>NC_089219.1:23160067-23490900 GCF_963924675.1 Phocoena phocoena | reverse complement strand
CTGAGGGGCCAGCCCAGGCTTATCCACATGGTGGTGACCACAGGATTCCCAGTAGCAGGACAGGACTCGCCCACATGCACAAGGCTTTTCAAGCCTCTGCCTGTGTGTGCCGATGCCCCTACGCCCAGCTTCTGGGTGCAGGGAATCAGGAGCAGCAACAACAGAAAAGAGGGCCTGAGTTCAGAGGTGCAGGAATTTATGGGAATTTACGCACCACACCCCATCTCCAGCTTCACCTCTCTCTAGCTCTCTCCCCCAGTCAGCTGCTATGGCTCTGTAATGCACCCACCTTCTCTCTTACCCCCTGCACGCACCACACACGCTGCTCCTCCACAGGGAATACCTCTCCCTTGACTTCACCTGGACACCTCTTTTATATTCAAAACTCAGATCAGGGATCACCTCCCCTGGGAAGCCTTCCCTGACCATTGCCCCAGAGACCCAGCAGACTGGTTAGGGCCTCCCCTGCTCTTCCCTGCATCCCTTCTCATCCTTCTCGCAGCACTTATCACCCAGTTGTGTGTGTCATTCCCCGCCCGCCCCCAAGGAGGTCAAGAGTCCTTCAGTAAATGTTCCAGGAAGGAAAGGAGGGGCTGAGCCTTGGGTGAAAAGGCCAGGATAACCAGGGGATGGATGCCAGGCCAGTGAGCAGGCAGTGCCAGGCCCAAGCCCAGCTGTGAGAAGGCCAAAGAGTCTGAAGCCAAAGAGTGTCCTGACATCTCTGCTGCTCGGAGACCCCGACATCCGCATTATAGATGGGCCTGACCTGCCAGCATATCTGAACTATACACCTGGCTGGGGTCAGGGACTGGGGACATGGGGGGAGCTCTTTGGGGAAATTTCCAGTATTTATTGAATGTGGAAATGATTAGGCACTGAGAATACAACAGGGAACAAGATACACAGACCCTTGGGACTTCCCTGGTGGTCCAGTGGCTAAGACTCCGTGCTCCCAATGCAGGGGGCGTGGGTTCAATCCCTGGTCAGGGAACTAGATCCCACATGCCACAACTAAAAGATCCTGCATGCAGCAACTAATAGATCCCACACACGGCAACAAAGATCCCACATGCTACAACTAAGACCCGGTCCAGCCAAATAAATAAATAAATAAATATATTAAAAAAAAAAAAAAGATACACAGACCCTGGCAGGGAAGTGAAATATTTCTTAGTCAATTACAGTAAAATGAATTACCCCAGCAGGGTATGGAGAGGGGAGAGCACCTGAGATGATGACAGGGCTTGACCTGGTCCTGGGTAAAATCATGGAGGCTTCCCTGAGGAGGTGATATTTGAGCTGAGAAGGCATTTGTAGATGAGGAGAGAGGAGGGGAAGTGCTGAGCAGGGAAGTGAGTGCGTCCCATTCTGAGGTGGGAGAGGGATGGGTATGTCTGAGGAGTGGAAGGAAGATGACCACCTGGGCTGCTAAACAGAGAAGGGGTCTGCCTAGAGGGTCTGGGGCTCAGGGGGAGAGCACAGCACTCAGCCACCAAGGAGCAAAGCAGGAGCAGTTCCTGGGGGCTCAGTGCTCCCGAAAGCAACTACAGTAGGGCAATAGGAAATGCATCTTCAGTGCCTGCCATGAGCCAGAATGGAAACGTGTACTTTTGCTCATTTCACTCTCAGCAACCCCATGTGGTAGGTAGTTATTGCTCCATTTAACAGAAGAGGCCTGCAGGAGCTGAGTGGTTCGCTCTGGGTCATACAGCTCTGTGAAGATGGGCTCCATAATCAGATGGTGCTACAACAGAGGCTGGGCTCTAACTCACTGCCTTGAAATCAGAGGGTTATTCCACAAACACTAAATAATCAGCTACATGTGCTCTGGGCACTGAGGGCTTGCAGGGAATAGTCAGAACACTGTCCTTGCCCTGGGGAGTGAGGGGAGGCTAAGGTTCTAACCTGGTCAAAGACATAAACAGAAAAGGTCAGCGATGTGAGCTATGATGAGAGGAAAGCAAGGAAAAGTGACAGGTGGGGTGGAGCATGGGGACAAGATTGGATGGGTGGTTAGATGGCCCCTGGGAGGAAGTGACACTTGTGCTGAGACCTCAATGCCATGAAAGGGTTAGGAGGAAGAGCCCCCTAGGCCAAGGAAACAGGAGGCACAAAGCCCCTGAGGCAGGAAGGAGTTCAATGTACTTGAGAAGCTGAACAAAGGTCAGCGCGGTGGAAACAGGGTGAGTGAGGGGCAGAGGGCAGAAGACAAGGCCCAAGGAGCAGGCAGGGCAGATCTGGTTGGGCCTTGGGGGCCACATGTGCTGCTGTCCCCTGTGTGCCCTCCAGATTCACCCTCACCCATCTCCCCTGCTCTGTGCCCGGGAGACTGACCTGCAGGGGCAGCACCGACAGGGCCCTGCTCCCTCCTGGGGACCCATTTTCTGTTGGGTCCTGGAGGCCAGGGGCAGGAGGAGAGAGGTCAAGTGTTGGTTCCCCAGGTCCTTCCGCTGACCACGCTTGGCAGTGGCTGCATCTCTCTCCTGTGACCCCAGCTCCATCGGACGGCCCCTCCCCTGTGGCTGCAGCTGTCTCTTGGGTCTGGTAAGCGCCGCCTCCTTTGGTCCCTTCTGGACTGGGATGCACGCAGCTCCCCACTGTCGCTTGCCTGCAGGTGCCTCACCAGCCCCTGCTGGTTTCCTGTCTCCTGCGCTCACCTTGGTGATCATCCATCCATTGAACCCCCTGAGACTGCTCCCTCTTCTGAACCGTCTGTTCCTGCCAGCACTTTTACTCTTACTCCGAGATGAGCAGTTTGGATTTCATTCTAAGATACTAGAAGTTTTAAATGTGGGCAGGACTTAATTTTTGATTCAGCATTTTGCTACAATCTCCCTACCTGCCAAGGGGAAGGATGGAAAGTGAGGCTGAAATGGATGGGGTATACCCTGGGGGTGACTGCAGGGTCCAGGAGAGTCTGATGGGGTTTATTCCAAGGTGGAGGTAGTGGACACAGGGCCCAGGTCAGGCGGGACAACAATACTGGGTCCCGAGACCCTAAATGAACCCCAAAATCTTCACCCTCTCCATCGTTCCAATTGCTTTGTTGCCCCTCCCCCATGGGTGTGGGGATAGGGCACAGGGCAGCCAGGCCTGTCTCACACCTCAGCGCCAGCTCTCTCTTCCCAGGCAGCACCAGGCAGGTGCTGGGCAACCTGGGGTGGCTGACAGGTCAAGATCCGCAGCTGTCACAGTGACCCAGGAGTGTGTCGGCAGAAGGGAGCAGGAACCACGGGCACGGACCCTGGGCTCCCAGGCACCCCTGGGAGCAGGGCGCTCACCTGGAGACCCAGGAATAGACACGCTGGGTGCCTGTGTGAGTGCTGGGTGGCGGCAGCAGTTCTGGCCCTGCAGCCTGTCAGCACCGGGAACAATTAGAATCCTTAAAAAGCCCTCATTATTTCTCCCAGGGCCGAGGCACCCTTTGGAAAAAGGAATGTTTCCTGCCAGATCGTCCCCTGAAAGTGCATTTGTCACAGGCTATTGTGTAAATCCGTGTTTGCCCCATTTGAAAAGATGTGATTTATCCACTTGACTGGCCTTAACGCTCCCTCTCCAACCTCAAAGTGTGGCCATTATTAGGAGCCCAGAGAGGAGCCGTGAAGCATGACAGGGCGAGGCTGGTGAAGTCACCCCCTGGGCTCTGAGCCCCTCTTCCTCGTGCTGCACAGGAGAACCGGAGGGGAGGGGACGGGATCACACTGCTCAGGACCTGGGACACTTCAGAACGCGGGTCGGTCCTCAAGGAGACAACCTGGGATGTTGGATAAAGGCCCAGCGTCAGGTCCGCTCGTGCCAACTGGCTTGTTGAGGTCCTACTATGTGCCGGCCCAGATGGGAGTGAGGGTGCAGCAGCGAACAGACGAGGTCCCTGCCCCCAGGATCTGACGTCTGGAGTGGGGAGGCAGGAAGGAACAGGTAGACCATCATCCACGAGTATCCCAGGTGGGAAGAGGCGCTGGAAGAAGGTAAACAGGGTGACGTTATAGCATCTGGCTCTGGGGCTGGGGATGGACAGTGACAACCTTGGGCTGTGGGGACAAGGAAAGCCTCTCTGAGAAGGGGACCTTTGAGCAGAGACAGATATAGGGAGAGGGGAAGAAAGGGCGAGGAGGGGCTCACCCCGAGACCTACACTGCCCTCCCCTTCCCCTGATTCTCCTCCTCATCCCTCAGGGCTCAGCTGAAATGTCCCTTCCCCCAGGAAATCCTCCCTGACTGGTTTGGCTGTGTGGGGGTATTATTCACAGTCTTGACTCTTGCCCTTTTCTGTGACATTCAAGGTCAGTGTCTTGTTCAACTTTGTTCCCTGCTGGACACTAATACTCACGAGGGGAGACAGGGTCTGGCACAGCAGCCATCCCAGCACCCAGCACAGTCCTGTCCACATGGGCACTCGGTAAATGTTTTTTGAATGAATGAGTGAATGAATCCATCCAGTCCCACACGATTTTCTCCTGCCCACTCCTAAGTCCTCCTTTATTAATTACTGTTCTTAGGAAGTCGCGGGCTGATGTCATGTCATTGCTCTGAGATGCTGAGCTGTTGGGAAGTCCTTGCAGTGGGCAGATTTTTAGAGGGTACCGGTGATCCCCACTTCCTGGTAGTCACACTTTTGGATAATGCACTCCCCTTGAGCGTGGGCTACACTCATTGCTTCACTTTTGTCAGATAGAATATGCCAGAAAAGATGGGAATTATTTCTAATTTTCGATTTGGACGGTTCTTCCTCGCTCTCTCTTGGGTTACTAGTCTTGGGCGTAGCCAGCTGCCATGTCGTAAGGCAGCTCAGCGGAGAGGTGCATGTGAGTGAGCTTCGAAGCAAATCTGCCGAGGCCTGCCCTGAGCCACAGGAGTGAGCTGGAAGCAAATCTCCCCTACTCAGCTGTGAGACGGATGCAGCCCTGGCCGATGCCTCAGTTGCAGCCATGTGGGAGATCTTGAGCTAGAGGCCTCCAGCTTGGCTGTGCCCAAACCCCTGACCCACAGAAACTGCAAGATGATAAATATCGGTTGTTTTGAGCTGCTAAGTTTTGAGGTCCTTGTTAGACAGCAATAGATTACTAATACACAGTCATTCGCCTGCTTAAAATTCCCTTGTGGTGCCTCATCGCCTTTAAGATAATTTTCAAAATCTCTTTGAGTAGGATTATCAGCACCTTGAGGTCACAATCTTGTCCTAATCTTATATGTCTCTTCAACATGTGGCACAGAATCTGTATTGTAATAGCTGTCTATTGTTTGTTTGTGAGTTGAAGGAAGGATGGAAGGAAAACTGAAATTCATGTTTTTTAAAAACACCATTACGTACAGCCTTGTGGTTTGGATGGGACTGACCCTGCTGAGAAACTGAGGGCTTCTCAGGATGAGAAGGATTGGTCTAAGCCACGCAGGAATCACGTTCACTTTGCCATAGCAATTGTACTTAAACCAGTGCAAACCTTAAAGGTTTTGCCTAGAATTATGGGACATGGATGCCCTCTATCTTTTTGAATGGTTGGCGTCAGGACATGAAACTGAAACCTGATGTAGCCACTTTGTCACCACGAATGAAGCCAGCGTGAGACCAAAATCAACATATGAAGAGAGCCACAGCAGAGAACACTGTAAAAAAATTTTAAATTTAAAAAATAATTTGGCACCATGATCAAACCCCTCCTGAAGTCCTACCTACCTGGAACTTTTTAGTTCTGTGAGCCAGTTAAACTCCCTCTTTGTTTTAGGAAGTTTGTGTTGTTTCCCGTTACTAGAAACTGAGAGGATCCCATTTGATACAAGTTTCTACTTTCAAAATTATCTTCCTCTTTTTCCCTAATCAGTTTAGTGAACAAGTGAGTTGCCCAGTGAGTCACTTACTCAATGCTTCTATGTGCTAGGGCTTCCTACTTGCCTTCCTATGAACACTTATCCTAAGAACATGAAAATGAGAAACAGAGAGCCCCCAACTTAAAAGGGCTCACCATCTCTATGAGAAGGAATGGCAAACAAATGACAGAGGTCAAGGCTTCATATTTTCTGATAGAGGTGTTTGGAGCATGAAAGACAGAACAGTTACTTCTTCCTGGTAGAATCAGGGAAGGCTTCCAGGAGGAGGTGACACTTCACCTAGTCTTTGGTGAGGGCTGAGAATTTCACCAGGTAGGAGAGAAGATGGGGATGGGAGACATAGGTGCAAAGGCCCAGCGCTGGGAAGGTGTCTCAGGCATTGGGACAATTTATACTGTGGTTAGCACTGAGGGTCCAGGCAGGGCAGAGGCTAGAAGCAAGGCTGGAAGCCCCCTGGGGGTCAACAGGTCAGCATGTGACCACTACTATGTGCTAATGGGATCAGGATCTATCCAAACAGAAGGGGGGGCCCATCAGAAGTGTCTGAGCAGTCAACAAGTCACGGTCTTTGAAAGGTTAGACCTTATAAAGTCAAAAGTCCCTCCTGGCTCTAAAATGCTCTGAATCAGCAAAGCCAGCAACGGATGTTGACTTTAACTGGGGAAAGTTAACAGACTTGTTTGAATTGAAGTTACACAAATAATTTCATGAAGTCCAGGGAGTGTGGGGGGAGTTGGGGACAGGTCACAGAGATCAGAGCTGGTAGAGGAGACCCGAGCCTTAGTCACCAAGGCTCCCTCACATGGGGCTCCTCACACAGAATATATAGGATCATGCTCCTGGGGACATTTCCCTCTCAGATCTCCTCACCCACCAGAGACACCAGAAGCACCCAGCTTCTGCTGGGAATTCCCACATAAATTGGGCAGCCCCCCAAGACCAGCCCCCCCAAAGCCAGTCCCAAATGAAATCAAACCCTTTTCCTTCCCTTTTAGATGATTTACAGTCAGCTTTTCTTTCTGGGAGGTGGCGGATGCTCATCTCATCAAATGGGTAGAAACCAGTGCAGCAGTTATTAGGGGCCCTTAGAAGAAAACAGCCAGGTCAACAAAACATCAAAGACAGTTTGGCTTCCTGGGTAACAGTGAATCATGGAGATGGTGCCCCAATTCCCCCAGAAAAGCAGAGGTTTGAAGGTCTTCAGCAAAGAAGGTAAAGAAGAAAATGCTTTTCTTGAGTATAATCAGGAAAAGCATCCTCAAACAACCCCATGTTTGATAATAAAATATATTATCCTCTCACTGCAACCCCATTGGACAGATGAAGAAACTGAGGTGCAGGTAAGCTGAGCCCTTATCTGATTCCTCCATTTGGGAGGCCTGGACCCTGGCCTGTCAGACTCCAGCCTGTACTCTCTTCACCTCTCTGCTCACCTGGCAGGACTCAGGAACACATAGGATCCTGGAGTGTTTGCTCATCTGGAACCGGAAACCATGCCAGCCATGGGATCTGGATCTGGAAGACCAGAGTTTGAATCCTGCCTCATTCCCTGCTCTGGAAAAATGGGGATTGTAGATCTAAGGTCACGGTCCTGTTGTGTAGGGTTAAAGGGCAATTGTGCATCACATGTGGAGCATGGGGTCCTGCACGGAACAGATCCTCAGCGAATGCTTATTTCCCCTTCTTCATTTCTCCCGTTTAGATGAGGAAAGAAAACCCTGAGTATTACGGAAGACAATGTTAGCAGCTCTAAAATCCAAGCTCTAGTGTAGAAGGGTCCAACATGATAAAAGTTGATTTCCCTCCCTTGTAAGGTGAAGAATTAGGTCTCACTGACAGGTGGGTGATCCCCTCCAGGGGGCAATCCTGGGCCCAGGCCCCTTCCATCCTGTGGCTTTGCATCAGTCTGGTGGAAGAGGGAGGAGTTCACGGGAGTTTCTCAAGAGCCAACTGTGGAAGCAGCACGTGTCACTGCTGCTCACATTCTATTGTCTGGAAGGCAGTCACTTGGCCCCACCTACCTGCAGAGGAGGCTGGGAGATGTAACTTTGCCACGTGCCCAGGAAGAAGAAACATATTTGGTGAACAGCTGGGCAGTCTCTGTCACTCCCGGAGAGGTGAAACTATGTCCCAGGAGACCCGGCAGGTCAACAGCAGAGCCCTCCTTAGAGCTCAGGCTCCCAGGTGTGCACTGGGCCCCAGGCTCTTCCTTCTACCCGTCAACAGGAGTGTGGCAGAGTCACAGGACTGACCACGGGGACCTGAGACAAGGTCTACCTGAGAGCAGGTAAGGAAGGCTACAGGTGACCTACACATTGTCTCTCTGTTGGAAGAAATCATGGGTGGGGGACAGAGTCACAGCTCCAGGGCGCTTGGCTGTGAACTTGGTCCAGGTACAGAGTTGGTCTCAGCATCCCCTTGGGACCCCTTTTTTCATAGATTGGTATTCCTACCTTCGTAGCCCCACTGACCTGTCTTTCTGAGTGCTGAGTGCATAATCCTTGATCCATTTCTCTGGCTCTTTGCACACAGTGACACACTTACATCTTGCCATTCCCATCTCTTGTTCCTCTCAGGGTCCTGCTCCTCTGCTAGGAAGATCTGATGTGACCAAGCCATGGTACTTTGCATGATGTTGGCTCAGGGGTGCTGGACTCAACAGGAAGCCTGGGAGAGGGAAGATAATCTCGTGCAGGTCACCAATTTCAAATCCCTCCCATCAGACAGATGAGAAAATGACACTCCAAGACAGGATACTTCATAAGTACACATAACTCCCACCTAGAAATCCACCTCTAGGAATTTAACCCTTAGAAACAAAGGTTAGAGCTGTTAGCCTGCTGAGGTCAGGTCATGGCATGGGATGCTGAACCTTAAAAATAACATTATTCCTCCACTGCTTTAAAAGTAACACACACTTACAGTGAAAAAGCATGAAGGGGAAAATTTAAATCGCTATAATTCCACTTCCTCAGATGTTCCCTGGTAGGATTTTGCTGCATTCCCTTGCACTATGCCCATGAAAACGCATACTCAAATAAACACAAGCATCTTTTTATATATAACAAAGTAGGAGCATACTTTATTTGGTTTACACTATCTTTTTCACTTAATCTCATTTTGTGAGCTTTTTCTTGCATGATTGAATATTATTTTTAAAACAGGCCTTTCCATGATTGTACCACATTCTAAAGTTGGGTGGCAAATTATCTAGACATACATTCTCCAACGTGGCAGCCCCAGCCATAGGTGGCTACTGAGCATAGGTGGTGACTGGCCTAAGTTAAAATGGGTGTAAGTGAAAAATACACACCAGATTTTGAAGACTTGGTACCAAATCAAGAACGTAAAATAGCTCACTAATAATTTTTAGACTGATCACATGTTGAAATAATACTTTGGATAGATTGGGTCAAACAAAATATACTACTAAAATTAATTTCACCCATTTCTTTTTACCTTTTTTTAACATGCCTACTAGAAAATTTTAACCTAAATGTGTGGTTTGCATTGCATTACACTTCAGTTGGATGGCACTGATCTGGGTAGTCCCCCACTACGGTTAGATAGCGAAGCACTTTTCAAGATTTTATTACTTTCTAAACAGCAGTGTAACGAGCGTCATGGAGAACAGTCATAGTTGACATTTACTGAGTTTTTTTTGCACGCCTGGCTCTACGCTAAGCATTTTCCATGCATGACAGTATATGAGCCTCCTGCTTCCCTTTCCAGGAGGTACTGTGACTGTCCCCATTTACAGATGAGGAAATCAGGGCTCAGAGATGATAGGAACTTGCTCAAGGCCACATGGCGGCTAATTACTTGGTGGAGCCAAGACAAAAACACAGATCTGATTGATTCTCATGGTTTTCACTGTTAGCTCACTTCCGATTTTGCGTGTCTTTCTGATAATTGCCTTGGGACTAATTTCTGGGAATGAGAATCGTGGGTCAATGGTTTGCACGTTTTAAGGCCCCTAGGGCATATTGCTTTCTGGGATGAAGCTGTCAATTCAAACTACCAACAGCAGTCTATTAATTCTGCAAATAGCCGTGGAGTGTTTACTGTGAGCCGGGCACTGCTCCGTGTGCCTGAGGCCACAATTGTCAGGACAGACATGCCCTCGCCCTCCTGGGGCTCACAGGGCCCTGCTCCCAGGGTGGGGGAGGGGGACAGTCACTGAAAAGGGACATTATCCGTTGAGATAGAAATGTGCATTGTGAGGTGGACAAGTAAGGAGGATAAAACAGGGACTGGGGCAAGACAAGGTGGTTACGGAAGGGGGGCTCCACTTTAAGTAGGATTATCCCCGAGGGCTTCTCAGAGGAGGTGGCCTTGAGCTGAGCCCTGAATAACCAGAAGGGGAAATTGGGAGAAGACGTTCCAGGCAGGAGATACTGCAAACACAACATCACCAAGGTGGGACAGAGCTGGGCAGTTAGAGGAACAAGGAGAAGGCAGGTGCATCTGCAGCATGGTGAGTGCGGGGTAGGGGTCACGGGGGAACAGAGTGGGCGGGATCGGGAGGGCTTGCAGACCTAGCAGAGGAGTTTAAGTTTTATTCCAAGTGCAGTAGGAAGGAAGGCCTTCAAGGCAGCTGATCCATGTTTTGTGGGACCTGAAACAGAAAATTTGGGGCTTTCTTATTAAAAGAGCCCAGAATTAGGAATCATACTTTAATATTCATTTCAAAGGAGAAATTACAATAAATCACAGATTTTGAAAAGCTGAAAATTACCCCCAAAATTACAGAATTGAGAAAAAATAGCGGGATGTTTTTGAATTAGCATCCTGAAATACCTCCAGAGTACTTCTTCCCCTTATATTTTTGGTCTGCATCTTCTCAGAGGACATTTTTTTTTTTTTTTTTTTTTTTTTTTTGCGGTACGTGAGCCACTCACTGTTGTGACCTCTCCCGTTGCGGAGCACAGGCTCCGGACGCGCAGGCTCAGCAGCCATGGCTCACGGGCCCCCAGCCACTCCGCAGCATGTGGGATCTTCCCAGACCGGGGCATGAACCTGCGTCCCCTGCATCGGCAGGTGGACTCTCAACCACTGCGCCACCAAGGAAGCCCCCAGAGGACATCTTTTATGGTGATAATTTGTGATATCATTTTCTGTAGAAAGGATAGAAAGATAATTTAGCCTTTCCTCTAGCAGAGTTTGACAGAGATTATTATTGTTATTATTGATGGTTTCTGAATGTTTTATTTTCATCGTCACGATTCATTATTGATGAGTTGTCCTGTAAATTTTTAGGATGGTTGTCAAACTTGGGAAAACCTCTATCAGGTTGTTTCACAAAGCAGCCGTGAGATTTCAGGGCCTTTTAAAACTTCTTGAGCAGCCATGAACCCCAATTAATCCTCGAATTAGGTTGTGCCTTAACCACATTGCTGCCCCACTCCAGGACCTAGGAAGGGGCCTGGGCATGGAAGGCTATGAAGCTAAATCCACATGTAAACCCACCTCTAACTGGACGGGGTTGGGAAGGGGAGGGACGGGAAGGGTCTAACCACCTGGATGCTGTACAGAGAATGGACTATAGGGAACAGGGGAGGCAGCTGGACCACAGCTGGGTTGTCCAGGAGAGAGACGGTGATGCATGGACCAGGCTGATGGCCATGCAGATAGGAGAAATAGACAGATTCCAGGAATGTCTTGTATGGGCTGACCTGGGGGAGAGGCCTTAAGGCTGACCTGAGTGTATCAGAGTGTCAGAGTGTCTATAACACCACAGTCCAGACTAGACTGGCTGCTTGATTCTTACCTTGCTTCCTTGCATTTGGGGTCCAGGACCTTGCCTGCCCCCCATCTTCCTCTTTTCTATGGGGGCCCATCACATGTAACTGGAACCAGATCTTCACCCAGCAGAGAGGAGGGAGAGCCAATGGTGGGGTAACAGAGCCTGCGACATCAATCAGAATCAGGAGAATTAATGAGGTACCCACCTCGGTAAGAGCCTGGATCCCCCAAGAAGCATGAATGAAGATTCAAGAAGAGAGCCAGACCTGCGTGGCTGCAGAGAAGACAGGCTCATTGCACCCCGAGGGAGGGGGGACATGGCTGCCCCGGAGAGATCAGGAGAAGAGCAAACCCACCGCCATCAGTCAGGGCTCACACCAGCCGCGGACTGGCAGCTTGATGCCTGACCTACTTGGAAATGGGCCTGCAGGTGGCCGACAGACTCCGTCTCCTGCTGCACCAGCAAATAAGGCAGGTCCATTAGGCTGATGTGTCCCATCGTTTGCAGGAGGAACAAAAAGTTTGCGAAGTTGACCAGCGGATGTGCTGACGTCTTAGAGCTGGGACTGAAGTTGGAGGTGGCATCTTCTGACAGGGGTCACTGCCAGCCTTGATTCTGCTGCCCTTCCTCCCTGGGGCCCTCAGCCAGGAGCACGTGGTACGGGTGACCACCTCCAGGGTCCTCACCAGCAGACCCAGGCCCTGTGACAAGAGGGGTTCTGGGCTGGGTACAATTGTCCAGAGCTATCTGGACAATGAACTTCAGTGTGGTTGATGATGGTGGGTGAAACTCATTGCAAAAGCAATAAAGGGTGAAAAAAGTGGGAGAAGATGGTCCCCCTCTTCTATCAGGCAAGGAAATGCTACAGCACCAACCTCCTCACTTTGCTGAGAGCCTGGAATACTGTGAAATAGCTGTGACAGTGGACTCTGCAGATGGGCTCCGACCTTGAGCAGGACATGGATATCTCTGCGTTCGTGAGTCATTCATTCCCTCATTCATCCCACAAATATTTAATGAGGGCCTTCGGAGTGTCAGGCCCGGTTCTAGGCCCTACTGATCTTGCAGTAGTCAAAATAATTTTCCCGTCTTTATGGAGCTTATGTTCTAAGAGGGAGGGACAGATCACCAACAAACAGAATAAAGAAATAAACGGCATATAAGCACCAGGGAAAAAGAAAAAGTAAAGCCAGGTCAAGGGGGTTGAGAATACACAGGGTGAGGGCAAGATGAAGTATGAAATAATGCAGCCAAGGGAGACCTGGTGAGAAAGTGCATTTAGGAGAGATTTTTAAAGGTAAGGAAGTTAGCCATGCAGATGAGGGTATGCCTTCTGGGCAGGGGGAACAGCTGATGGTGAGGCCATGCAGGGGCATTCCCGGAGCATCAGGGAAGAGCAAGGAGGCCACGTGGATGAGGTGGAGGGAGCCGGGGGTTGGGGAAGTAGGAGAGGAGGGCAGAAACATGCTGATGGTCAGAGTGGACGGGGCTTCATGGGCCTGAGTGAGATGGGAGCCCTTGCAGAGCTGTAATGCAGGGGAACGATGGGAGGTTAAAGGGCTTTGGTGCAGAGGGACGACATGAGATGTCATATTTAGCAGGACCACCCTGCTCACTGCATCAATGTGGGGGCAAAGCAGGAAGGAGGGAGACCAGTTTGGAGGCTCTGACAGTTTTCTAAGCAAGAGACAGTGGTGGCGTGGACCAAGGTGGTTGCAAGGTAGGTGGCAAGAAGGGGAAGAATTCTGGACACATGTTGAAAGGGAGCCAACAAGATGGATCTGCTGATGGATTCATGGTGGGATGTGAGAGAAATACAGGAGTCAGGGATGACTTCCAAATACTGGAAGGATGAAATTGTCATTCAGTGAGATGTGAAGGCTACGTTCTACATGAAAACATCCTTGAAAGGTGCAGCAGTGACCTTTAGATCAGGGTGAGTTGGGGTGAATGTGTGACTATCTAACCATTGCCCCGATTCAGCATGGCAGGGGTGATGGGCTGAGGAGACAGATCTCAGGCCAACAAGCCATTGCCAGGGTCGTCTCTGGTCTCTGGCAGAGAGTGAGGTGGATCTCAGCTCACAGCCCACAGAGAGTCTGTGAATGACTGACTGGTATTTTGCCCGGAGGCATTCTAAATTCTTGTCCCCTGAAAACCAACCCCCTGCCTTTGACAAAGGAAATAACACATTTGGGGTGAGGGTGTTTTTTTTTTTTTTTTTGTGGTACGCGGGCCTCTCACTGTTGCGGCCTCTCCCGTTGTGGAGCACAGGCTCCGGACGCACAGGCTCAGCGGCCATGGCTCACGGGCCCAGCTGCTCTGCGGCATGTGGGATCTTCCCGGACCGGGACACGAACCCGCGTCCCCTGCATCGGCAGGCGGACTCTCAACCACTGTGCCACCAGGGAATCCCGGGGGGAGGGTGTTTGAGATCACAAACCCAAATGGAAGCTGAGGATCACCCTGCTCCCAGCACAACTGGCCAACTCCATTCAGAAATGGATAGGGACCAGCAAGGACTTGCACACAGAAACAGCCCCTCACAAAAGAAAAAGAAATGAGAAAAAAGGAACATAAACAAAAGGTAGATGAAGAAATTACTCAAGATCCAGAAGAGAAGTTCAGATAACCTAGCAGGTTGACTAAACATAAAACAAAATAAGAAACTCAAGGAGCCAAGAGCTCAAAGAAAAGCTACTGATGAGAGCTATAAAAAGAGAGAGTTCAAAATGAGCTGGTGTATCTCAAGAAAGAAAAGGAAGCATGAATAAAAATGTTACAGAGATGAATGCCATGAAAATCAATAAAAGTGAGTAAGCATGAATGGAGATTCCACGAAGGACACCGAAAATCAGTTTCAGGAAATCACTCCAATCATAATGGAAAAGAACAAATTTGGAGAAGTGAACATAGGCGTTTCTCACCCTGCCACACGCTGCCTGGGACCCGCGTGACTTCCAGTGGGTCTGCACAGCCAGTCAAGATGGGTTACAGGGGCAGCAGGGGCTGTGGTGGCCTGTGGACCATGCTCAGGACCCTGACCTGAGGTGACCGGTCCCACTTCAACCTCATTAGCCTGTTCACTTACGGACACTTTCTACTTACAGTCCCTCACCCCCTGGCCGAAGTATTTCATAGCTCCAAAGGCCCTGGGTAGAGGGTTTACAGGTTACAGGACAGGTTAAACTGTCTCAGCAGCCAGGAAACTGTGGCACAAGCCCTGCACAGCCCTTTTCTGTTGTTCTGGAATTTCCATGCCTTAGTTTGGCTGCTAAACAAATGGAGTTATTAGAGGACGTTTCAAAAGGAATCAGTGATTTATTTTTATTGATCTCTTTGGAAGAGCGCCCTATCAAGCTGCGGTCAGCCTGTACCAGCAACTGGGCTAACGGACGGACAAGGCTATCACGGAGTCCTGCTCGGCCTGCAGTGAGTTCACTGCCATGTAACGAAAGCATTTTCCAGGGACGCAGAGAAGAAACCCCTCACACCGCTGCCTCATCCCGGGAGGCCTGAAGCTACTGAGTTATGGGGCAGTGGTTCTCAAGCAGTTGCTTGAGATATTTCACGGACAATATTATTTTCTTTGGACAATCCTTGGAGTTTCATTACGATAAAAACAATCCTTAGGTCTTAAAGACTTCAAGAAAATACAGTTTATAAAGTCATTCTCATTGTTTCCAATTAGCAATAGGGTATCTACTAAAGCTGTTTGCTACCATAAAATGCAATAAAAAAGGCAGCAAGGTCAAAAGAAGACATTCTACTATCATGGTTCATAGTATTAATTACATGCTACATAAAAAATGATGTGTGTATATACACACACATACACGTACACTATATATACTATATATTACTACATATACTATAGTATACTGTATATATACCATACTATACGTTATGTATACTGTATACTATATATTTACAATATATATACTATATATACAACTTTTTTATTGAACCGTTAACTGAAACTTTAAAGTCACATATGAAATGTATCAATCTAATATGTATAAAAAAACACATTGTTGACGCTAAGAAAAAAATGAATATAGAGAGAGTGATAGATGTGGAGGACAGACCAAGGACGCTGGACAACTACACAGTGCTGCTGGGGAAGGAAACACAGTGATTGGGATGAAGCAGTATTCAGAGAACCCCACTGTGTTCCGCTAAATCTGCCACATGTACTGACACCTGTTGCACAGCAGACACTGGGTTTGAGGCTAAGAATACAAGCAAGATGTGATTCCTGTCCTCAAGGAGTTCTTGAGCCTGTGAGGACTACAGGCAAATAAACAGATGATTAAAATAAAATAGGAGAAATTCTAAAAAAGAGGTTAGCTCTAGGTACTATGGGGGTAGGTGGACCATGGTATTGTATATGGCATGTGTCAGTCACCGGGCTTGGCCTCGAAGTAACACTGTCAGGTCACTGCTATGGAGAGATCTGAGATCAAAGGGTGGGGAGTGACTTGGTAAGGTCACATGATCTGCAAATGGTAAAACTGGGATCTGAAACCAGGTGTGTCTGCTTCCCAGTTCATCTTCTTTCTCCTTGAATGTGCTGCCTCCAGTCTTACATCAGCCTGAAGTCATCCATCATGTCTATAAGGAAAGCACCAGTGATGACAAATACTGAGTATCTTGTCATGAGCGTTTATGACAAGGGGTTCTGTCCTCTTGGGGCTGGAGAGGAGGACATGACTGGTACCCGTGGGTCAAGCACAGGTGTACAAAGACTTTGTCCAGGGATGGTTTCCATACCCAGGCAGGTGGGGCTTGGAAGAACAGCACACTCATCAAGCAAAATTACAACTCAAGGCAAAGGCTACTTCCAGGATGGACAGTGCAGCATCCATCAAACCACAGGCTGGGGTCAAGGATGAGCTAAGAATTCAGGACCACAGGACAGTGGGAGAGGCCAGCCGTGAGAGGGGACACGTGCCAGAGGAAAGGGTGGGGAACCGTTCTACTGAAGAAAGAGCATTTGAAGACCATCCTGTGCTGAACAGAGGAGAGATGCAGGCTCCCCGTCTCAGCTTTAAGGTGGCCTGAGGCGTTTGGCCACTCTGGTCAGACCATCTATTGTAGCCACAAGCACAGAATGTATGATGTAGGAATGATTGCTCTGGAGCTGTGAGTGGATATGGAGCTGTAACACGTAATAGTTCTTTGAGTCCAGCACTGGGTCCCTGGGAGCTTGCCTTAGGTCTCTCTCTGAGGTTTTGTATTATTAAAAAAAAAAAAAAAAACCCATCAAAAAATGAGCATTATCTGTTGCCATTATCATGGTTTTACTTCCTTCCTGTGCCCATTGCCCATAATCCTGACCTACATGTTCCTAAGTCTCTTTTTAGAGTCTCTAAGCCCCAGATCTGTTAGCAGGTCAAGGAGAAGGGACTATGGAACACAGCTTGGGGCATCTTCAGAGAAGAAGCAGTGAATGGAATGTAGGAGCAGAAACAGAGTGGACAGAAGCTGGGGGAGGGAAGGAAGGGGACCAGGGAACACAGAGTCAGGGGCGACCAGAAAGAGGCTGGGAGCGGGGCAAGGTCAGGAGTTAAATGTCCAGGCGAGCACTTGCTGATGAGACCTTGTCATGGAGAGTGGCCCAGGAGCCAATTGGCAAAGGGTTAGGAAGCAGGTGAGGGATTAGTACGTGCCGATTCCTGGGGAGCCCAGGCCCCAGATTTCTTGCGTCAGCTCCCCAAAACCCACCCTCACTGCATATCTCAGACCTCTGCTCCAGCAGGACCCACCTGCCTCCATCCCCTTCCCCACCAGCCTTCTTTCTACCTCAGAGCTGGGCTTTCCTCGTGGAATACTCCATATGGTTTTATTTTTCAAGGCATTAAAGAGGTTTGACTATGAGTTCATTGAAATTTCTCCATCCTCAGTTTACACTGGATATTGCATATCTCATCTTTTCCTGATTTTTTTCCTCTTAAAATGTCAAGGTGCTCCGTTTTTAGAAGCACTGCATGGAGATAAAGGGGATTACAGTGTAATTGTAATCTCTTTAAAGGTAACTTGGAGCAAAAGGGAGTAAACACAACCACTCAGAGTTCATCATCTCATCTCCCTTCTCCCTCCGGGCTCCTACCCTCCCGCTTCTCCATCTCAGCCCCTCAAAGGCTGCTTTCCTAGCTCCTGAAGTAGGGGGATTCAGAAGGCAGGGTCAGCCTTCCAGAAATCCTGTGGGCAAGTCTAGGATGGCAGGGGGTGGCCGGAGAGGTGAGTAGAGGCCTCCAGAGAACACGCAGGGTTGGGGGCTGGGAGCACAGAGCCTACTGCCCCTGGGAGGTGAGTCCTATCAGGATGTGGTCTCTGCTTCCAAGCTCTTTGCTCAGGGGCCTGAGGGATGGTGCAGGTCACCAGGAGAGGCTGGTGCCCCAAAATGTGGCAAGAAACCCCACCCCCAAGAGCCTTCAACTTTGCAGCTGAGGCTGGCAGAGGAATTCCCTCCTTTGCTGCCAGATCCAGGGCTAGAAGCTGGAGGGATCGTCTAATGCCAACTGATCATTGATCAGGCAAGAAACCGAGGCCAGCGAGGGACTTGCTGAGGCTACTTGCCAGCTGGCAGCAGCGTAGAGCTCCGGTCTGCCCCCCTGCACAGCGTTGCTGCCCCTCCTCCCCTTCCTTGGGCAGTTCCTGGGAGCATTTCCAGGAATCTGAAATCTAGAAACAGCATTTTGATATTCGTTTTGCATGTCTTCAATGGGGGAGTATCCATTTTAAACTTTCCAGAACAAAGATGCTTCTTTCAATTGATCTAGAAATTTAATTTCATTTTTCCTTTTGTTTTCTTCCCCCTTCAAAAGCTGTTATTAAATCAATGGTGTTCTGATAGATGCCATCGTAGAATACAGCAAATAGGTTAATGGTGAAAAATAGTTCTAGTGTTAAAAATTCTTATTTTAGTGGGTTTCTGTGTTTCCAGCACGGTGCTAAATGCTGGACTTGCTTTTTCTCAGTAAATCATACGAACATCCTGAGGAAGTGGGTACCAGCATCACCCCATCTCACAGCTGAGGAAACCAAGTCTCAGAGAGGTCCAGTTACTCGCCCAGGGTCACACAGTAGTCAGTGGAGCTACCATAGTACTTAAACCCAGGTCACGTGGTTGGAGTCTGCACTGGATGGATTACATCAGCGTGTAGGTTTACATTACATTTATCACCAAGGATTATTCACTAATCCTTGCTGGACACTGGTGTCGCCAAGCCGACCATCTCGTGAAGGACATCAGTAGCCACCTTCTGTCACCAACTAGCTGTGTGACCTTAGAGCAAGTTACCTTTCCCCCTCTGGTGGTCAGAGCCCTATGGAGAATGAGGGGCTGGACACTCAGAGGCTTCACCACTCAGATGTGACGTCCAGCTGGCCAGAGGGGCACCTGTCCCCGAAGGGCCCTGTGCTTTTCTCCCCCCTGGTTTCCTGGAAAGCCCCCCGTCCGGGGAGAGGCTGTGAGACCACACACTTTGCTCTTCCTGCCTGCTGTGCTGTGGTACAGAGGCTGTTGCTCTCCGAGGACAGCGTTTGCATTCTCTGGGACCTCGATTCTCCCCTGTCATCTCCTTAGCCACTTGCACTGGTGCTGGGCTGAGTGCCCCCAGATAGGAGCACTAAATAACCCTCCCACGAACTCCCCCTCCTGCAAATAGATAGAGGCCAAGGGCCCTCATCACGGGGAGCTTGCACATAACTAAAAATATCTTCCACACATTACGAATGGCTGTTCCCCCCATCTCTCTGTGACAAAGTTGACAGTTAAATGTATCCGTTTTCCAGGCCTGAGCTGTGAGCCCAAGATAAAAGGAGGGAAAAGCGTGGGGGCCACAGTGCAAGAGGGTGGCTTTACAGTGAAATAACGATTATTGCCCTCCCGGTGGTGTTTCTTCTGCACCGCCACGGCAGACAGCTCGCTCTCTGAGTAAGAGGAGATTTGTATTTCATTAGGACACTTTAGTTAAAAAAATCAGTGATGCTCTGGGAACTGCTCTGCTGGTCCACGGGGGCGGATGAGCCTGGTGAGAAGCCTGCAAAGATCCAGCTAAACTTGGGCAGCTGCCGACAGATGCTGGATTCACAGTCACAGCGCATCGATTTCCAAAGTGATGCTGAATCCAAGTGACTTTAATTGGTCTCCTTGTTTTGTCTTTTTGAAGAGGGGCCTTTTGTAATGAAGTGTTTCTTCTTTTGTAATGCAGTGGTTCCCTCTCTGGGGAAATGGAGCTAGTATTTGAAGGCAGGCTTGGAATTTGCCCAAGTGCAGGGTGGGAATGTGTGGTCCAGCACAGCAGGGAGAGCCTGCTTTGCGATTAATGATCTGTGTGACCTTGGGCACATTATTTCACCTCTGAGAGCCTCAGTTTCCTCATCTGGGAGCAATAACAGAAGTAGGATTATTTCTGTTTTATGTATATATAATTAAATGACATAAAGCTTCTAAGAGCTTATGGGATGCCTGGCACATAGTAATCAATACATTTTTGAGTTTTTCTTATTAATAAGCCATAGAACCCTAAGAGTGAAAGGGAGCATAAAGCTAGCCTTTCTCTTTTCTTTTTTTTTTTTTATTTATTTCTTTCTTTATTTATTTACTTTTTTATTTTTGGCTGTGTTGGGTCTTCGTTTCTGTGCGAGGGCTTTCTCTAGTTGCGGCGAGTGAGGACCACGCCTCATCGCGGTGCGCAGGCCTCTCACTATCGTGGCCTCAGTTGTTGCAGAGCACAGGCTCCAGACTCACAGGCTCAGTAATTGTGGCTCACGGGCCTAGTTGCTCCGCGGCATGTGGCATCTTCCCAGACCAGGGCTCGAACCCGTGTCCCCTGCATTGGCAGGCAGATTCTCAACCACTGCGCCACCAGGGAAGCCCCAGCCTTTCTCTTAACAGAGGAGGAAACTCAAAGGTTAAACGGCTTGACCAAGGTCAAAGCGAGGCAGGAATGATTAGGCTGCAGCATCATGGACAGCATCTCAGCATCTGTCACTCAACCTCAGACATCGGAATTCATGGAGGAAACAGCATAGGGCAAGGCAAAGTCAGCCCCATTCTTATGTATACACACACCACATACACAGACACACAAACACACGGAGGCACACATACACACGCTGCCCAGTCCCAACCTCCTCCAGTTTTCAATGGACTTGATGGATAGGATCTGAGAGGCAGGTTTGGACGGAAGCTTGTGTTTTCGTCTTCCTGCTCCACCGGAAGAGTTCTCCACATACATCCTTTGTCGTTCCCTCCTCTTTATTGTCCCAATCACCAACCTTGTCACCTGAAATAATGGCCATTGCCCTGTCGAAGTGCTTTTTATGTTATTGATGAAATTCTTTCTGGAGAATGTGCCATCCTGGGACATAGAGCCGAAAATGCCAGACATGTTTTTTTCCCAGCCTCCTTTGCAGCTTGGGTCAGGTCATGTGATATGGCTCCTCCAATCAGATCCCCCACCTCACGGTCTACACTTTGGGCAAAAAGCCCATTAGGAAGTGGTTCTCTTTGTTGAGTCTGTTCTGGTGATGGTGGGGACAGAGGTTGGAACATGCCCCCTATCATCTGTGGGAAATGAGATAGCAGTGGTCCAGCTGTAGCCTGAAGCATCTGGTGGTGGTGGTGAGGGTGGTACAAGCTGTGGGTCCAGGGCTCCATGGAGGAGGCTGAGATGATGTCACCAGTGGGATGATTTGGGGCATTGCCCCTGGTGCTACAGCCCCCAAACCTCACTCTCCAACTCTCTCAGTGATTCTGCAAACAACCCCCAACTATTTCATAAACTCCTTTTCTGCTTAAATCATCCAGAACTAGTTCTGTTGCTTGTAATAACCACCGTGATTGACGTGTTACCACTCTGCTCTTCAAATACTCCCTACTCCTTAACACCAAGTTAAAGTGCTGCCTCGTCCTGGAGACCTTCTCTGATCCCTACCGCTAGAAGTGATTGCCCACTACCTGACTTGCTGGTGCTCTTATCCTGTGTCATGGCAGCTCTTCCCAGGCAGTGGCCCAGCATAGTCGTCTCCTACAGCGCATGGAAAATGATGGTTAAGAGCACAGACTCAGAAACTACTGTCTGGGTTCAAGTCCTTGCTTTTCCACTAACTAGCTGTAGGACCTTGGGCACGTTACTAAACTTCTCTCTGTCTTATCTGTAAAATGGGGTGATAGCAGCACATACCTCACAGGACCGTTGTGAAGATTATCACATGTGTCCATGTAAAGCCCTGATGACAATGCCTAGCCTGTCATAAACACCACGTGTTTGTTTCTATCACCTCCAATCACCCCACCACCATCATCTGTGGTCCCCAGGTGGGTGAGGTGCTCTTCATGTCGTATGACTCATCCAGTGCAGTGACCCTTCAGGGACCTGCCTGTCATCCCCGCTGGTGGCTCCCAGAGCACTCGGCCAGTGTTACCAGCTTTCCTGTACTGCTGAGCCCACTGATCGTAATCAGTGCCATGCCCTTCACGGGCACCAACTCCTTTTAGCTCCCCTGAGGCCACTCATACCCACCCACTTCCTGCCATCTTCACTGCTGCCGCCCTGCTCTCATCTGCACCCAAACCATTGCAGAGGCCTCCTAACTGATGTCTTTGCTGCCAGAGTCTCCCTCCCCGTTTCACCTGCACCCAGGTACCTTCCCAAATGTGTGGCCCTGAACACATGCTCCTGCTGAAACAAGAAAGGACGCTGAGTCCCTGTGGCCCATGGGTTGAAACGCAAACTCTGTACCCAGCATTCCAGGCCCCTCCTGCTCTGACTCCTGCCAGCTCCTGGCCTCCTGTGCTGCCAACGCTACAGCATCCCGAACGCTCCCAGTTCCCTGAGCTCCCAGTTCCCTGATTGCGCGGCTCTCTCTCTGTGCACCTGAGCCTCTGCAGGCCTCTCCCCTTCCCACTCACTCTCCCCTTCTCTGTTGGTGAATCTACACATCCTCTAGGACTCAGCCCAGAGGTGACCCCGGCAGAGACAACCCCACCTCCTCCCTGCACCCCCACCAACTGTGCCCAACAAGACCTCCACCTGTGATGGCCCATGGACCCCAGTGTGAGCCCCTGAGGACAGAGCCAGCCTTTCTTCTCTGGATCCCTCAGGACTTCTCAGCTCAGGGTTGGCAGAGCAAGACCCCTAAGGCCCCCAGCTCTGCATCACGCAAATAGGCTCAATGTCATCACAAACCCAACATGCCCAAGTCGAAGCTCATGAGCTCCCTGCCCTAGAAACCTGGCTTCTCCCCAGGCCTCGCTCCCCATGAACGACACCTCCATCCACCCATCCAGTTACCCAGCCAGGATCCTGGGCGCCATCCTTGACATCTCCTTTCCTCTGGCACCCAACTTGACGTCCAACCCTGTCATTTAGCCCTAATGACTCTGTATCCATTCTGTCCTTTCCGTCTTCCAGGAAGGACCCTCTTTACAGGCCCCCTAGGACTCCACTCTTCCCTTCAGTGCTGATCTGTTTATGATTCTAATTCAGCCCCCTAAGATCAAGACCCTAAAATCCCCGAAGACAGGAACTGCATCTGGCTTTTCTTCACCACTGAATTCTCAGTTCAGGGCCTGGCACATAGCAGATGCTCACCTAATACCTGCTCACTGGATGTATAAATAAAAGCTACTGTCTAATAAGCACCTACTGTGTGCCAGGCATTGGACCAAGCACTTAATTCAGTCCTCCCAAAGTCCCAACATGATCCCGTTGTAGAGATGACAAATCCGAGGCTCAGGGAGGTAAGTAACTAGCCCAGAGTCCCATAGCCAGTCGGTGGCAGAGCCAGAACTCCAGCACAAGTGCCTCTGACCTGGCTTCAGTGTCTCTAAAATACAGACCCAATTTTACCCCCATCATGACAAGAACCAGTCTGTGTTGTGCTTGTCCTCTTAGGCACTTGCCTCCCCCATCATACTGTGAGCCCCTGAGGGTAAGCACCCTATTTCTGTTCCTGCATGCTCCCAGCTCAGGGCCTGACAGCCTGAGTAACTGAATAAAGGAGATAGGAAGAGGGAGGCAGGCCTGGCTCAACAATACTTCTTGAATGAAGGATCCAAACAGCACCCAGAGATGTTGCTGCATGATGGGCTGCAGGAGGAATCAGGGAAGGCAGGGAGCCCCCACGTGCCCACAGCCCCTGCGATCCACCCAGGCCACTACTGCTGAATCACTACTGGTGACACCAGCATGGCTGTCCTTGTTTGCTGATGCTCAGCCACACCTGTGTGACTGCATGTAGATGCTTCTAAAGACTCTACTAAGGTTAGAGGAGACACACCAACTGCGCTGTTCTCAGATCCTCTGAAACCTGCCATATTCGTTCTTTAATGAGGTGCCAAGGGAACATCCACGTGAGGCTTGGGCCGGACACAAACTACGTGGTTATGAATCACTCATCCCCTTCAAAGGCTCCCGTGTCCTCGGCAAACACAGCTGACACAGATCAGAGCCTCCGGTGCCTCCCGCGGGCTCCTGTCTACGTGGATGGGTGTGGTGAAGCTGGGGGAGCAAATCAGGATGAGCCCGAGCCTGCGGGGAGGGCCAGGGCAGGAGGCAAGCGGAGCGCGGGTCAATGAGCGCCCTGGGCTGGACAGCCTGTGACTGTGAAACACAGACTTGGGGAAGAAGCATCTCTTCCAGCTGTGACAAGGCCCGGCCCGGGTGGTGGTGGGGTGGGCAGGGCACGAACTCTCTGGAGGCGGCGTTTCTGGGCAGCCTATGGGGCAGGTGGACCCCAGGGACTGACCCCGACGGGCCTGGGTTTGAATCTGGCTCTGCCGTCTCCAGGAAGGTGGCCTTGGGGAGTCTTGTTGTCTCTCTGAGCCTCAGTTTCCACACCCGGGTTGGTGTGGGTGGGGGTGGAGAGGTCGGGGCAGGAGCTGGCCTCCTGGGATCTTGAAAGCCAACTCAAGGTTGGTGGTTTTTGCTTTAGGAGCAGCGGGGCCTCTGTGGTGCTTTAAGTAGCTGGTGGACAGCAGTTTGCATTTCAAATGGATCACCAGGACCGTCATCTCAGCCCGCCTGTGGGTTGTGAGGACAAAGTGGTAAAATGCTGCTGAAAAGCTTAGACCAGTGATGTCTCAGCAGCGTCCCAGGAAATGGCAGCAGATGTCCTGGGGTGGAGGTAGGTGGACAGACGCTCTGCCTGCCCCACCTGTCAGGGTGCCGGCGCTGCACCCGGCATCTCACGCACATCTCACTGTGTCCTCACAGCCCCGGTGAGGTGAGGGGTATTACCGCACCATTTTACAGGAAGAGAAACTGAGGCCCAGAGAAGAGCAGAGGTTTACTCGCGGGGAACTGTCCAGTTTGGTTACATTTGAGAACAAAGTAAGGGACAAACCATCATGAACCTTGATGAGGGCTGGGGACACAGAACTGAATCAGACACAGCCCCTGCCCTGAGGAAGTTCCCTGTTATAGGGCAGGGGGGTTCTAATATAAATTATATTTAGATACGTGAAATAAGCAAGAAGGGAAGCCTGTGGAGGGTGCAGATACAATGAAGAAGAGGAAGCAGTGAACTCCATGTAGATTGGGGTGTTCAGGGAAAGCTTCTAGGAAGAGGTAGAGGTGTCAGGAGGAACCACCTTTCAATTGGCAGGTGATGGTGTTGGAGGTTTTTTTGTTTTTGTTTTTTGATTTTTTTTGCGGTATGCGGACCTCTCACCGTGTGGCCTCTCCCGTTCAGAGCACAGGCTCCAGACGCACAGGCTCAGCGGTGGCTCATGGGCCCAACTGCTCCGCGGCATGCAGGATCCTCCCGGACCGGGGCACGAACCCGCGTCCCCTGCATCGGCAGGCGGACTCTCAACCACTGCGCCACCAGGGAAGCCCCGGTGTTGGCGGTTTTGCAGGGTTTCCAACATCCTCACCCGCAGACGGCATCCGCAGCCCTGCTGGATTCGCAGCATCGAGGTTTGATGAGAGATTTGAGGAAGGTGACTCATCGTCCCCAGACTGTGCTCAGTGACACCAGAGTCCCCTCATCGGTGGCAGGCCCTCTGCCCCTCCTCCAGGAACGCCCAGAAGTTGTCTGAAACCCCTCCCCAGGGTCTCAGGGAAGCACCTTGTGTCCCAGCCACACCCCCACTCCCACTCTCTGCCTCTCCCAGGGTCGGCACCTCACCTCTGCCTCTCCCCCTCCCCCTCCCTTCTTCCCTCCTTCCCTTCTGTGTCGATGTTTATTTTCAGAAACTCAGAATCCTTCCCAAGCCTCTGACATTTACTCTTTGGAATTATAATATTTTCTATTTCTCTTTCTCAAAGCAAGTCGGTTGGCTGAGATTTCCCAGGGATCTTGCCTGCTCTTCTGGAGGTGAAGTGCTACAGCAGAACCGGCTTATGTCAGCCCAGCACCGATTGTGTCAACCAGCAATTATTAGGCACCCACTGTGTACCAAGCCCTTCTCATGAACTATCACATTCAATCTATTTAAGAAGACTGTGGGGTTGGCATTACCAGCTCCATGTGCGGGATGATTGAACCGAAGCTTGGAACAGTTAAATAACAAGTCTAAGGTCACCCGGCGAGTGAGAAGTGGGGTGGGGATGAAACCACAGCTCTCTGACACCAGAGTCCATTTCTGTCCTCTGTCCTCTGCCTCCAAGGCCCGTGGGTGCTGGTGCATTGAAGGGTGTGCAGCATTTTGGTGAACCAAGAGTTTAGGGGATGTGGCAACCAGGCAGAGGCAAGAGTAAAGGCACAGAGGCAGGAAGATGCCAGGCATGTTTGAAGGGCCAGTTGGTAAGGCTGAGGTAGGGGGTTCAGCTCCAGGAATAGGGGAGGATGAGGATGGTTGCAGAGGCAGACTTGGCCTGTGTGGTTGTAAGTGACAGAAAATCCAACTCCGGCTGGCTGAGCTTAAAAGGAAATGCATGGGCTCCTTTGAGTGGTCAGCCCAAGGGTAAGGTGAGCAAGAGTGAGAGGAGGGCCTGATCTCAAAGGAAAAATGCTGACCAGACCCAAAGAAAAATATATTCACGAGAGTCAGCACAAACGAAGAGCTGACACGCGTCCGACACTGTTGTAAGCCTTCTACAGGTACTATCTCATTTATCTTTGAAACGACACTTGGGGGTGGATATTAGGATTTCCAGTTTATAGATGAGGAAACTAAGGCTCAGAGAGGTTAAGTAACATGCCCAGGGCCACACAGCTGGTAGTAGGTGGCAGAGACCTAATTTGCATCTCTACTCTAGAGTTTAGGTCTTAAGCACTGCAGTGCCACACCCTCCTGCGTGGCAGTCACAGGCCTGATCCTGGTGGCCTGGCCTGGGAAGCTGAGTGGCTTCCTCCAGTAGCAAATGAGGAGTCCTCAAATACAGCGGCTGTGACACTGTCAGAGCTGTGCTTTAGAAACCCACTCAGAGGCAGTGTGGGGGCAGGTCTGGCGGACAGGGACAGTGTCCAGGCAGGAGCTGGGGTGGGCCTGACTTGGCAGAGCAGTGGGGAAAGAGAGAGGCAGACCATGTGAGATGCTCACTTAAATTCCCTCGGCCAATTGGCCTGTGCTGGTGGAATAAGCCACAGGTTCATGGTTGACTGACAACCCAGCTCTGAATGTGCCTCTGGGTTTGCAACACTTTCCAGTCCATCCTCCTCACTTCTGGCAGGAGGAGGCATCCAGGGCCTGGCCCTGCACATTCTGCTCACCATCAGCCTCCGGGACCTAGCCCAGCTGTGGGGAGGGCATCCTAGCAGCCTCACAACAATGACCAAGGGGTTGAGAGCAGCTGAAGTCCCACAGCCCAGCACTAGAGGCCTAGCTGACCCGTGTCCTCCCTCCAAAGAGGAATCAGGAAGGGTGTGGGTAAGACCTGGGATTCCCTGCATGTTTGACAGGTGTCAGGGACACAGCCTGCTCCCTCTGGGCTCAGACTAGAAAGGCCAGCTGGCCCCTGTGCCTTCTGGGTGGAGCTGCTCTTCACAGGGTGTCAACAATGGAATAACGGACCTTGCCAGAGAGGAAAGGCAGGCATGCAAGACATCCATCTCCTCCTGTTTGTCAGGGAAGCGCAGAGCCCGGCTGCAGGGAGGACATAGGAGATTATTTCTGTGGCCAGGTTGGAATGTGGTGGTGCAGGCCCACTATCAAGGTTCCTCATTGCTGTCCCCCAGGGATTCTGTTCCCAGGAATCCCAGGAGGCCCTGATCCTCAAAGACCAACAAGGGCCATGGGCCACCAGCATCCCTTTCCTCAGTCTCACAGGGCTGCAGGATGCAGCTGCCTTTTCCCATCCTGCCTTGACTCCAGTCAAACCCACAAAAGGCTCCCATTGCCTCTGACACCACCAGCCAGCAGGCGGCTTCCCTCCACATGGTGATTCAGGGCCCAGGCTCCTTCCATCTCATGGCTCCGCCCTCCACCAAGGCCTCAGATTTCTCTGCTTCCAGAGGGGAAATAGAGAGTGGAGAAGGCACACTTGCTTCTTAATCACCTTGGACTGGAAGTGATACCTCACTTGTCCCACTACCCTGGTATGAGCTGGTCATGTGGCCCCACCTTCATGCAAGACAGGCTGGGAAATGTGGTCCTGCCAGGGCATCCCCTTCCCAGCCACAACTCTGCACAGCCCCTCACACTCATTACCCACATTCCCATGGACAACACGGCCATATTTGCCACTGTCATCACCTCCTCATTTCATTGTGGGCTCCTGGAGAAAGATGGAGGGTAGTTAAGAGTCCAAGCAGGTGTAGGTTCAAAGCCTGGCTCTGTCCCTTAATAGCTTGTGTAAACTGGGCAGGTTCTGCATCTGTAAATAGGGGTCCTGATGCCTACCGCACAGGGCTGCCATGAGGCTGTGAGGTGGCACCTCCTAGACAGTGGTCAGCACAGGGCCTGGCCCTCGGTGACCATTCACTTGGTGGGAGTGGCTCTCATGGGGGAGACCAGCCCTCTGGGGGAGGGGAAGGGAGCAGGAGGGCCACGAAGAAGGGCATCAGCTCAAAATATGGCCTTTTCAGCTGGCCTTTTATGTTGCAGCTTTTGAAGTTTGATTCAAAATCCAAAGGAAAGACTCCATTGAAAGGGGAATTCATTATGACAGGTAATGCAGGGAAAGAACGGAAACTGCATTCTTTAGAGACATGTTTGGATCTCTCCCAACAGGAAATCACCTAATAAAAACAGTCCTGATGCTAATTGGGACAATGGAGATGAGAGAGCCCAGAGCTCCCAGGTGGAAAGATGTCAACAGTAACTGTAGCTGATTCAGGGAAAACATCGTGCTGGAACAGCCAAAAGGGAGGACCTTCCTGATATTGAAAGCAGACTCTTTGCTCCCTGGGCTCCAAGTTTGGATTTCAATTCTGGCCGTGGGGCTTACTGTGTAACCTTCGGAAAGTCACTTAACCTCACTGTGCCTATGGGCTGAGGGTCCTGTCTTATTGCTGTTTCACTGGGTCCATTACGCAGACCCATGGTCCAGCTCCCAACCCCGGTGGCCTAAGCCACCAGCCCTTGGCTGTCCTGACACCACCTTCAGCAGATCAAGCCTTTGTTCCCTAGTGCTCCAGACTAGGGTCCTGGTCCCTACCTCAGCTGATCTTTCTGGCCAAACCTGGTGGCCCTGAAGTGTTCACCTCACCCCAGACCTGTAAACCAGATCCTGGGACAGATGAGGTCTACCAAAGTCATGTGCAAACCCCCAACAGCCTGCAGCTCCCCTTTACCCCAACCAGGGAAGGGAATGAGAGGTAGGAGGTGAGAGGGGTTGAGTATGTGCCCCACTCCTGGGAGAACCCTTTCCAGGTCTCCCAGAAGCTGGAAGGAGGTTGGGAGATGCCCCATGGAGAAAATACTTCTGACTCTATTTCCTGAAAGAATTGATTTTTCTTATTTTTGAAGTCAAAGCTCATAGGGTCAAATTTAATCCAGAGAAGATTTTACATTTGGTTCTGAGACAAGAGAGAGGTCATAAGGGCTATTGGTATGACCTCCATCCTCTGCAAACACACAGCAGGGGTCCAGGGAAAGTCTTTAACAGCCAGCCTATCAGATGTCTCCGCTCCAGGCAGAGGGTTAGATGTGAGGTCTCTGTGGCAGCCCATGCCCTACTCTGATTTCTTTCTCATACCTCACAGTTACTCTGAATCTACCCACAACCTCCCAAATTCAAGCACTCAGGGAATAGATGGCTCAAAGCCCCATACGACACAGACACATCTTCAGTGGGTGGCTCAGCTCTGTCTACATTTAAAGGAAAGTCCAAGGAGAGCTTCCCGATTGTGGAGACCAAACTTCCCCACTCAAATCCCTTAAAATCTTCTTGTGTCCCTACTAGAGCAATGGAACTTTCCAACATGGCTTTTAGGCCCTTCCCAGCCTGATCCCAGCCTCTGCCCTGCCTCATCTCAACCTCCTTCTTCACATTATCTGATCCACTCACACTTGCTTCCTGAACTTGCTGACCTTCTACCCCAGGGCATTTGCATACACAGTTTCCTGCACCTGAAAGGCTCTCCCCACCCCATTTTGACCTAAACAACTCCTGCTTAACTTCCAGTGATCAGCTCAAATATCACCTCTTTGGTCAAGCCTCAGACCTCCCTATGCACTACCCCACACACCTCTAGGTTGACGCACTAAGCTGCAGTTTCCCACATATGTGTATGATTTAGGGGTACAATGCCTCTCTCCCACTGTAGTCTAGCCTTTGGCTCATCCAGACCACATCTGTTTCCACTCACTGTGGTATCCCCACTACCCAGCATAACGTCAACATAGAGCAGGTGCCCAGTAAATATTGAGTGAATGTGTGAATATACAAGGAGGTTCCACAGTGGTCATCGGAAATGGCTAAGGATCCATCAGGAGAATATGGCACCCTCACTAACTAAACTGTCTGTGTGTTCAAGTGGTCTCACTAGCTTGGGGCTCCCAGAGTTAAGGAGTGTTACAGAGGGCACTTTGGGAGACCCAAATTAAGGCAAGAATAGAATGACACATCAGTGTCAAGGTTGAGAAAGCAGAAAGAAGACCCCCAGGAAAGAGGGAAAATGGAGATGCAGAATAGACCCATCTCCTTCCCCCTCAATGCCAGTCCCACCCAATTCCCAGAAACGCTGCCCTAATACACACTTTGCAATTTAGTGGAGCCTACCACTCGCTTCCCAGCATATCCTTCTCTACTATTTTTGGTAACAGAACCTGCCATTCCAGGTGTTTATATGGCCGCCCAGAACAGTTACATTTCCCAGCTTCCCCTGCAGCAAGAAGTAGTCATGTGACTAAGTTCTTCCAATGGCCCTTGAGCAGTTGGTATGTGTGTGCACATGTGTTCATGTGTGCACATATATGTACAACCTCTGGACTGTGCCCTAAAGGCATCTTCCCTTCTTTCTGGCTGGAGTGTGGCCATGGAGATGAGCTGTATTTAACCAGTTGATGGGGAAATAGCCTTGAAGTGGCAGAGCAACAAGCTGGAGGGAGGCCAGGTCCCTAACACATTAGTTCAGGACACTGACACTGGGATTATTCCATGAGAATTAAACATTCTTCTGTTCTGTGTAAGCCACTGTTATCTGGTTCTCATTTCCTATCTTAATAATACACTGAACAAGGCACGTGACAGCTTTTCATGGTAGTTGAAGTCTCTGAAGTAAGCCTATGCAAACAGCCTGTGTATCAGTCACCTATACTGTGTAACACACCACCCCAACATTAAGTGACTTAAAATAACAACCTTTTATTTAGTTCACAGATCTGGGGTTCGAAAGTTTAGGTTGGGCCATTCTGGCCTAGTTCCTTTGTGTCTCTGAGGTCAGTGGCAAGTCAGCTAAATAACTCTACTTCTTCGGGCTGGCTGGAGTTTGGCTGGGACACCTGGGTGCTGTGGTCTCTCAGCCTCCAACAGGATAGCCTGGGCTTGTTCTCAGAGTAGAGGCAGGGTTCCTAGAGAGGGTGAACATACATAAGATACGTGGGCTCTGGCATGTCACTATTTCCATGCATTCTGTTTGCCAGAGCAAGTCAAGGGGTGGTAAAGAGACTCTACCCTTTGATAGGAGGAGCTGTAAAGAATATGGATACAGGAAGGGGGGAGAAATTGGGACCATTTTTGCAATTGATCTGGAAGAGATTGATGTCTAATTCTGGGATTTAGGGCCCTATAAGGCTAGGGGCTCAGAAACATTTGAATAGGAAATTGTCTCAAGTCTCATTCCTACTGGTGCTCTGGGCTACAGCAGAAAATGTCAAAGGCTGTGAAGAGGAAGTTAAAGTGGGTCATGGTGAGAAGGCTTTGCCAGCCACTAGCCTATTTCCAATCTCTCTGGGCATGGAATTCCAGAATCCTAGCCTTGGAAAGAACATCAGACGTTGCCCAGTCCCTCCTCAGGCCTCTACTTCATCAAGAGCTTGAGCTGCCCATACAACTTCCTGCCAGTGCATAGCCCACCCTCTGCTTGCCTCCTCCCTTTATGGGAAACACTCTCCCTCCTCTGAGGCAGCTGCATCCACTGGGAGAGAGGGGAAGGAAAGAAGGAAGGAAGGAAGGAAGGAAGGAAGGAAGGAAGGAAGGAAGGAAGGAAGGGAGGGAGGGAGGAAGGAATGGAGAAAGGAAGAAGGAAAGAAAGAAAAAGAAAGAAAGAAAGAAAGAAAGAAAGAAAGAAAGAAAGAAAGAAAGAAAGAAAGAAAGAAAGAAAAAAGAGAAAGAAGGAATCGTCTGTGCAAGTGAGCTCTAGGGCTGAGTCCTTCTCACTGCAGGGTTCGCTCTGGACCCCACCACCAGGCCTAGTGGAGTCATCAAATAAATCCAACATTTAGAAAACGGGGGACAGGGGTGAGGGATCAGCAGACACTTTCCTGAAATTCAATGGTAATAAAGGAGAGAAATGGACCAGCTCGCTCTGGATAACTACCACGAGAGAAGTAATTACACCTCTCCTGTCCTGAGCGAGGATGGTGGTGGCACCTGCCCAGGTAATTCATCAGCCTCAGATTAATGGACCCCTCAAGAGCATCTGCACACGTCTCCATCCAGGTTTCTCAGGAAACCTCTATTTAGATTTCATCAGGACTGTTTTTCTCTGTCATCCCTGAGTGGGGAGGTGGGCTACCATACTAGGTGGCACAATTGAATATTGATTTGCCGGTACTAACCCAGCAGAAAAACAGTCCATTCAAGTGAACCAGTTGTTTCCAACTGCCCGAGACCTCCCCATGGCCTTGGTTTCCCTTGCAACTCACTGAGTTGTTGGTATCACATCAGGTAAGCAGAGAACCTAGCTGTGTGTTTGCTTGGAATAAGGCTTGGCCATGTAGAAAGCACAGTAAGCCTTGGTTCCCTCATCTGTAAAATGGGAATAACAGGAATGGGATGATGGAGACTGTCACTTTCTGGTATTTACATTTTTCTAACATTTGAAATCTTTAAAACAAGCATATATTTTCCTTTATGATGAGAAAATCAAATGCAGTAGAACTATAAATAAATAAAATTAAGAAATATGAATAAATAAAATTACGTACCTCATTGGGTTGCAGTGAGGGTTAAAGGAGATGGTTCAATGCCCACAGCGCAGGGCCAGGTACATGCTGGGTGAGCAATGCCTGTAGCTGCCAGGCTCCTCTAATCATTATGGCTGATAATAGTTGTGGTCATTGGAAATCAAGGTTCTTGTCATGAGAGTTGGGCAAGTGTGTCAACCTCTCTGGCCTTGGTGAATTCATCTCTAAAATGAGAATGTCAGAAAACTTCCTAAACCTAATAAAGGAAACAATAATGGGAAAACCCACTCACACCCTACTTATTGGTAAAGGTTGAATGCTTCTTTCTTAACGTCAAGAACTAGAAGAGGATGTCCACTCTGGCCACTTCTATTCAAACCTGGGGGTTTTAGCCAGGTGAGTTAAGCAAGAGAAAGAAATAAAAGGCATCCATACTGGAAAGACAGAAATAAAATTATTTCCTTTCACAGATAACATGATCCTGAATACAGAAAATCCTAAGGAATTCACAGAAAAAAACTATCAGAACTCATAAATGAGTTCAGCTAGATTGCAGGATATAAAATAAATATACAAAAATAAGTTGTATTTCTATAGACTAGCAATGAACAATCTGAAAATGATTCAGTATACAATTCTATTTATAATTACACCAAAAACAATAAAATATCTGCAAATAAAAGTAAGATATATGTGGCTAATTGTTTTCAACAAGGGTGAAGGATGCCAAGATAATTCAATGGAAAAAGAACAGTCATTTCAACAAATGATACTCGTACAACTAGATGAATGAAGTTGGACACCCACTTCACTCCATGCACAAAATTTAACTCAAAACGGACCACAGACCAAATGTAAGAGCCAAAATTATGAAACCCTTAGAAAAAAACATAGAAGTAAATCTTTGTGACCTTGGATTAGTGAATTATTTCTTAATTATGACATCAAAAACACAAATAACAAAAGAAAAAATGGATAAATTGACTTAATCAAAATTTAAAAATTTTGTTCTTCCAAAGGCATCACCAAGAAAGTGAAAAGACAACCTACACAATGGGAGAACATATCTGCAAGTCATATATCTGATAAGAGACTGGTTTCAGAATCTATAAAGAACACTTGCAACTCAACAACAAAAAGACAAATAAGCTGATTTTTTTTAAGGGCAGAGAATTTAAATAGATATTTCTCCAAACAAGATCTATAAATTGCCAATAATCACATGAAAAGATGGTCAGCATCATTAGTCGTTAAGGAAATGCAAATCAAAGCTGCAATGACATGCCTCTTCACAGCCAATAAGATGGCTATAATCAAAAACATGGATAGAGCAGAAGCAAGAAGAGCTACAACCCTGCAGCCTGTGGAACAAAACCCACATTCACAGAAAGATAGACAAGATGAAAAGGCAGAGGACTATGTACCAGATGAAGAAACAAGATAAAACCCCAGAAAAACAACTAAATGAAGTGGAAATAGGCAACCTTCCAGAAAAAGAATTCAGAATAATGATAGTAAAGATGATCCAGGACCTCGGAAAAAGAATGGAGGCAAAGATCAAGAAGATGCAAGAAATGCTTAACAAAGACCTAGAAGAATTAAAGAACAAACAAACAGAGAGGAACAATACAATAACTGAAATGAAAACTACACTACAAGGAATCAATAGCAGAATAACTGAGGCAGAAGAACAGATAAGTGACCTGGAAGACAGAATGGTGGAATTCACTGCTGTGGAACAGAATAAAGAAAAAAGAATGAAAAGAATTTAAGACAGCCTAAGAGACCTCTGAGACAACATTAAACGCAACAACATTCACATTATAGGGGTCCCAGAAGGAGAAGAGAGAGAGAAAGGACCCAAGAAAATATTTGAAGAGATTATAGTTGAAAACGTCCCTAACATGGGAAAGGAAATAGCCACCCAAGTCCAGGAAACGCAGAGAGTCCCATACAGAATAAACCCAAGAAGAAATGCATCGAGACACATAGTAATCAAATTGGCAAAAATTAAAGACAAAGAAAAATTATTAAAAGCAGCAAGGGAAAAATGACAAATAATATACACAGGAACTCCCATAAGGTTAACAGCTGATTTCTCAGCAGAAACTCTACAAGCCAGAAGGGAGTGGCATAATACACTTAAAGTGATGAAAGGGAAGAACCTACAACCAAGATTACTCAACCTGGCAAGGATCTTATTCAGATTCGATGGAGAAATCAAAAGCTTTACAGACAAGCAAAAGCTAAGAGAATTCAGCACGACCAGACCAGCTCTATAACAAATGCTAAAGGAACTTCTCTAAGTGGGAAACACAAGAGAAGAGGCACTACAAAACAAACCCAAAACAATTAAGAAAATGGTCATAGGAACATACATATCAATAATTACCTTAAACGTGAATGGATTAAATGCTCCAACCAAAAGACACAGACTTGCTGAATGGATACAAAAACAAGACCCATCTATATGCTGTCTACAAGAGACCCACTTCAGACCTAGGGACACATACAGACTGAAAGTGAGGGGATGGAAAAAGATATTCCATGCAAATGGAAATCAAAAGAAAGCTGAAGTAGCAATACTCATATCAGATAAAATAGACTTTAAAATAAAGAACGTTACTAGAGACAAGGAAGGACACTACATAATGATCAAGGGATCAATCCAAGAAGAAGATATAACAATTATAAATATATATGCACCCAACATAGGAGCACCTCAATACATAAGGCAACTGCTAACAGCTATAAAAGAGGAAATCGACAGTAACAAATTAATAGTGGGTGACTTTAACACCTCACTTACACCAATGGAAAGATCATCCAAAATGAAAATAAATAAGGAAACAGAAGTTTTAAATGACACAATAGACCCGATAGATTTAACTGATATTTATAGGACATTCCATCCAAAAAGAGCAGATTACACTTTCTTCTCAAGTGCACATGGAACATTCTCCAGGATAGATCACACCTTGGGTCACAAATCAAGCCTCAGTAATTTAAGAAAATTGAAATCATATCAAGCATCTTTTCCGACCACAACGTTATGAGATTAGAAACGAATTACAGGGAAAAAACCGTAAAAAACACAAACACATGGAGGCTAAACAATACGTTACTAAATAACCAAGAGATCACTGTAGAAATCAAAAATACCTAGAGACAAATGACAATGAAAACACGACGATCCAAAACCTATGGGATGCAGCAAAAGCAGGTCTAAGAGGGAAGTTTATAGCTAAACAAGCCTACCTCAAAAAACAAGAAAAATCTCAAATAAACAATTTAACCTTACACCTAAAGGAACTGAAGAAAGAAGAACAAACAAAACCCAAAGTTAGCAGAAGGAAAGAAATCATAAAGATCAGAGCAGAAATAAATGAAATAGAAACAAAGAAAACAATAGCAAACATCAATGAAATTAAAAGCTGGTTCTTTTAGAAGATAAACAAAATTGATAAACCATTAGCCAGACTCATCAAGAAAAAGAGGGAGAGGACTCAAATCAATAAAATTAGAAATGAAAAAGGACAAGTTACAACAGACACTGCAGAAATGTAAAGCATCCTAAGAGACTACTACAAGCAACTCTGTGCCAATAAAATGGACAACATGGAAGAAATGGACAAATTCCTAGAAAGGTATAAGCTTCCATGACTGAACCAGGAAGAAACAGAAAATATGAACAGACCAATCACAAGTAATGAAATTGAAACTGTGATTAAAAATCTTCCAACAAACTAAAGTCCAGGACCAGATGGCTTCACATGTGAATTCTATCAAACATTTAGAGAAAAGCTAACACCCATCCTTCTCAAATTCTTCCAAAAAATTGCAGAGGAAGGAAGACTCCCAAACTCATTCTATGAGGCCACCATCACCCTGATACCAAAACCAGCCAAAATACTAAAAAAAAAAGAAAATTACAGACCAATATCACTGATGAATATAGTTGCAAAATTCCTCAACAAAATACTAGCAAACAGAATCCAACAACACATTAAAAGGATCATACACCATGATCAAGTGGGATTTATCCCAGAGATACAAGTATTCTTCAATATATGCAAATCAATCAATGTGATACACCATATTAACAAATTGAAGAATAAAAACCATATGATCATCTCAGTAGATGCAGAAAAAGCTTTTGACAAAATTCAACACCTATTTATGACGAAAACTCTCCAGAAAGTGGGCATAGAGGGAATCTACCTCAACATAATAAAGGCCATATACGACAAACCCACAGCAAACATCATTCTCAATAGTGAAAAACTGAAAGCATTTCCTTTAAGATCAGGAACAAGATAAAGATGTTCACTCTCACCACTATTATTCAACATAGTTTTGGAAGTCCTAGCCACGGCAATCAGAGAAGAAAAAGAAATAAAAGGAATACAAATTGGAAAACAAGAAGTAAAACTGTCACTGTTTGCAGATGACATGATATTATACATAGAGAATCCTAAAGATGCCACCAGAAAACTATTAGAGCTAATCAATGAATTTGGTACAGTTGCAGGATACCAAATTAATGCACAGAAATCTCTTGCACTCCTATACACTGATGATGAAAAATCTGAAAGAGAAATTAAGGAAACACTCCCATTTACCATTGCAGCAAAAACAATAAAATACCTAGGAATAAACCTAACTAGGGAGACCAAAGACCTGTATGCAGAATACTATGACACTGATGAAAGAAATTAAAGATGATACCAACAGATGGAGAGATATACCATGTTCTTGGATTGGAGGAATCAATGTTGTGAAAATGATTATACTATCCAAAGCAATCTACAGATTCAATGCAATCCCTATCAAATTACCAATGGCATTTTTTCCAGAACTATAACAAAAAATCTTAAAATCTGTATGGAGACACAAAAGACCCCGAATAGCCAAAGCAGTCTTGAGGGAAACAAACAGAGCTGGAGTAATCAGATTCCCTGACTTCAGACTATACTACAAAGCTACAGTAATCAAGACAATATGGTACTGGCAGAAAAACAGAAACATAGATCAATGGAACAAGATAGAAAGCCCAGAGATAAACCTACACACTTATGGTCAACTAATCTATGACAAAGGAGGCAAGGGTATACAATGGAGAAAAGACAGTCTCTTCAATAAGTGGTGCTGGGAAAAATGGACAGCTACATGTAAAAGAATGAAATTAGAACACTCTCTAACACCATACACAAAAATGAACTCAAAATGGATTAGAGGGCTTCCCTGGTGGTGCAGTGGTTGAGAGTCCGCCTGCCAATGCAGGGGACATGGGTTCGTGTCCCAGTCTGGGAAGATCCCACATGCTGCGGAGCAGCTGGGCCCATGAGTCATGGCCGCTGAGCCTGCGCGTCTGGAGCCTGTGGTCTGCAACAGGAGAGTCCACTACTGTGAGAGGCCCACGTAGCACAAGAAAAAAAAAAAAAGGATTAGAGACCTAAATGTAAGACCGGACACTATAAAACTCTTAGAGGAAAACATAGGAAGAACACTCTTTGACATAAGTCACAGCAAGATCTTTTTTGATCCACCTCCTAGAGTAATGGAAGTAAAAACAAAAATAAACAAATGGGACCTAATGAAATGTAAAAGCTTGTGCATAGGAAAGGAAACCATAAACAAGACGAAAAGACAACCCTAAGAATGGGAGAAAATATTTACAAATGAATCAATGGACAAATGGTTAATCTCCAAAAGATATAAACAGCTCATGCAGCTCAATATTAAAGAAACAAACAACCCAATCCAAAAATGGGCAGAAGACCTAAATAGACATTTCTCCAAAGAAAACATACAGATGGCCAAGAAGCGCATGAAAAGCTGGTCAACATCACTAATTATTAGAGAAATGCAAATCAAAACTACAATGAGGTATCACCTTACACCAGTTAGAATGGGCATCATCAGAAAATCTACAAAAAACAAATGCTGGAGAGGGTGTGGAGAAAAGGGAACCCTCTTGCACTGCTGGTGGGAATGTAAACTGATACAGCCACTGTGGAGAACAGTATGGAGGTTCCTTAAAAAACTAAAAATAGAATTACCATATGATCCAGCAATCCCACTACTTGGCATATACCCAGAGAAAACCATAATTCAAAAATACACATGCACCCCAATGTTCATTGAAGCTGTATTTACAATAGCCAGGTCATGGAAGCAACCTAAATGCCCATCAACAGATGAATGGATAAAGAAGATGTGGTACATATACACAATGGAATATTACTCAGCCATAAAAAGGAAAGAAATTGGGTCATTTGTTGAGATGTGGATGCATCTAGAGACTGTCATACAGTGTGAAGTAAGTCAGAAAGAGAAAAATAAATATCGTATATTAACACATGTATGTGGAACCTGGAAAAATGATACAGATGAACCGGTTTGCAGGGCAGAAGTTGAGACACAGATGTAGAGAACAAACATATGGACACCAAGGGGGAAAGCCGTGGGGTGTGGGGATGGTGGTGTGATGAATTGGGCGATTGGGATTGACATGTATACATTGATGTGTATAAAATTGATGACTAATAAGAACCTGCTGTATTAAAACATTAATAAAATTAAATTTTAAAAAAAGATAGATAATAATGAGTGTTGGCAAGGATGTAGATAAACTGGAATCCTCACACATTGCTACTGGGAATTTAAAATGGTGCAGCTGTTTTGAAAAATAGTTTGATAGTTCCTCAAAGAGTTAAACGTTGAGTAACATATGACCCAGCAATTCTACTCCTTTGTGTATGCCCAAGAGAAATGGAAACATATGTCTACACAAAAACATGTACACAAATGTTCATAGAAGCATTATTGATAATAGTAAAAGTCTGGAAACCACCTAGGTATCCATCAACTGATGAGTGTATAAACAAAATACAGTGTCTTCACACAATGGAATATTATTCTACAGTAAAAAGAAATGAAGTACTGACACATGATACATGAATTAACTTTGAAAACTATGTAAAATAAGCCAGTCACGAAAAGACCTTGTATTGTATGGTTCCTGCTATAGACTGAATGTTTTCCCCCCTAATTCATATGTTGAAGCTTAATTCCTAATATGATTGTATTTGGAGGTGGGGCCTCTGGGAGGTAATTAGGTCATGAGATTGGAGCCCTCATGAAAAGGATTAGTGCCCTTATAAGAAGAGACACAGGGAGATGATTTTTTTTTTTCTCTCTGCCATGTGAGGACACAGACAGAAGGTGACTGTCTGAAAAACCAATACCCAACTGTGTTAGTACTCTGATCCTGGACTTCCCAGCCTCCAGGACTATGAGAAATAAATTTCTAGTGTTCAAGCCACTTGGGCTATGGTATTTGTTATACCAGCCCAAGCTGACTAAGACAGTTCCATTTATGTGAAATGTGTAGAATAGGCAAATCCAGAGAGACATAAAGTAGATTAGTAGTTTCAGGGGCTGAGGAAAGGGATAAGGAGTGACTGCTAATGGGAACAGGGTTTCTTTTGGGAGTGATAAAAATATTCTGAAATTAAATTGTAATGGTGGTTGTACAATTCTAGGAATATACTAAAAACCACTGACATGTATCCATTAAAAGAGTGAATTTTATGTTATGTAACTTATATCTCAATAAAGCTATTTTTTAAAGAATCAGAATGACCCTGCTTCCTTGCCTAAAGGCAGAGGGATGGACTTGAAGATCTTTCCATGCCATTTCCAGTCCTAAAAATCCATTTGTGAGTCACAGCAGGGTTGGTGACATTTGATGTTAACACTTCAGGAGGACAGGGATGACTGCAGGGGTCCCTTCACCTCTCTATGGTCTGATGCCTCCACTCACTCACTGATTCACTCACCCGCTCACTCATTCAGTCATTCAGGCTCCCAGGAGCATTTATTTAGCACTTTGTAAGTTGTCGCTTGGTCCTCTGGGAGGTCTAAGCCTGGTGGGTGAGGAACATACAGAAGAAGGTGAATCTGTTGCAGTGGGAGGTGCCGGCTGCAGGAACATGTTGGGGCTGGGGTAGCTCCAAGCAGAGCTTGTGTGAATCTGCCTGGGGAGGTCGGGCAAGCTTCACAGAGTGACACTGAACTGAGAAGGGGGAGGGGGAGTTTGTCGGGATGTCGTGGTGGGAAGGGCACACCAGACAGAGGGAACAGCATGTGCAGAGGCTCAGAGGCTAGGAAGCATTTGGCCTGTTCAAGAAAGAGCACATGGTCTGGAATGGCTGGAGGATCGGGTGCATGTTTCAAGGGTGGAGCAGAGGTGAGAGATGAGGCTGGAGAGGCTGATGCCTGGGATCCCTTCTCCCTGTTTTCCCATAAAAGATGCCTACAGGACTTCTTTCCATGTGTGAATTATAACATGGGCTTAGATAATGTCCCTGCTGTTCCCTCTGCCAGGACCCCAGCTCCCTGCTCTGTAGGAGAAATTCTACTGATCTTCCAAGGCCCTGCTCTTATGAATTCCTGACCCCTTCCTCTTCCCAACCACCAGGTAAGGTGATCCCCTCCCCTTACTCCTCAGGGTTCCCATAACCCTGATACACATCTCTGACTCATTCCCTGAAGGTAAACATTGTGTCTTAGTCCTTTTTTTAGTTTTGTTTTTTGTTTTTTGGTTTTTTTTTGGTACGCGGGCCTCTCAATGTTGTGGCTCTCCTGTTGCAGAGCACAGACTCCGGACCCGCAGGCTCAGCGGCCATGGCTCACGGGCCCAGCCGCTCCGCGGCATGTGGGATCTTCCCGAACCGGAGCATGAACCCATGTCCCCTGCATCGGCAGGCGGACTCTCAACCACTGCACCACCAGGGAAGCCCTTAGTCCTTTTTTTAAATTTCCATAATCTACCACAGGGCTTGGCACATCACTGACATTCATACTTTTTTGATTGAATAAGTCATTTCTACCTGAAACTTGTGGCGTGATGGGCAGAACACAGCTCATGGTCATGAGAACTGGTTAGGGAGTCAGACAGACCCAAGGTCAAATCCAGACTCTGGCATTACCTCTCACACCTGAGTTTCTATGGTAAAATGGGGATAACAACCCATTCATTCATTCAGCAACTATCTATTGAATAGCTACTATACGCCTAGCTCTGTGCTAGACACAGGGCCACAGCAGAGATCAGCACAGCTCTGGACCTCTCCTCAGGTAATCAACAGTCCAGCTGGGTCATGGCTCACAGATGTTAAATAGCCACTAATTGGTATATGATTATAGGGTTTGATGAACTATGTAAAATAACTAATGATACAATGATCAGTGAGAGTCAGGGACCTCATTTGGATTGGGGCAGGGGTGGCTGGAGGCTGGTGTGCAGAAGTGGCAAGTTGCTAGAGCCAAGCCAGGCAGAGGGCCTGGGGGTGGGGTTGCTAAGGGGAGAGACCAATGAGCTTTAGGGGGCTTGGGTGCAGTGCGGCAAGATGCACTTATGGAACAGCCAGAGGCTAGTGAGGCCGGAGAGGGTCAGTGAGAGAAAAGACAAGCAGTGAACTCAGGGAGGCGGTGGAGGGAGGATCGTGGGCCATGGACAGAGCAGGGGGAGCTGTGTCCTAAGGAAAGGAGACCGTCTGTGACCTGAGCCTATCGCTGGTGCATTTACTCTGGGCCCTTGATTATCCATGGCTGATGTGGCCCTACTGTTGCTGTGTGGCAGCTGTGGTGACTGTGGTGACTATACTGTGACCTCTGGACATGGCCATGCTGGTCTGGCTGCTAGGCAAGGAGGCAGCCGCTCAGGAAGGAGGCCAGACATATGCTCTAGGGAGAAGCACCCTCCCAGCTTCTGCCCTGTCCTCTCCCTTGCTGTCTCTTGGGGCCACTCTTACCCACCTATCACCAAGGAGGCACAGGGTAGTGGTTCAGGCTTTGAGCTCTGGAGCCAAACAGACCAGAGTTCAAATCCCAGTTCTCAGTGCTACATGCTGTGTGACTTCAGGCAAGTCACTTGGCCTCTCTGAGTCTCATTTACCTTCTCTGTTAAACAAGTATATCTCGCGAGGTTAAATGAGATGAAATATGTGAGTGCCTAGTAGCATGCCAGGTATACAGAAATCACTCAATAGTTGCTCACTATTGTTAGTGTGACTAGTATTCAATGCAGGCCCAGCGCCTGGGGTCTGGGGAGCATTTGACGCAGGTGTGTGGCTGACATCAGCTGGAACCATATTCTCTCTCCTGCTGGCCAGTGCTGACTTGAGCCTCAGCCTCTGTCCTGTTCCGTGCTCCAACCCTGCCTGCCAGGGCTCCCAGGGCTCTGCTCATGGTTCCACGCCTGAGCTCCATCCTGCTGCCTAAAAAGCTCCTGTGATGCAGATCCTTCATCTGCACACCTGTGTCTCCCCTGAATCCCACCTCCCTGGAGCCTCCTAACTAACCGCGGAGCTGCCACAGGCAGGTGTCTGGGCCTTGGTCCCGCCCTGAGCTTCTCCTCCCCAGCCCACCACCACCCCATTCCCCTGCTGGCCCAGGTCCAGGCCGGCTGCATCCCGCTAGCAGAGCAGGGAGTGACATGGAGAAGGGAGGCAGGTCCCAAGGGTAAGATGTGTCAGCATCCATGCCTTTCTGATCCCTGGCTCTGTACGGTCTCAGAACAAGGAGGTTAGTTGACAGGCCTCTGTGATGGCCCCAAACTTCAGAAAATTGGAATAAACCATAACCATATGGGTGTACTCCATGCAGATAGCTAAATGAGAAGACAAGAACTGATGGGAAAGTTCTCTGCCTCCGCTTTCTTGGCTCCCCCAGCTCTCACAGAGAGCAGCTTAGTGACGGTCTGCTGCTCCGAGGATGAGACGCAACTCCAGCCTAACCAGACCCCTCCTCTCTCCAGCTTCAAGTGCTCCACCACCCCTGACCCTAAATCTTTTCACCTCAGTCATGCAGGCCTTCAAAATGTCTGTGCTCCCTCCCGCCTCAGGGCCTTTGCACATGCTTTTCCCTCCATCAGGAACACACTTCTCTTTTTGCCCAGTTAAGACAACTAGCACATTCCAAAGTAGGGGGTGACCCTGAAAGTGGGGTGAATTACAGGGTCCATTCCTGGCTGGTGGGGAACCAAGACTCTGGAAGGGCCCTGCTCACTCCTGGCCGGCCTCCTCTGGAAGGAGGACTTACTTTCATAAGCTTCCTTGAACTTTCTTTTTTTTTTTTTTTTTTTTTTTGCAGTACATGGGCCTCTCACTGTTGTGGCCTCTCCTGCTTTGGAGCACAGACTCCAGACACGCAGGCTCAGTGGCCATGGCTCATGGGCCCAGCCGCTCCGCGGCATGTGGGATCTTCCCGAACCGGGGCACAAACCCATGTCCCCTGCATCGGCAGGCGGACTCTCAACCACTGCGCCACCAGGGAAGCTCCCTTGAACTTTCTTTAAATCAGAGTTCCAGAGACCATCTGATCAATGTGTAACCTAAAAATTTCGTTCATAACATGTCCCTTTTGTGTAACATGCACAGTTTTGGTGAGAGAGGCAGGAGAGCTGTTCCCCCCTCCTCCTCCAGCTCCCCCTTGGCGTGCAGTCGAGCCCCCCTGGACAGCCCATGAGTCTGTGAGACCAGACGTGACTCTGCCATCTGGTTCTGGGTGGATTTGGGAACATTGAGCTGGGTCTAAATTGCCCCTGGGCTCAGCTTCTGAGAAGTTCTTCTTTCAAAGTCTCCTCTGTGGGGGAGTGGACGGTGCCAGTTTCCCTTGGAACACAGAGCTTATTTTACTCACCTGTGCCCCCTCTCAGGGCCAAGAAGAGTGCCGGCGCTTAGTAGGAACTTAGAAAATCTCTGGTTGAATTGGACAGAACGTGAAACAGGAAGTGAACAAGCTTTCAAGGGGTGCATCAGAGCATGGAAAGCAACTGCTTGTAAATTAAAATCCTTTTCTTGGCCCCTGGAGAGTATAGTGCTTTCAAGGAAGCCTTTGACCAATACTTGGGTAAAGTGCAGAATTTCTTTCAACTGTAAATAGTCCTGACTCAGGGAGCTGGATCCTTCCAACACACACACACACACACACACACACACACACACACACACACACCTCTCTCATTATATATAATGAGTCGATCATAATTATTCATGGATTCCATATTTGAAATTTTGCCTGCTTGCTAAACTTTTTTTGTAACTCCACATCAATACTTAAGGTACTTTTGCTGTCAGTCGTGTACATGCACAAAGCAGGGAAAAATCTGAGTGACCCGATGCCAGCTGAGTCAAACAAAGCAAGCTCTGCCATTTTGTTTCAGCTCTTGTTCTGTAAACTAGTGTCATTTGCCCTATTTAGTGCCATGTTTTTTGCATTTTTGTGCTTTTTGTTGGTGATTTCGCTGTTTAAAACGGCCTCCAAGCACAGTGCTGAAGTGCAAGAAGGCTGTGATGTGCCTTACGGAGAAGATATGTGTGTGAGACAAGTTTCCCTGAGGCATGGGTTTATAGCGCTGTTGGCTGTGAACTCAATGTTAATGAATCAACAGCATATATTAAATAAGTTGTAGTTAAACAGAAACACCCGTAAATCAAGGTTATATACTGATCCATTTACTTTTGTAGAAACTGCCATACTTTTTTCCAGAGTGGCTGTATCATTTTATATTCCCACCATCAATGTATGAGGTAATCCATTTCTCCACATCCTCACAAGCATTTGCTGTTGTGATTAATTTTCATTTTATTCATTCTGACAGGCATGTAGTGATAGTTCACTGTGGTTTTAATTCACATTTCCCTAATGGCTAATGATACGGAACATCTTTTCGTGTGCTTATTTTCCATCTGTATGTCCTCTTCAGCGAAATGTCTCTCCACATTATGGAAATAAGCAAAGATCAACCAAATGATAAAAGCATAGGCTATTTATTCTGAGCTCACCAAAGCAAGGGAGTCAGCCACCATCACTTGCGTTTTGGCAGAGACTCAAAAGAAGGCAGAGGAGTGGGAAAGCTTTATACTGTGAAAAAGGGAAGGCTTCAGATACACCCTATTGGAGGCTGCTGTCCTGGGAGAGCTGCAGACAGGCTGACTAGAAGCAGGGCATCCCCTGTGATTGGGTAGGGGGGCATATTTGGCTTTCTCTGGTCGGTCCTAAATTGGAAGCAGACACAAAAATTGACGAAGCTGTCAGTTACTAAAAATGTCCTAACCCTTTGGGGCCATGTATTACAGAAGTTATTGTTTAGCCTACTAGATGGTCACTAGAGATAGCAATCTGGCTTCCTGCAAGTCTGACTGACAGCAGGCTGGCTTCCTGGGCTATTTATTGTAGGTAAGAGATTGGCTTCCTGGGCAGGTTGCTGCAGGTTGTGGGTCAAAGTTCTGTGTTTCTCTATGGCCGGCCCATGGTCCAGTTATATATTCAGTCTCTGTGTCTTTTGTGCATTTTTAATTGGCTTTAGCTGTATTGAGCTCTTCACTTAGCCCTAGATCCCAAAGGTTTTCTTCTATGTTTCTTTCTGAAGCTTTTATAGCTTTATGTTTTACATTGAAGTCTGTGATCCGTTTTGAGTTGATTTTGAGGTTTCAGTAAGATGTGGTTTATGGATGCCTCTTGTTCCAGCAAAATTCATTGAAACGGCTACTTGTCCTCCATTGAATTACTTCTGCACCTTTGTCAAAAATCAGCTGGGCATATATATTCAAGGGTCTGTTTCTGGGTCTCTATTCTGTTCCACTGATGTCTGTGTCTATCTGTCCACCAATACCATGCTATTGTGATTACTATAGGTATATAGAAAGCCTTAACATCAGGTAGAATGATTCCTCCCACTTTATTCATTTTAAAAATATTTTAGCTGTTCTATTCCCTATCCTTTTCCATATAAAGTTTAGAATAAGCTTGCCTATGTCTACAAAAGACTTTCCTGAGATTTTGATAGGAAATGCATTAAAACTATAGATCAATTTGGGGATAATTGTCATCTTTGCTATGCGGAATCTTCCAGTCTGAACATTGTATGTCTTTTCATTTATTTAGGTCTTCTTTGGTTTCTGCTGTCAGCAATTTGTAATTGTCAGGATTATACACAGGTTTTGTTGCGTTGATACCTGAGAACTCGATTTTCTTTCGGGAAACTGTAAATCGCATTGTGTTTATAATTTTGGTTTCCACATTTTTGTCACTAGTAAAGAGAAATGTGATTGAGTTTTGTGTGTTGCTCTTGTATACTGTGACCTTGCTGAACTCACTTTCCAGTTATAGAATTTTTTTAATACACTTTATTTTCTTTTGAGATGTTTTAGGTTCACGGCAAAATTGAGCAGAAGGTATACAGATTTCCCTTATACCCCCTCCCCCCATATTCATAGTCTCCCCATTATCAACATCCCCCACCAGAGTGGTGTATTTTTTTACAGTTGATGAACCTGCATAGACACATCCTTATGACCCAGAGTCCATAGTTTACATTACTATTTACTCTTGGTCTTATATGTTCTATGAGTTTGGACAAATGTACAATGGCATGTATGCACCATTATAGTATCACTGCTCTAAAATCCTCTGTGCTCCACCTATTCATCCCTCCCTCCCCTCTCAACCCTGGAAACCACTGATCTTTTTACTGTCTCCACACTTTTGTCTTTCCAAAATGTCATATAGTTGGATTCATATAGTGTGTAGCCTTTCGCATTGACTTCCTTCACTCAGTAATATGCCTTCAAGTTTCCTCCATGCCTTTTCATGGCTTAACAGCTCATTTCTTTTTAGTGCTGAATTGTAATACCACAGTTTGTCCACTCGTTCACGGAAGGACATCTCAGTTGCTTACAAGTTTTGGCAAAGATGGATAAAGCTTCTATAAACAACCGTGTGTAGGTTTTTATGCGGATGTAAGTTTTTAACTACTTTGGGTAAATACCAAGGAATGCAATTGTTGGATATACAGTAAGAGTATGTTTTCTTTTGTAGGATACTGCCAAACTGTCTTCCAAAGTGGCTGTGCCAGTTTGCATTGCCACAAGCAGTGAATGAGAGTCACTGTTGATCTACATTCTCACCAGCATTTGTTGTTGTCAGTGTTTTGGATTTTGTCCATTTTAAAAGGTGTGCAGTGGTACCTCACTGTTGATTTAATTTCCCTGATGACATACAGTGTGTAGCATCTTTTCATATACTTGTTTTGCATTTGTATATTTTCTTTGGTGAGGTGTCTCTTAAGGTCTTTGACCCATTTTTTAAATTGGGTTGTTTGTTTTCTTATTGTTGAGTTTTAAGCATTCTTTGTATGTTTTGGATAACAGTACTTTATCAGGTGTGCCTTTTGCAATGTTCTCCAAGCCTGTAGCTTGTCTTTTCATTCTCTTGATGGTGTCTTTTGTAGAGCAGAGATTTTTAATTTTTAATGAAGACTGGCTTATCAGTTCTTTCTTTCATGAATTTTGTCTTTGGTGTTATATCTAAAAAGTCATCACCAAACAAAATGTCATCTAAATTTTCACCTATGTTATATCCTATGAATTTTATAGTTTTGCATTTTACACTTAGGTCTATGATCCATTTTGAGATTATTTTTGAGAAAGTTGGAAAATCTGTGTCTACATTCACTCTTCATCTTTTTGTATGTGTATGTCTAGTTGTTCTGTCACAATTTATTGAAAAGACTGTCTTTCCTCATTGTGTTGTCTTTGCTTCTTTGCCAAAGATCAGTTAGCTGTATTTATGGGGATATATTTCTGGGTTCTCTATTCTCTTCCATTGATCTATTTGTCTATTCTTTCAGCAATAGCACATTGTCTTGATGACTGTAGCTTTATAGTATGTCCTAAAGTTGGGTAGCATCAATCCTCCAACTTTGTTGTTCTCCTTCAATATTGTGTCAGCTATTCTGGGTCTATTGACTCTTCATATAGACTTTAGAATAAATTGGTCGATATCCACAAAATAACTTGTTGAGATTTTGATTAGTTTTGCATTGAATCTATAGATCAAGTTGGAAAGAATTGACATCTTAACAGTATTAAATCTTCCTATGTATGAACATGGAATAGCTCTCCATTTATTTAGTTCTTTGAATTCTTTAATCAGAGTTTTGGCTTTCCTCATACAGATCTAGTATATATTTTATTAGATTTATACCCAAGTATTTCATTTTGGGGGTGTAAATGTAAATGGTACTGTGATTTTTATTTCAAAGTCTGTAAGTTCATTGTTGGTACATAAGAAAGTGATTGATTTTTATGTATTCATCTTGCATCTTGCAATCTTACTATACTGTAATCACTTCTTAGTTCCAGGAGGGTTTGTTTGTTTTTCTTTTGTTTGTTTTGGGTTTTTTTGCTTTTTATTTTTTTGTCAATTTGTTAGATTTTCTACATGGACGATCAGGTCATCTGTGAAATAAACATTTTAATTTCTTTTTTCTAAATCCATATACCTTTTATTTCATTTTCTTGTCTTACTCCATTAGGTAAGACTACCAGTACAACGTTGAAAAGCAGTGGTGAGAGGAGACATTCTTGACTTCTCAGTGGAAAAGCCTCAAGTTTCTCACTGGTAAGTGTGATGTTAGCACTAGGTTTTTTAATAGATATTCTTTATCAAATTGAAGAATTTCCCCTCTATTCCTAGTTTACTGAGAGTTTTTATCATGAATCGGTGTTGCATTTTGTCAAATGATGTCTCTGCATCTATTGATATGATCATGTGAGTTTTCTTCTTTAGCCTGTTGATGTAATGGAGTACATTAATTGATTTTTGAATGGTGAAACATAAATTTTTGATTTATGCCTGGGATAAATCCTACTTTCTTGTGGTGTATAATTCTTTTTACATATTGTTGGATTCTATTTCCTTATATTTGGTTGAGGATTTTTGCATCTGTGTTCATGAGAGATATTGGCCCATAGTTTTCTTTTCTTGTGATGTCTTTGTCTACTTTGGGTATTAGGGTGATGCCGGCCTCATAGAATAGGTTTGGAAGTATTCCATCTGCTTGCATTCTCTGAATGAGATTGTAGAGAATTGATATAATTTTTTCCTTAAATGTTTGGTATACTTCACCAGGGAACCGTCTGGGCCTGGTGCTTTCTGTTTTGGAAGGTTGTTAATTATTGATTCAATTTCTTTAATAGATACAGGCCTATTAAGATCATCTGTTTCTTCTTGTGTGACCTTTGGCAGATTGTGTATTTCAAGGAATTGGTCCATTTCTTCTAGGTTATCAAATTTGTGGGCATGGACTTGTTCATAGTATTTCTTTATTATCTTTTTTTCATGTCCATGGGATCTCTAGTGATGTCCCCTCTTTCATATTAGTAATTTGTGTCTTCTCTCTTTTTTTCTTTGTTAGCTTAGCTAGAAGCTTATTGATGTTATTGATCTTTTCAAAGAAACATCTTTTGGTTTTATTGATTTCTCTATTGATTTCCTGTTTTTAATTCCATTGATTCTGCTCTAATTTTAATTATTTCTTTCTTCTGTTTCCTTTGGGTTTTATTTCCTCTTCTTTTTCTAGTTTTTTAAGGTAGAAACTTTGATTGATTATAGATTTGTCTTCTTTTCTAATATACACATTCATTGCTATACATTTCCCTCTAAGCAATACTTTCACTGTATCTAACAAATTTTGATAAGTTCTATTTTCATTTCTATTTAATTCAAAATATTGTTTAATTCCTCAAGCTTTCTCCTTTGACTCATGTGTTATTTAAAAGTATCTTGCTGAACCTTCAAGTATTTGGAGATTTTCCAGCTACATTTCTGCTCTTGGTTTCTAGTTTAATCCCACTGTGGCCTGAGAGCAGACATCATATGATTTCTATTCTTTTAAATGCATTAAGGTATGTATTATGGCCCCCAATATTGTCTATTTTGGTGAATGTTTCATGTGAGTTTGACAAAAGTGTGTATTCTGCTGTTGTTGGATGAAGTAGTCTATAGATATGCATTATATCCAGTTGGTGGTGTAGTTGAATTAAATTATGTCCTTACTGATTTTATGCCTGTTGCACATGTCCATTTTGACAGAGGACTGTTGAAGTCTCCAATTATAACAGTGGATTCATCTACTTCTTGCAGTTCCATCATTTTTTGTTTCACATAACTTGATCCTCTGTTATGAGCTACATACACATTAAGAATTGTTATCTCGGAGAATTGACTCCTTCATATTATGCAATGTCTTCTTTTATCCCTGATATCTTTCCTTGAACTAAAGTCTGCTCTATCTGAAATTAATATAGCTACTCAGGCTTTATTATTATTATTATTAATGCCAGCATGGTATATCTTTCTTCATCCCTTTACTTTTAATCTTTATATTTAAAAATAGGTTTTTTGGGCTTCCCTGTTGGTGCAGTGGTTGAGAGTCCGCCTGCCGATGCAGGGCACGCGGGTTCGTGCCCCAGTCTGGGAGGATCCCACATGCCGCGGAGCGGCTGGGCCCGTGGGCCGTGGCCGCTGAGCCTGCGCGTCCGGAGCCTGTGCTCTGCAATGGGAGAGGCCACAATGGTGAGAAGCCCGCGTATCGCAAAAAAAAAAAAAAAAAAAAAAAAAAAAAATAGGTTTCTTGTAGACAACAGCTATCAGTTAATTTTAAAATAGGAAAAGAATAGAGAAAATCAATGAAATGAAAAGCTGGTTCTTTGGGAAAATTTAACAAATTAATGAAACTCTAGAAAGACTGACAAAGATAAACAGAGGACACAAATAATCAATTTCAGGAATGAAATGGGGGATGTTATTACATATCTTACAGCCACTAGAATTATAGTAAGGTAATAATATGAACAACTTCATGCACATAAACTTACAATTAGAAGAAATTAACCAATTTTGTGAAAACCACAAACTATCAAAACTCAACCAAGATGAAATAGACAATCTGAATAGTCCTATAACAATTAAAGAAATTTAATTCATAATTTAAAAGCTCCCCCAAAAGAAAATCCCCAGGAGTAGATGGTTTCACTTAAGAATTCTGTCAAATAATTAAAGAATTAACACCAATTTCACACAATCATTTTGAGAAAATAGAATAGGAGAGGGCACTTCATGACTCATTTTATGAGGCCAGAATTACCTTGATACCAAAACCACTCAAAGACAGTACAAAAATGAAAATTATAGACCAAAATCATTCATGAGCTTAGATACAAAAATTCTCCACAAAGTATCAGAAAATTGAATCCAGTAATGTATATAAGCAATTATAAACTTTGACCATGTAGGATATATCTATCCTAAGTGTGAAAGTCTAGTTCAATATTCAAAAATCAGTCAATGTAATCCACCATATCATCAAGCTAAAGAAGAAAAAATTATATGATTGTATAAATTGATGGGTAAACATTTGATAAAGTTGAATGCCTATTCATGATAAAAAATATTCAGCACACTAGGAATACAGTGTGCTGAATTTCTTCAATCTAATAAAAGCATCTACCAAACAACAACAAAAACAACAAACTCTACAGCTAACACTGTATTTGATGGTGAAGGACAATACTTTCACCTTAAGATTGGGAACAAGGCAAGGAGGTGTGGTCTCACCTTATTCAACATAGTATTGGAAGTTCTAGCCAGTGCAATAAGGCAATAAAAATAAAGAAAAGCATACCAACAGGTAAGGAAGGAATAAAACTGTCCCTACTTGTGGATGATATGACTGTCTACATAAAAACCCCCAAGAACTCTAAAACAAACAAAACAAAGCAAAACCACATTAACAAAAAACTTGCAGAGACTTCCAATTTCCAATCCAACACGTAAGAAGCTGGAAGTCACAACTCTGTCCTCATTGACACAGGGCAAGGAGACTAGAGTGACAAATAATCTTGCCTCACAAACCCACCTCATTCTGCCTTGTTGCTGCCAACTGGGAGTGGAAGCTCAGCTCTTCACTGAGCCCCATGGAAACAAGAAAGGGTAGGGGAGACCAGAACGCTGACTGACACTGCCTCACATTCCCTCACTCAACCTTGCTGCTGCCCAATGTGTGTCCATCTCTCCATTGTTCCCTGCTGAGACCAGAGCGAGGTGGCTGGTAAGTGGAGCGCTGACTAACCCTGCCTCACATTACCTCACTCAATCATACTGATGCTAGATAGAGGTGGAAGTTCTGCTCACCACTGGACGCTGCTGACACCACCAGAGAGGAAATCAGAGCACCACCACCCACTTTTCAGGTGTGTGGGGAAAGTGGAAGATCATCTCTCTGTTTGCCCTGTTGATATCATAAGAATGTGGTGTTGTTTTCCCATTGATGTCCAGTTAGGTCAGGTGGTATGGCCCCCAAATTTTCTTGTATGTTAGACAACCCTTACCCCTGTTACTTGCCTAGGGAAAAATAGGATTTTCTTGGAATTTATTTTTTTGCCTGTGCCTGTTCCTTGTTCCAGGTTGGAGACATCTACAGAACTCTGTCTAGGGTATATGAGACACAATAAGAGAACTCAAAGAACTCACCACCATGTTATTCCTAAAGTCTTGTGGCCCTGGGAAGTCTGCTTCCTTCTTTCCACCTTCCAGAGTGTTCCTTTGAGTTTTTGTTGAATTATGTCCAGAGATTTTAGTTGTCAGAGGGAATACCTGGGTGAAATGAGGCTACTCCATCTTGGCCAGAATCAGAGGTCTTAACATAATCTTTAGACAGAATGAATTTTAGACAGACATTGATGATCATTTCATATCCTCTTCTCTCTGTGCTGACATGTACTCTTTTTACCAGAAGGTCACTCAGAATCTTGTAAGACTTTGTTTAAGAACAATATACATTATCTGTGTCAGTTTCAAAGCATGTCTGCAAATTCTTTGACACTCCTTCAACAGAAGAATAAGGTCTATGCCACTTCATCTTAAACCTAGAGTAAGCTTACTGTCTGGTCAATCAATAGAATACAAAAGTGACACTTTGTGACTTCCAGGCTAGGTCATAGAAGATAATAAAGCTTTCTCTTGGTTCTTAGGAATATTCATGCTAGAGCCTTGAGCTGCCATATAAATATTCTGACTGCCCTGAGGCCTTTATCATGAGGAAATTCAAACTCATCCACCAAAAGAGACCACATGGAGAAGCTTTGAGACAACAAAGGGGGAAGGAAAAAAATGGCTAGCCAGTCCCCAGATGTTACTCTTCCACCCCCACTCCAGTTCTACCCACAATCTAATTGCAACTGCATGAAGAGGGAGCAGGGAGATAGTAGGTAGGAATAAGGTCAGCAAGGTGGTTGGGGTAGGGGTAGGGGCTCAGTTCATGTAGGGCTGGGTGAGCCATTGCAAGGACCCTGGCTTCTTCCCTGACTGAAATGGAGTCACTAAAATGTTCTGAGTACATGATGGACGTGCTATGACAAGTTAACTAGGATCACACAGGACCTTTTAGGAAGAGCTGACTCTTAGAGGAAAAAGGAAACAGGGAGGGCTGTTAGGAAGCTATTGTGATAATTCAAGACAGAGATGATGTGACTGGGATGGGGGACCAGGGAGGTAGCTGTGGAGTCGAGAAGTGGTCAAGTTCTGCAAATGTTTTGAAAAGCAGCCAGCATGTTTGCTGATAGATGTGGTATGGTATGTGATAGGTTAAGCATGACTCCAGGTTTCTGGCCTGAGAAACTGTGAGAATGGAGTTGCCTTAACTGAGGGAGACAATGGGAGCAGCAGGTTGGGAAGTGAGGCAGGTGAAGAACAGGCTGTCAGTTGGGATGTGTGAAGGACATTGGATACCTGTTGGGCTCCCAGGTGGAGATGTTGAATAGACAGTTGGATGTATAACCCTGGCATTCAGGAAGAGGTCTAGGCTGAGATGTAAATTTGGGATCCACCAGTACATGAATGGCTTGTAATGAACATGAATCTGATGAAGTCCCCAGGAGAGTGAGAGAGGATAAGGAGAAGCGGACCAAAGATGAAGCCCAGGGACAGCACAAGTTTACAAGTCGAGGAGCCAAGAAGAAACCAGCAAAGGAAATGGAGAAAGCCAGCCAGGGAAGTAGGAGGAAAACCAGGAGAGGATGGGCACAGAGGGGAGAGAGGGTTTCAGGGAGGAGGAGGTAACAGACTGAGTAAGATGACAGCTGAAAACTGATCACTGGACGTGACAGTGTGAGGTCATTGGTCACTTTCACAAGAGCAGTTTTGGATGAAGAGGTGGAGATGAAATCCTGATATGAGTGTGTTAAGAGAAAATTGGAGGAGAGAAGTAGGAAGTGATGTGTATAAATAATGCTTTCAAGTGGTCTGACCGTAAAGATAAAGCAAAGAAATGTGTTTGTAGCAGGAGAGGTGGTTTTTCTTTTTAATTTTATTGAGTGTTTTATTCTTTGTGGCTGTAGAAATAAATACTGGCATGTTTGCACACTGATGGGAGTGATCCAGTGGAGAGGGGAACTGTGATAATGCAGAAGGAAGAAGAGAATTGCTGGGGTGATGTTCTTGAGCAGATGAGAAAGGATGAGATCTAATGCATAAATGGCTTTGGAAAGGGACATGTGAGTTTCAGACCTGTGATGAATTTACTCAAGGGTCTTCCAACAAAGTTGCACATCCTTCCACATATTTATCTGTGCCAGACCAAGACAGATAGAGTATCTTTGCATTGTGCTCCTCATATTTTTCAAGAAACTTGTTTTCTTTGTTCAAAACTATGTCATAGAGATTCTCCTGTGTTAGTACATAGAGACCAAACTCAATCTTTTTAATGACTGCTTGGCATTCAGTAGCACGGATGCATCATTATTTATTTAACCAATCTCCTGTTGATGGACCTTTATGTTGTCTCCAAGGTTTTATCTGCTATTGCAAATAATGCTGTAGATAACCTCCTTGCATAAATGCATATCCTTGAGCGTTTCAGAATCACTAACTCCTAGAAGTAAAATTATTGGACCAAAAGCTAAGTGCCTTTTGAATTGTGATAGATGCTGCTCAAGTGTCCTCCACAAAGACTACTGCAGAGAACATCCCTCTAGCGGTGCTGGAGTGTGACAAGTCAATAGCAGGCTTGTTTAAAGTGGGTCTCAACTTTAAAGTGTTTCCAGAACCATAAGTGATAAACCGCTGACCCCTCCTCTCCAGGCTGTGAGAATGTGCTGACCCCAGCTGGTCTGGGGAGCTGGAGAAGCGGAGAATTGGGATGGCGAGGGAGGAGAGAGCAGACAACGCGGGGCAGGAGGGCAGATCTGGGAGCTGCAGGGAGCCGGGCTCTAGCCTGGTTCCTCAGGCCACTCCTGTGGGGTCCCGGGCAAGTGGCTCAGCCTCTCACTGCCTGATCACAACAAACATGCTTGTGTGGATCCAGGGAGGTAGTAAACACGAAAATGAGATTGTAAATGTTGGGGCAGAGACGGCAGGCTGCCCACCAATAGTCACCTTCCTCTTCTTTCCTCCTAACATGACCCCTATTTTGTCCCGGACAACAATTTCCCCTACTTAAAAGCATCACATTTCCCTTTCTGCCGGTAGTCATGTGACACAGCTCCAGCCAATGAGATGGGAGTGGAGGTTCCTGAGGGCATTCTGGGAAATTCCGTAGACAGCCTGCCTCCGATCCTAAAAAGCACCCCAAGGTCCTGGTGAGCAACCGCGATGCGACCTCAGGGGCCCCCGAGTGCGTGGAGGACATCGAGGGGAGATAAAGGAGGAGACAGCCAATGGCATCTTGGAGCCGCTGGCCCTTCACCAGCCTCTTCCAGACACCTCGTTGTGTGAGAAAAGTAAGCCTCAGATTTGTCTATGCCTCTGCTGGTCAGGTTCCCTTTACTCTCAGGAAGGCCATCCCTGGGTTTTCCACTAATGCCGCATGAGAACTTTCTGCAGTCTGGTAGCCTCTCCGGGTCGTATTATTTTTTTTTTTTTGGTGGGGGATGGATCAAGCCATTTTATTGAAGGGCTTCGGAGGAGGGTAGAAAGGCTGGGAGGACAATGAGATCCGACGTCCTTCTCCCAGCCGGGACCTCCCCAGCTTCACAGTCACTGAAAGATCTTTGTTCACGTATTAAAGTGAGGGAATCAAACCAGGAATGGGTTTTTTTTTTAATATATTTTTAGAAGAATTTATATTCACAGAAAAGTTTCAAAAAGAGTATAGGGAGTCCCTTTGTACTGCTCACCCCGTTCCCTTGACGTTAACGTCTTAGCAACTAGGGTTCATTTGTCAAAACTAGGAAACTAACATTGACACATCACTGTTAAGTAAACTCAACTTTATTCTATTTTCACTAGGTTTTCCTCTAATATCCTTTTTCTGTTGCATAAGCCCATCCAGCAACCACATTATTTAGTCCTTGTATCTCCTTACTCCCTGCTCTGTCCTGTGACAGTTTCTCAGCCTTTCCTGTCCCGTATGACCTTGACGGTCTTGAGGAACATTTTGCAGAACGCTCCTTAGTTTGAGTTGGCCTGATGTTTTCTTCATGACTAGACTGGGGGAGAATTGCACAGAGGTGAAGCGCCCTTCTCATCACATCATTTCTGGGGACACATGCTACCCACAGGATTTATCACTGTGATGTTAACATCCGTCATGCGGTTAAGGTGATGTTTGCCAAGTTACTCCCCATTCACCCACTCCTGCCCTTCCCATGCTTGATTTTTTGCAAGCAAATCATTGAGTATGGCCCAAATTTAAGGGTCAGGGAGTTAAATTCTATTTCTTGGAGCAGGGAGTATAAATTCTTTGGAATTCTTCTGTAAGGAAGATTTGTCTCTCCTATTTATTTATTTATTCATATCAGTATGGGCTCATGGATATCTATTTTATACTTTGGGTTTTAGTTTTAGTATTGTATCATTTATCCTGTTTTTCAAATTGTATCATCTTTGGGGGGCTCTTTCAGGTTCCTTTGTCCCTTTGCCATGCTCCCATCATTCTGTTTCTGAGCACTTCCTTACTTTCTTACAGGATGCCCCAGGCTCATCTTGTATATTCCCTTTCTCAGTCCTAGAATCAGCCATTCCTCTAAGGATCTATGGTTCCTTTCATTTTAGAATCACATTAGAAACCAAGATCTGGGCACTAGACCAAGGGATTGTGAAGGTACTTTCAGCTCTAAAACTATAGGATTCTAGACTTAGGATAAAAGTGGTTCCAAAGTCATTCCATTATAGAGAGGATGAAATGAGATCTGCCATGTTCCATAAATATTCGTGTGAGCCGTGCCTGATGGAGGAGGTGCCTGTAACACCTTCTGCTGTTCCCACTTTTACCTCCTCATCATCACCATCCTTGGGGAGGAGTGATGGGCTCCTGCCTCACTCCAGAGACCAAATCCCCACCTCGGACCCTTGCCTGGTACCGAGGTCCCCATACCACAACTTGGGTCACAGCTTTGCTCCTGTGGGGCCACTCCTCCCCTTTTACCCCCTGTCTTGGCTTCCCCAGGAGCAGACCCTGCGATAAGGGTTGGAGGGTGAGTGGTTTATTGGGGAGGTGGTCCAGGTAAGCATCAGGACGACTGGGGAAGTGAGACAGGGGAGGGAAGGAAGCCAGTAAAAGTTGCATATTGAGCAGGTGACTGCTGCGGCAGCAGGGTCTCAGTCCCGGCTTCGGGGCAATCTGGAAGGTGACGCAGAGCACATCTCAGAGCTGCCCCACTGGAGGGGAGGGGCAAGGAAATGGGAGCGTTTACATCCAACCCCAGCCTTCGCTGGCTGAGGGCTGGTCCTAGGCGTCAACTCCCCAGCACCCCAGCTTGCTCTGTGTGCTGGCCAAGAGGAAGTCCTCAGAGGAAGCACCAAGGATACTCAAAGTAGGAGACTCAGCAAGTCTGAGACAGGGGTGCCAAGGGGACAGGGGTAGAGCACCAGCAGCACCCCAGATTCCACAGCCTGGAGCCTTGTTCCGAGCCAGAGAGCAGCCCTCCTTGATGGACGGAACTGCTCCTGTCTGCATACTGCCCATTGCTGGACACCTGGCCTGGTCCATCCAGCCATCTCTCACTTGGCACCAGAATGTCAGGTCCTGTCTCCCATCACCTGCCACCTTCCTGTCCACCTTGGTGGAAGCACATTGTCCAGATCCTCACTGTCCCACATCCAGGCCATCTCAATGTTGACCCACCCTCCTGCTGTCAGGTGGTGCCCAGAGCATCCTCAGAAGACCAGGGATGGGACAGGTGAGGGCTGGAAGCTCAGCAAGTTGCCTGGGGACCATCTCAAGTCAACAGACACTTGCTTCTCTGAGCTCCTGCTGTGTGTCAGGCACCTTGCTGAGAGCTTCCTGTGACCCTCACATCCTCCCTGTGAACGAGTGTTCAACAGCTGTACCTTCTGGGTGGGGCAACGGAGGATCTGAGAGGTTAAGTCTCAGCCCCAAGGTCACCCACCTGTCGCTAAGGAGCCTTGAAGGACGCTCCCACTGCCCTTATCTGCAGCGATGTGGTTTTCAGTAACCTCCAGGTGTAACCCGTGCCTCAGTCCCCTTCCCAAATCCTGGCCGTTGTTTACCTGGAATAAGCCTGGAGCTCCCACGGAGTCACTGTTAGAGGTGGTCCCCAGGCTGGTGCCCAGCAGCAGAGACTCTGTGTGAAATGCAGCCCTGCTCCCCGATTGTGACTTACCTGACAATCATTAGTTCATTATGTCCAAAGTGCATCTGATTCCTCTGGAGGCTTTGCAGTAATTACAAGGTGGTACATTATTAAAAATGATTTATGGAGGCTAAAAGCTTTGGACGAAGAGCTCAGTGGCAAGATTGCTGGGCCACTATGAAAGAACTTGCCTGAGGTCACAGGTTGGATATGAACCAGGACCTGTGGCCGACTCCACCCCCAGCCCCCGACCACTGCCCTCACTGCCCCTCTGCTCCTGGCTGTCCATCTGTGCAGCTTTTAAGGCTCATGTCCTCAACCACCCTATGCGGGCGAGGCTGGTCAGATCACTGTCCCCCATCTACAGATGTGGAAACTGAGGACCAGAGAGGGAAGGCAACTTGCCCAAAGTCACACAGCAGGGAGTTGGGGGATCCCCGTGTGCCTGACTCCTCCTCTAGGGCTGCCTTGCCTGCCCCCCACTGCCCTCCCCACAACAATCCTCAGAGGAAAGCACAGACTGAGGCCCCCTTCTCCCTGGGGCGGGAGTGTCGTGGGCCCACAGAAAAGCCTCCATTTGCGGTATCTCCTGTCCTGGTGGCCAAACCCCTCTTTCTAGGTCTGCACCACATCCCCCGTTATCCTCCCCCCACCAAGCCCCGGGGCTGTCACTTCCCTAATGTACCCACTTTACTTATTACCTTCAAGGAAGACTTCATCCAGGAGGCAAACACAGAACACCTGCTTCTGATGATTGACGGCGTTCTGCCTCCCTTGGATGCAAAGGGAGCCCCTACAGTAACACACCATTAACCTCCGCCAGGGCTGGACAGCCCCCAACACCCCGACACGGTGCACCCCCGTCCCCGTGCCCGCAGGCGCTGGGCCCTGGGCAGTTCCTCACAGGGGCTAGTGCGCCGGCTTGGGACGCACTATGCTTTGCCTCCCACTCTGTCACTCACTAGGTGGAAGATTTAAATCCAGCCTCTGAATCTACTCTCCTTACCTATAAAGTGGGAATGTTATACTTACGTTCTCCAGAACTCAGTTTTCCCCTCAAAAAATAGAGAAGTGAGTTCAATTATTTGTAAGCTCAGCAAGGACCTGGACCTTTGGCTGCTGTATCCCTGACACCTCAAAAGTGGTAGGATGACAAAATGATTTTGTGAAGCCATCCTCCTGCCTTCCTGCTCCCGTGCCCTCCCTTCACTGGGCAAGGTAGCGGACGGGGCTTGCTGAGCTGTGCGACAAAGGCCCATCTGGCCCTGAGGCCCAGGGGCAGGGATGCGGGGCTCAGGCAGAGCAGACTGGTGGGGCTCCTGCCATGTCCGCGCGGCCAGTCTGATTCCAGCAACCCTGCGAGGGAGGGGCTGAAGCAGCCAGGGAAGCTCACCTAACAGGGGTGGAGGCTGGTGAGAGCTGGCGAAGGAAGGGGGTGAGCTTGGCAAACCGCGAAGCAGGATGGTTTGTGTGCACTTGGACGTGGGGCACGTCCCTGGGGGACCCTCCCTTTTTCCTCATTTTTCTGGAGCCCAGCACCAGGTGCCTCCACAGGCAAAGGGCTGAGACAGGGGCCGTTACATGGAGGAGTTAAGGGTCTGAATGGCCAGTAGGAACCCAGCAGGACTCAGCTCCTCAGTCACCCCTGGGGCTGGGGACGACACGAGGGTGAGGAGAACGTGTGTGTTTCCTCTCCTGTGAGATCGGGGGGGCCTGGACCACCTCCAGGTCTCCCCCTCCCGCAGGATGCCACGATTCTCCTCACTCCTCCTGGGGTCCCTTTCCCCTCACAGAGCCCTTGGGGCAGCAGGGGGAGGGGCACAGCCCCCGAGGCCCCAGGGTCACACGTGGAGGGGCCAGCAAGGCCACCTGACTCCCAGCCCGGGGCCAGTGGCCTTCCATGCCCCCTGGAGGGTCAGATGTGAGGGTTCCCCCCTGCCAACTCCCTCAGAAGGAGAGAGCGGTGAGCCTGTGACTCGAGGGCCTGCACTTTCTCACCTCCTATCTGCACGTGGAGAAAATGAACTTGGAATGGGAGGTGCCCAGAATCCACTGTACAGATGAGGAAACTAGGTCTTGGAGAGGTCAAGTCATTTTCCCAGGATCCTACAGGCGGGCAGTGTCAGAGGTGGGATTCAAACCCAGGTCTTGGTAGCTGCAGAGGCGGAGCCCTCGGTGACAGAGCCTGGACCCTGGCGGTGGCCTGCGCTCCCCTGGACCCAGAGAGCCCCGGCAGCGCCCAGCCTGCTCTGTAACCTGAACTGTGGTAGCAGCTCGGTCATTTCCCAAAGACTCCGCCTTTTCCCAACCCCAGGCCTCCACATCTGAGTGAACCCTGTCCCTGTAGTTCCTGACAGCCTACACGACTGTGGCTGACCTGGGCCTAGGGCACACCTGGGCTCCGTTAGGTGCCTCAGGGACCTAGCCCTGGGATTCTGGCCTTGCTCGTTCGTCTCATTGGCAGGTCTCTCCTGCTGCTTCAGAGCCCTCAGCTCCCCCAGGCTCCCCAGGAGAGCAGGAACAGCCAGGCCACGCCGCCCAGAACACAAAATGCCCAACTCCGCCAACAGGACAGCCGCCCAGAAGGCTGAGCCCACGCTGAGCAGAACTGGAGGCCAGTGACCAACAGTGCAGACGCCCCAGCCAAGCCCTCTCTCCACCCAAGGGGAGGGCCGGGCTGAGTGGCGGTGACCCTGCAGATCCCGTGGCCTGGTGGCAGCAGGAGGACAGTTGTCTCCAAACCCCACCCTCCCTTGATTGACAACCTAGCCCCAGCCAAAGACAACCCAATTTGTTACATCTTCCCACACTTAGAAAAGCACTAGGACGCTATTACCAGGTTGGGCAGGCCGGGTCGGGGAGGGGTTTGTGGGTGAGCACTGGGTCCCCCGCCTCTGAGGAGATGGATGAGGATGGGCTTCCTCTCACGGGGTCAAGCATAGACCTGACTAAGGTGCCAGCTATTCCACAGGAAAGAACGGTGGCATTTCTAAACCCATTTGTGGTACACACTGTACGGTTCCTCAACCCCTTTTCTACAGTTTGTGCGAAGAAACTGGCAGAACTTTCTCTTCGTATGCAGCAAGCTGAAACAACTCTCAATATTTTAGATGCAAAGTTGTCATCTATCCCAGGGCTAGACGATGTCATATTTGAGGTATCTCCTATACGTGTCACTAGGATCACAAATGAAACACATTCTGAAACCACTTCAGAGCAATCACAGAACAGTTTACAAGACTCTGGACCACGGGAAAGTGAAGTAACACCAGAAAATATCTTGACTGTAGCCAAGGACATAAGATATGCCAGATATCTCAGAATGGCTCAAGTGGGTGTTCCAGTGATGGCAATAAGAAATAAAATGATATCGGAAGGACTAGACCCAGATCTTCCTGAGAGGCCAGATGCCCCAGGCCCTGATGTAGAAGGTGAAAAAAATATAGAAGAAAGTTCAGACAGCAAATCTTCTTTTAGTGACTAGGCTTAATTTTGATAACAATTACAGATACATGTGTTGGTGCACATTTACATTCTATAAGAAAGAGAGCCTGAACTTTAACTCTTAGTCATAAAAGCATCAAATGGCTACATTTCCACCACCAAGCTTCCTCTGTGAAAAAATAAATAAATAAAGCATTTATATATTAAAAAAAAGCACTAAAATCTTTAGCTGAGATATGTGTGCCTGTGACTAGCAGCAACCTTCTACCAAGATGTGTTTGTGAGTACATGTACCCCTTCTCCAAAATCACATGTATGCTCACCTCCCCCTGCCTCTTCCAAGCAGTTCCTCGGAGCTCTCTGAGAGACTGTGTCCTGGGCTGTAGTCCTCAGTAACTAGGTGTTCCCTTGGAATTGATCTCTCCATGAAGAGCATGCTTTGGAGACATGAAATAACCAGCAGAGAGCCTTAAATGAATTACCCTTGTCGACTGAAATAAAAATGCACCACGTGAGAGCAGGTGAGGGGAACTCACACCCCTCCCTGAACAGCTGGGCGAAGGGGGAACACCAGCTCCGGATCAGAGGAGTCCCCACAGGTCCATGCCAGGTCCGTCGGGCTGTGCTGACTCCCAGTGGCAGGGCCTGCCTCTCCACAGGCAAGACCGGTAACAGTTGCTACTCTTCACATCTCCTGCCTATGAGACCCATCCTGCCTACGAGCCAAGCTGAGGAGGGAGGGGGCCGGAAGCAGACATTTTCCAGACGTCTGTATTTTGCAGGGGAAACAAACGCTGTCCAGCTGGACCTGCTGATGTGAGATGCAACGTGGCCAGTGGGGAGGTCATGGCCCTTGGGCTCAGGCAGCCCCCGCTGTGGATCCGGGCTCTTTCGAGCTCTGCGACCCTGGCCAGGCGCTCAGCATCTCTGGGCCTCAGCTTCTTCACCTGATACATGAGGCTAATAACAACTGCCTCTCAGGGACAGTTTTATTTTTAGAGTCAAATGAGATCTCCAACATGACGGCCAAAACGTGTGCCTCCACGTGTCCATTACTTCATAAATCAATGATGAGGAAAATGCAGAGCGTCAGCTAGAGGTTTGGATAGTTGGAAATATACATTTCTACTTTTCCCCTCTCTTACCTCACCTTGGACCAGCTGGCCCTTTATACAGAACCCTCCTCTGGCCCAGGCATCTCTTCCATGCTGTCTCCCAGACTTTCTCTGTGTCATTCCCCGTGACTCTGCCTCTGTCTCCAGATGCTTCCCACTCTTCCCTCTCCCTGCCTTTGGGACTGGACTCTCTCCAGTGCCCTGGGCTCATTTGCCCCACTCACACGTGAACTGCCCAGTTTGGAAGACCGTGGCGAGGCCACCTCTGCCTTGAAACCAGCGTGTGCCAGACCCCAAGGGAAGCTGTGTGGGACATGGGTGTTGGGCTGCATGTCAGGAAGGGCACCTCTGCTCCTCTGCCCGCCGCCTGCCTGGCCCTTCACCAAAGCCCAAGTGCAGTTGGATGGACCAGGAGCTCAGCCCACAGCAGGCAGACCAGCATTGCCGAGCAACCACAATGTGCTGGGAACTTTAGTTCACTCAGAACCTGGGGCTTCACAGCGGGTGTGCTCCTGGGCCGTATGGAAGCCAGGGTCTATCCTAAACCCAGTGATCAGTGTGCCTTGTATGGTAGTGAAGAGAGAGCTTCTCCACACAGCTTTAATTGAGGAATTACACGGTCCTGGAGGATGGAGTCAGGAGGCTTTGAAGACAGACCACCAGGAGGGTGAGGCTGGGGGTGGGAGTGGGGGGCTCGGAGAGGAAGCCTCCCGCAGGGTCACCCAACCTAGATCTCAGTCTCAGCTCTCCCTCCCACTCACTCATGACCTTAAGTTGGGCAAGCCCCTTGACTCCTCTGAGCCTCAGTTTCCCTGGGATTCAATGCACGTGAAAGTCCCAACACAGCACTCGGCTCAGTAAAGATGAGCTGGAATCAAACCTCATCCACTGTGATGAGGAGACCTGGGACCAGGACCCAGTGTTCTGATGCCTGGACTCTGACCCTCCTGCCCTCCCTCCTGTTCTAGAGGCTAATCCCAGCGTCCCTCCCTTTGGACCCAACAATGAGTCATGTTACACACATGGTGCCTCCCTTGGCCCTGTGCCCCTCACAGCTTTCAAAGATGCAGGGATTCATCAGGGCACCGCTCCCCAGGATGACCACAGCTCCACACCAGCTCCTTTCCCATCTCCCTCCCTCCCTCCCTCGAGATTCCACATCCTTGGGACAATAGCTGAGTGCATTTGCAGAGGGTTTCTAATGGCCGGTTGGGTCCCTCGAGGACTACTGTGCATTCCCTATAATGACATTCATTAGTCTGTCTGACATCAGTGCTGTTCTCAGGTTAATATGTTTAACTTAATGAGGCATTATTTTCAGTTAGAAAACTCCTGAAGCAGCGTCATTTCTCCTGGTGAACGAAGCTGATGAATAGATTAATACCAGGCTTGAACAAGCTGACCAAGAAATTGAGTCTAACCAGCTCCCTTTTCTTCTTCAGGTATGAACCGAGCTTGAATTAATTTGCGCAAAACTGCCCATTTCTTAGGGGAAGAAACAGGAAGAAGACCCCACTCGGCTCTGTGATTTGTCCTCCATGTGCCTGTTGTTTCCCTCCCCCCGACCCCCAGCCCCAGCTCCAAAGAGAGAAAAGAGCAAGGACCAGGATGTGAAAGGAGGGAAGGGGAGGAGTGCCTGCAGTCAAGCAGCAGGACGGGCCAGAGTGTGAAAGGGGAGCCCCCACCTGGCTACAGAGGCCGCCGGCACAGGGGGCACAGCGGGAGCTGGCTGGCCCGTCTCTGTCATCGCCTGCTTTGTGGGGTTCACTGCTGCAGCCCCAGTGTACAGCAACTAGGGGGCACTCAGTAGATATTTGTCACATGATTGCAGTAGGTGCTCAACACAGATAGCTCTTACTGTAATTCAAGGAATCACGTGACCTCAAGAGGGAGCAGGTGCTCAGATACATCTGTGGCTGAGCCAGATGACTCCTGACCCAAGGGTCACGGATGACCCAAAGGTCAATTTCCTTTGATGATTTGACCCATCACTCTCCCCATGGGCACTTAGAGCCAGCCACGAAGTGCCAGCCAGCCAGGATGCACTTTCCTTCCTCCCAGGCTGAGGGCTGCCAGGCCATGCCAGTTCACTGCCTGCCCCCCTCCTAAACCAGAAAACAGAGAGGGGCTGAGCACCCTCTCTGCACCCATTCTGCTCGCTCAATGGCCAAAATTCACTCTGAGAGCAAGACCGTCCCTTTTTGTGGTGTCCATAGGCAGGGGTGGGATGAGATCTACAGGCAAGCAGAGCTGTGGAATCAGAGAGCCCAGTTGGGCAGCTTGGACATAATCCAGGCAGGAGGCAATGGTGGGAGCATAAATAAGCCTCCACGTTGCAGGGTTGCAGTGAATGTTTGTCCAAAGCCCCCAGCACCACTCCTGGCACGTAGTAGGACCTCAGGAGATGGTAGCTATTATTAGTAGTCCATGACGGAAATGACAGAGCTGAAATATAATCTCTCAGCTGCCTGGCCTCGTGTCCCCTGGCCCAGGAGCTATGTCCAGTCTCTTCATAGAGATGAAAACGGCAAACTCAGGCTGCAGAGAGAATTTGCTGGTGATGAGTTGCAGAAAATTGGGTCTTTGCAGCAGTGGAGAAAGACCAGAGGGTGGAATTAGATAAGTGGCAAACACCAAACTTTCACACGTTCCCCATGTGCTCACATGGCACAGACCCAGAACATCTTGAAGGAAGGTAACCTTTAAAGGCTATGTTCTCTTCCTCAATTTAAATGAAGTAAGTGTAGGCACTGAAGTGCATATATGGTGACTGAATTGTCCCAGGTCAAACCCTCTCCTCCTATAATATATCCTCCAGATGGGACTTTAACGAGATGCAATTACATCACGCATGCTCTGTTCATGGGGGCAAGTGATCACATGCATTTCTTTTGGCTTGAGGCTGATGGGCACCTTCCATCTGCAAATGTGGCTTTTGAGTGTGTCTGTTTGGGGGAGGAGTTCTAAAAAGCAAAGACGCCCCTGGAGCAACTCAGCCTCTGGCTTTTCAAAGGCAGAAGCTCCTGTTTGCTGGTTTTGTTCTTGGTGAATGTTTCTGGCAGAGAATTCAGAAGTGAGGTCAGAGGTCACCTCAATCTGAGCAGAGGCCTGGGTAGGGCTTGGGTCCTCGCACAGCTGACCGAGTGTTCTGGAACCTTTTGCTTCCACTCTCTGGGCTCAGTTTCCCCAACGCATAAAATAGAGCCCTCAGGCCTGATTGTGTCTAAGGATCCTTCTGAGTCGAACGTGACAATAAGTCCAAGTGAAAGTGGGATGGAGGATGGTAAATAGTCAGGGAGTGGAGAGGTGGTGGGACTGGTGACCCTGCTGATGGGCTACCGTTGAAAGTCCTGCCTTTATCACTGCAGTCCAGGACCAACTTCCAACCACCAGCCCCTGTGTTTCTTTGCCCAGGGGGTGTTTTTTGATCACAAAATCCCACCCCAGTACCCTGTGTGGCAGAACTTGCTTGTCTCAGCATTAATGCCCCAGCCCTGGGAAGAGCCTTCGACCTAAGGCAACCAACGGCGAGGTAGCTGGGACCTATGGCGACCAATGGCAAGGTAGCTGGTGTGTAAATACGCAGCCAGCTGTTTTAACGGGGAACTTTCTTGTGCACGTGTGTGCAGCACTGCCTCCTGGTTTGAACACAGGCTTTTCTGGAGGGCTTCCCTTCCCTGGCTCACTTCCCCTCCTCCCTCAAGTGTTTCTCTTCACCTCCCAACTTAATTGCAGTCACTGAAGCCTTAAACTCTGCTAACATGGGACCCAAAACTAAGATGACAACTGAGAGAGAGAGAACACAGACAGGTTCCAGGGTGGGCGCTCATCCCAATGGTGTGTTCAATTACTGGGAGCTCTTTGAGCCATAGATTTACAATGTGTATGCTTTCCTCTGTGTGTGTTTTACATTTTACGATAATAATAATAATAACAGGGCCCTTTCTACTGAGATGCCATGAATATGCTGGGGGGATGGCGGTGGCAGTGACATCCAATACATAGAGTACAGTAATAAAGTAGTGAATTTTGTCAAACGATGTGTGGAACACATGAACTGTTGAGTAAATGAATGAACCAAAGAATCATGGAATAAATGCACGAACGAAGCGATGAATGAATGAGCACTGTCAGGAGTGAGCGAATGAATGAACCAAGGAAAGAAAGGCTGTAAGAAGAAACCCCTGGTGACTGTGTGAGGAGCTGGGCGCCCAAATGCACAATGGAAGGAAGGACGAGTGGATGAAAGGACACGCATGGGAGTAGAATGAATGAATAAAGTAACACATAAATGAGCATGTGAAGAAACCAGTGACAGACCAATAAATGAATGAAAAATAACTGAAGAAGCTAGTGAATGAACGGACATAAGAGTCTAAGAAACAATAGGCAAATAAATAATTATATAAATGTTTAAATGCATAAATGATTTGATATGTTCTGGCTGCACATGAGGGGGGAAGTAATTTGTACAGCAAAATCCTCTCAAGTCTGAGACAGCGTCTCCACTCAGACACCTGGGGCCAAGGTCAAAATCAGCATATTCTCAGAGAAATTTCCAAAAGTGACTTCAGTTTGGATTTAACAGAAACATTTTTAAGCAAATATCTATGATGCAACGGACTGGGCCACTCCCCAGAATAAACCCTGGGTTAAGGGGGAAGAGCTAGATGGAATTGGCTACATTGTTTTCACAATTAGGTCACAGATAATTACCTATTATGGAGCAAACCTCCAGGAGGATTTTAATAATCACTATTTAAATAACACATTTTCACTGTCTCCTTACAAATTAACCTCTGGAGTTGTAATTATTGTCTGCATGGGAAAGTTTGCTATGTGGCTTGGGAATGAGGAAGGGGGTTGGCATTGTCACGGTGATTGTCCCCTGAGACCCCGAGGCCAGGTGATTCTGGGGACAGAGCTCAGGTTTGGGGAGACCCAGGTCCAGGATGCCAAGCAAGTCCCTCCCCCCATCTGGGCCACCTCGGTCAGCTTCCCTGAGAAGTGAAGATGGTCTCCAAATGCCCAAACTCCCTGGGTATTCAGGGTGCTCTCACTCCAGACCCAGGTCAGGGTCAGAGTTACTCACCCCCCAGCTGTTTCCCCACAGCTCAGGCGCATCCTCATCAAGGGGTAACGGGGTCTCCTCTGGACCTGTGTTTCTCCCCGACCTGACTGAGGGCGGGACCCATCTGGTCCTCAGCACGCGCTCAGCTCCCAGCACAGGGCCTGCACACAGTAGGTGCTCAGTGAACTCTGGGAGAGGAACGCATGGATCTTGCTGTGCAGTGTGGGCTTGAGAAGCCACTTCAGTCCCTTTCAGAATTATGACGTTTGATAAACAGGCGGCCTCTCACCGTGTCCTCACGGAGCTTCTCACAGTGGCCCCGTCGCTGACGCTCTCCCAGGTATCACTCCTTCCCTGGACTCCGCCTGCGTCTGCCCGTCTCGGCCGCTCCCCAACTCCCTGTGCTCTGCCTCTAGTACCTGGTGGGCCTGAAAGTATGGAAACTGGTGTAATTGTGCATGGAGTGAGAATCAATAGGTTTTGATGCGGGGCCGGGGCTCTGCCCTGATCAAAGTGCATGAGGGCTAACGTGTCTCTTGGTCCCCACACTGACCCTGACCCGGCACCGGCATTGATGAGAGGTCAGCATGGGGTCTGACCCCCCACAGGGATGGGGGAGACCTGTGAAGTTCCCCGTGAGCACCTGGATGGCGTGGAGGAGCCGGATGGAGGATCCAGGTCCCTGACAGTGACCTGGATGCCGCCCCTGCTGTCCAGCGTGTGGATTGAATGCTGTGTATTTGCACCTGGGATTCTGGAATTTCTTCCTGCTTCCAGACGTCTGCTTCCCTAAAGAGTCCATCTCACTCAACCTGTCTCTTTCTGTCTAAGGTGTTGGAAACCGCACGTGACAAGGTCCTGCCTGCAGGTGTGATGCACAGTCCCTCTTCCCCTTGTCTCTGTCTGACCCTCCTGACCATTTGGGTGACAGCCAGCCCCTCCCGCAATCAGCCCTGATGGAACTGGCCATGGGGGCAGGAGGAGAAGACCCGCCGAAGAGGGAGGTCGAGCCGATCACAAAGGCCTGAACTCCGTGGGGAGGAGTGCGGACTCCCTCCTATCAGGAACGAGCAGCAGGTGGGGAGGGCACAGCGGTGAGTTCCATGCAGCTGAACTGAGCGGCACCTTCGTCCAGGGGATCAGGAACCTGGAGGTGACCCCTGCTGTTCCCAGGGGGTCTGTGACCTTGAGGTACCTCAGGGTATGTCACCTGTGGAACCTCCAAGAGTTCTAGGAACTACCTGTCTACCAGCTCAGCCGACAGGGTTGAGCACAGAGACCAAGTGACCATCCGACCGGTCACCTCCACGGGCTCTGCCTGGCGGGGCTGTTCTGGCCGGACTCCTCCACGCCCCCTGCTCTCCCGCAGCAAGTCCAGCCTCACAGGGGCAGCCCTAGCAGGTGCCCTGGGAAATGGACCAAGGGATCCCTGTTCACCTTTCCAGGATGCCAAGGACACCCACAGGCTGCCTCTGAGTGGGGGAACCACAGGTGGCCAGACAGGCAGCTGAGAATCCTCTTATATTTGCTACATTCTTCAGTTTGTTCTTGACCATCACAAATCGCCCTTGGAGACAGAGGAAGAAGTTGTAAAAATGAAAGGAGAAATAAGCAACAGTGACTCCCATGAAATGAGATCAAGTTTCCTTCTACACAGTTAAACATGGACATTTACAACATCCCTGTCACACGATGCACTGACTGCTGTTAGGGAAGATTATTTGGTAATGAAAGGACTGGGGGTTTCTGGATATTTAAGGAGCAAAGGACCAGGGGCTTCAAAGTCAGACAGACCCAGATTTGAGTCTCAGCTCAGCCACGTCCTCAAGCAGGTTTCACCACACTTTCCAAAGCCCATCTTGTAATTTCTTAAGTGGGAGATGGTGCCTCTCTCTCAAGTATAAATGAAAGAACTTGGGTACAAGAGCACAGCACCTGGGGCACTGCAAACATTCAAACCATGGCTGTTGTTGTGATCGACTACGTGAAGAATAAAGATAAAGCAGAGGTCGTCTTGGGAGAGATGCTTCCTTCCTTTGTCCCTTTGGAAATCTCCTTGTTGGGCTGCCTAACTAATTTGGTAATCTCTTATTCTTCTGATAAAATAAAGCTCGACTGCAGAAAGCTTTATCATCAAAGGAAAAAAGAAAAAAGAAGATGCTCACACTGCAATGTCCATAAAAATCTATTTCTTATGCAAGGTCCCTGGTTGCAAAGAGGTGAAGGGAAGTCCCTTGCCCCTGCCTGTGTCCCCTGCACTGAGGACAGGTTGGGCAGAGTCCCGTTGCATCCCTACAGCTGGTGCAGGGCGGCACCATCCTCCCATCCTGCAGATGAGGAAACCGAGGCTCAGAGAGGTGATGTCACTTAAAAGTCAAATGATGTCACCTTCCTACACACCTGCCAGGTGAGACCCAGCAGGAACAAAATTCCCTGCTCCACGGAGCTGGTGTTATGCTGGGGGGCACAGGCCATAGGGATGAAGTCATAGTACGTGTCAAGCGGTGATCAGTGGGAAGAAGAAAAATCAAGCTCGACGTCAGATGGCCTTGTTTGTCCTAAAGAAGCACCTGCCCATGTCCTGCAGCCTTGAGGCATCTCAGAGCTGCTTTCTGCTAGGGAGGCTTCTGGGTGTGAAGAACACTCTTATGGGAATAATGGATGCATGGAGAAGGACCAAGGACCCTTCCTTCCTTCACTCACCCATTCACTCACTCGCCCAACACCCAGACCAGCCCTGATGTAAGTCTGTGGAACCAGACCCCCCAGGCCCCGTCCTGGGGCTCACACTCCAGCTGGGGCTCAGATCAGACCAGGAGGTCGTGCCAACTCCGGGCTGTCTCAGCCCCGGGTCCCTTGTCTGTACGATGCAGGCGATAACAGCGCTTACTGACCTGTCACCCACCCGTGCTGGGAATGTGCTGAGGGTTCTCGTGCTTTGCCTCTGCCCAGCCTCACAACCGCCCTGCGCACCCACAATGCACAAATTAGGAAACCGAGGCCCAGAGAGGTGACGTCAGCTGCATGGTCTGGGTCAAAAAGTAGCTTCAGGGTTAGAGGACCCGAGTGTGTGTCCAGGCTCGGCCATTCCCCAGCTGTGTGACCTCAGCAAGCCTCTCGCCACCGAGCCTGTGTCCTCACCAGAAAAGCGGTGACGATGGTGGTACCTGCCTTGTGGGGCTGTTGTGAGGGGAAGTGAGATGGTGCTCGGGACACACGTGGGACATGCCTGGCATAGAGCATCATGATCACAGTGACAGCTTCCTCCCCGGTGGTGCTCACTGCCTTGATCCTCCTGGCAACCCTTAGATGGATGTGCGATCATAACCCTTAACAAAACATGCCGTGGTCTCCAGTTTGCCGGTGAGAAAAACAAGACTCAGCAGAGTGGAGTCATTAACTAAAATCACAAGATGACAGCTAGCAGAGTCGGATCCCTTCATCTTCCCTGTGCTTTCTATCCACCCCGATTTTCTCCTTTGCTTCTTCCTTTGTTTTCTTTTTGACTCATTTGCTTCTGCCCATTGTATAGATCAAATATCCTTCATTACCTTTCTGCTTCTACTGGTTGCAAAAGTCTGCACCCTATTTCTCTCCATTTATTAATTAACTTAAAATGAAATGTGTACTTATTTAGACTTGATACAGTTTAAAGCTAATCAACATCTCTGCCCTCCCTTTGAACAACACCAAGATCATCAGATACCATAACTCTAATCTCCTATCTTAATGTTGGTTTTATCTAGTGCTATGATTCCATCTTCTTTTTCTACTTCTCCCAACTTAGTTCTTACTATTTTTGTTGTCAGTTTTCCTCTTGTTTCATTTAGGCAATAAGCAATTAGATTTATCCCAAGTACACAAATATTTCTACATGCTTTTCCTGCTTTCATCCTATTCCTTCCTTTTAAGCTCAATGTCTTTCCTTCTGAAGTGATCCTTTATTCATTCTTTTAGTAAGATCTGGTAAATTCTCTGTTTTTACTCTGAAATATCTTTTTTTTCTTTACCAATTTTGAGTGATGGTTTACCTAGAACTAAAATTGTCCTTTGGTAGTTAGTTGTTCCACTTGGCACCAAAAATAGTATTCCAGTGTTTTCTGGTCTCTATTGTCACCATGGAGTAGTCAGATGTCTATCTGTCTTTCTCAACTGATCTTTTCTTTCTCTGGTTGTCTTTTATAAAATATAAACTTGTTTTTAATGTATATCCAGGGGTCCCTCAGGCTCCCTTCCATTCACTACCATTCCACCAGTTCTAGCTTTATAGATTAGTTGTTTCTGTTTCAGAACATTTTATAAATGGAACTATACAGTATGTTCTCATTTGTGTCTGGCTTTTTCTTTCTTCTCAGTGTTATGTTTGTAGTTGTAGTTTATCAATTCCCGTTGATGTAGATACAGGTATAGATATAGGTATCAGTAGATCAAGAAGTAGATCTAGGTCTAGATATAAACAAAGATGTTTTTCAAGGCCTTCTTAGGATTCATAGGGCTTCTTGAATCTGAAAATCATCTTTCCATAAGTTCTGGAAAATTCTGGGTTCTTATTGATGTGATTATTTCCTGTTTCATTCCTTGTTTTCTTGTATTCTAGAACCTGATTTCATGTATGATGGATCATATTATTCCAGTCTAACATCTCTTAATCTCACTTTTATATTTTCCACCAATTTACTTTTCTGATCTCTATTCTGGATAATTTCCTTTTGTCTACATTCCTGTTTACTTATTTTCTTCCTAGCTTTGCCTCATCTGCTACTTTATTCATTCATTGAGCTTTCATTTCAAAGGTTATATATTTCATTTTTAGGGAAAAATGTTCTTTTCCAACATGCCTGCTCCTTTTTTCATAGTATTTGGTTCCATTCTTATGGTTTTTTAAAGACTTAATTTTTTAAACCAGTTTTAGGTTCACAGCAAAATTGAGAGGAAAGCAAAGATATTTCCCGTATCCCCTCTGCTCCACCCCCTACATGTGTAGCCTCTTTTGTTGTCAATGCCCCCCTCCTAGAGTGGTACCTTTGATGAACATACAGTGATAAATAATAAACATCAAATTCCATAGTTTACATTAGGGTTCTTAGTGTTGTACATTCTATGGGTTTGGACAAACGTATAATCACAGGTGTTCACTATTATAACAGCACACAAATATTTTCATTGCTCCCAAAGTCCTCTGTGATCCACCTATTCATCCCTCCCCCAGAATGATTTCGATTCTTTCTTTTACGTCTTTATTTTAAACATACTTATCTTTTAGAGTTTCCCTTGGAATCATTCTATTATTTGAGGTTCTTTAGATTCTCTTCCTATTCTTTTTTGTCTGCTACTTCTCATGCATTATGTCCATTCTTCACTCGTCTTCAAATTTTGGTTTTTGAGCTCCTCTTCATTGGGGCCTTATCTGTGCGAATCCTGGACAGCCTGAGTGAAGGGTGTGGCCCACTGAACTATTCTGGATTGGCTGCTTCAGATGCTCCAGAAGTATCATCAGCCTGGCACCAGTTATGGATGAGTTCCTTGGCTTCTAAGTTCAGAAATCAAACTTATGGGGTAAATTAAAACCCTCAGCCCAAGGGAGGTGCAGGTCTATTTACAAATTCCCCAGAGAATTTGTTATTACTCTACCCAGGGTCCAGACAGAGACAGACACGCTTCCCTGCAATGGAATTTCCTCCTAATGGAATTTTTTTCTAATATACTCTTTCACTGAGGGTATAGCTCTTCAAATGTCCCAGCTCTATATGGGGACCAAATATCCAAATTCTGGGCTCCCATGGGCACGAGGCCTTGTTTGCCCTGTGAGAATGTTATGCCTGAGCCCTCAAGTTCCCAAGACTCACAGTCTCACTCCCACCCCCAGCATGGCAGCTGCTACCCCAGTTCATACACTTGCCACCCTGGTTGTCAGTCCCTCTCCACTCCCTAGGGATGTCCCTGTCCTTTTTGCTATATTTCATCAAATGTTTCTAGGGTTCATAGAGGGAAGGTTCTCAGGGGAAGGAGTTAGAGGCGAGTCTCTGAGATGGGTCTGTCCCCTGCCCCACCCGCCATGGGCCCATCTGGACTGAGTCTGAGGATCCCATGTGGTATCCAGAGCAGGGGTCCAGGAGGCAGGTGGGTTTATAAATCAGGACTCAGCAAATGGGGCTGAATGTAGACACAGATTTGGAATACAGCAGATGTGTTCATTAACATCTTTGGGAACGTGCCGGTATCCACATGGATGTGTTTGTGTGTCTGTTCCTTTTCCTATGCACCTGGGCAGCGCCCGGAACTTCTGTATCTGAGGCCTGGATCAGTGACAAATATGAGTGCAAACTCACAGGGCACCACGCCCGGCTGCCTTTAGGGGAGAAATGATCTGGGTTCATACGAGCCCACCATGGAAAGGAGGTCGCTTGGGGCTATATCAGTACCTGGGTCTCCATGTGGGCTCTGGTGCTTTCTAGATGTGTTAGTTTAGGTAAGTCAGTTCTCTTCCCTGAGCCTCAGCTGGAAGATAGAGATAATAAAGCCCACCTGGCAGGGTGCCCTGAAGACTGAGACAACACTGGCAGGTATGCCAAGCGGAGCACACAGTGATGCTCGGGACTCTGTGCTTGGTCAGGGCAGCCAGATCTGCGTTCAAGGTGTCATCAGGAAGGAAATGTCTGGGCTTCCCTGGTGGCGCAGCAGTTGAGAGTCCGCCTGCTGATGCAGGGGACGTGGGTTCGTGCCCCGGTCCGGGAAGATCCCACGTGCCGCGGAGCGGCTGGGCCCGTGAGCCATGGCCGCTGAGCCTGTGCATCCAGAGCCTGTGCTCCGCAACGGAAGAGGCCACAGCAGTGAGAGGCCCACGTACCACAAAAAAAAAAAAAAAAAGAAGGAAATGTTTGAGTTGGTCCTCAGAACATTCATTCCACCGGGTGGGAAGTGAGGGAAGACTTTTTATGCAGAGAAACCAGTAAATGCAAAGGCTGGAGATGGTATAGGTGTGGAATGTTCTGGGACAGTGGGTGGTTCTGTGTAGCTGGTGTGATGGGGGAGGGTGAGAGGGACTGTAAGTTCTGGGGACACCTAGACCCAGGGGATGGAAATGGGGACAAAAATGTTCCAACATGTCTTGTTTGGCCAGAGCTGAGTGTGGGTCAGAGAACTGGGGCTTTTGTGACAGCAGTCAGCAGAAAATGGACATGCCTGTCCTCAGAGGATTCAGACCTTCAAGACCCAGGAAGCAACTCCTAAGCCTACACTCAGCATCACAGGTCCCTTTCAGTGTCCTTCATAAATGGATGTTGGAGGTCTGGACAGAGTCCCGTAGGGATACAGCTCTGATTAAAGGGCCGAAGCCAACTGACCCATGGGTTGGAAGAAAGAAGTTTGCCTAGTATATCAGTATACTGTTGATATTATTATAATATTATTTATATGATTAATTGATACTAATAGCAGTATTCTGTTGATATTATTAATAGTAGTATTATTAATAATAATAAGCATTATAGCTAACACACATTGAGCGCTTACTTTGTGCCAGGCACTAAGCTAAACGCTGTGTGTGTGTGTGTGTGTGTGTGTGTGTGTATAGTGTATATATCGGTTTATTTCATCCTCAAAAGCCCTCCTAAGGAGAGTACTAGTATTACCCTCGTTATACAGATGAGGAAACTGAGGCACAGAGCAGTTGAGCTCACTAGAGACAGAGAGTTGGATGTAGGGTGGGGTGGCACAGACTTGGGGGGTCAGGCGGGTCAGAGTTCACATCCCCATCTGGCCCCTCACCTAGCTGTGTAGCCTTGAGCAAGTGACTCCACCTTTCTGAGCCTCAGTTTCCTCCTCTGTCAAATGCAGGATGGGCTAGGGCCCCTGCAGGACCCAAGGTCTGGCAGGGGCTGCAGAGATGAGAGTCCCCCCCACAAAGCTGCAGGCAGTGCCAAGTCCCTGCTCTGGTTCCAAGCACCTTCAAGGCTGGGGACACCTAGAGGAGAGGGCAGTCCCTTAGTGAGAGAGTGGCTGCCTCAGCCACATTCTGGGAATTGCCAGGAGTCTGTGGAGCCCAGAAATCCCAGGGCTATGAAATACTAATGTCACTCCTGGGGTCCAAATCCCAGCTGGTAGGGAGCAGCGGATGCTCAGCAGTAATTCTGCATCCATCCACAGGGGCTGAGCTCTGTAGATGAGACCGGACTCCCCAGTGCAAGGATCACTTTGATTACTTCGTAATGATAAACATGCTGAAATTATATTGTCAGCAGTTAATTATCACTTGTTAAACAAGTGTGTCCCCAGATTGCATGCTTAATTTTCATAACGGTTTGCAAAAATTCCTTTCTGTTATTTATGAGGTCTCTCCGAGAGAGACATTCATTGCTAGAAATGAAGCTTTTTTCAATGCAGGTTTTAAAAATAAGCAGGTTTCCTTGGCATTGAGTCAGGGCTCCTTGTATGAAACGGAAAACACTGTCTAGTTTAAGCAAAAGAAAAAGGGGAAAGGGGGAGGGGACTGGCTCCTGGGGGTCCTACAAGACCTTAATGGACTTAGATCTGACTCAAGCCTGGAACAAGGACACCCGGTAGCCCTGTCCCCCCCCACCTCTTCTTGTCAGCAGTCAGCAGAAAATGGACATGCCTGTCCTCAGAGGACTCAGACCTTCAAGACCCAGGAAGCAACTCCTAAGCCTACACTCAGCATCACAGGTCCCTTTCAGTGTCCTTCATAAATGGATGTTGGAGGTCTGGTTTCATCTTTGCTCCTCTGCTCTTCTGTCTCATGCTTCCTTCTGCAGCCAGGTTTTCTCAGCTTCTTATTCACCTACAGACATGGCCCTCCTGCCTTTCTTGGACATCACGCACCCCTGTATCTGAGCCCAGCAAAGTGATGGACCAGACCCAGCTAACTCGTAGCCTGGAAAACTCCTTAGCGTTGAAGATGCATGTCTGTCTCCAGGGCCAAGTCCTGCCTTGCACAGTTACAACGTGTCAAAGGTCATTATAGGAGCAGATAGTGACAGTGCCAGCTACACAAGGAAGTGTAGCTGCCATTGTTGTGTCTGGGGTGTGGTTGTTATGGCAATTACAGCAGCAGCAGCAGCAGTAACAATAATATACTGTCCCAGGAACAGAGTTGGAGCCCCCTGTACTGGGGAAACAGGTATGGATGACAAGTGTCACTGGTCAGACCCTCACTGGGTGGCCAAGAGAACCAGAGCAGGTGCTGGGGGACCTCAGCCCTGAGTCAGGAGCCCTGACTTCCTTGACTGTAAGAAGGGATTGTTTAAAGGATAAACTGAGGTCACCAGCACACAATAGTTGCTCAATAAGTGCCCGTTTGCTTTCCTGCACAGTGTCTGGTAAATGCGCAGTGAATGGAGGGACTTTGGGACAAGTCCACAGGAAGCCAGCACCGAGTACTAAATCATGCTTTTAAAGCTCCCTCTAGCGGCCGTGTGGAGAATGGGTGGTCGAAGGGGAGAGAGTGGAAGCAGCAGGACAAGGATGAAGGCTGCTGTAGGGGTGAGGGTCAGCAGTGATGAAGGCCTCGCCTGGATGTGGCGGAGAAGCAGTGGGTAGGGAAGAAATATTGATAGGATATTGGTATCAATGATATCAGTGATATTTGGGAGGTAGACGTGTTGGGAGACAAAATGTTTACAAATGCAGCCAGTGCCACGTCAGCCCAGGGCAAGAGACTCCTTCTCGTAACCTGACCACCAGGGGGCGCCTCTTCCCTGCTTCCAAGAAGACTCAGCTGGCTGAGCTCCCCTGACATCAGCACCATCCCTCCAGCTGCCTGTGCACCTGCAGGAACGCTGCTTTGGGTCTCCCCGGGTGCAGTGGCTGCATCCTGGAATAAGGACACAGAGGTCTGGGGTCCCTGGTGGCTGGTGATGAGGAAGCCATTGGGGTTGGATGAGCCGACCTGAGAGGGGAGAACAGGGGGTGGAGAGCTGTCAGGGCGTGTCCTGGTCTCCTGGGGTTCGTGCAACCCCAATACTGAGTATCTCAGAGCTCAGAATGGGAAGGAGAGATGCAAATGGAATCTCACTGGGGACCCATTTCTCCCCAGGACTTAGCAAGACCCTCAGTGCTGACAGTGGCGTGGTGAGGTCACCTCACACACTACTCGGCATCCATGCTCTTTCTGGAATTTCCCAGAACAGCAGAGCCATGTTGGGAGTGATCAGAGCCCAGCCCTGGATCCTGACAAGCCAGCTGGAGCCCCGGCCCCAGCCCTCGGCATCTGTGTGACGCCGGCGGTTCCTTGAGCCAGGCCTGTGACCTTCTGTGAGAATAGGGGTGTCCCTAGAAGCCGCTCCATAGAGCTGCTGTGACAAATAAGGGACAACATACCATTGAGGACAGCGTCTTACACGGGGAGCAGAGCCAGCGCTCACTTCCTCAGCAAATGTCCTCCAGAGGCCACCTGGGGGGCCCTGTCCCGGCAACAGGGAGAAGCTCAGGTTCTAGAAAGAGGAGACACCCCAGCGTTAACGGTGAACTGCAGTGTGGAAGCCAACGGTAAGAGCCAGGAGTAAAAGGCAGCAGGGAGGGGGTGGAGGGTGTTGGAGGTCACACTTGTAAACAGAGGGGTCAGGGAAGGCCTGTCAGAGCAGGGGACACTGGCACAAAGACCTGAAGGAGGACGGGGAGGGAGCCACGTAGACACGGGAAGAAGATCCAGCCAGAGGGAAGGGCAAGCACCAGGCCCAAGGAGGAGCAGGCCCCGGGCTCCTGGTCCAGGAAGCATGGAGGCAAGTGAGTGAGGGGGACTGGCTGGGAGGATGGGGGAGATGCAGGGCCCGGGGCCACGGTCAGCGTGCACTGTGTCCCTGTGAGGCAGGAGCCCTGGGACGGAGCAGAGCAGGGGCGGCCCTGCCCCGAGTCTCACAGGGTCACCCGGTTCTGCCTGGAGAGTGAGGGGAGCAGGGCCAGGGCAGAGGCAGGGACCAGGTGTGATGGTGAGGGACCAGGGAGAGAGGCTGAGGGACAGGAGAGGATCTCAGATGTGGGGTCGCCTGACGGCCGGGCTAACAGGAGCTGAGGGTGTCTCTCCAGGAATGATAAGCATTACTCACTCTTAAAACTTCATAGTATTTCACCCAGCATCCCCTTGTAGGAGAAAGATTCAAGAATGAATTCTGTAGCAGTCTTATTTAGGAGCTAAATAATTGGAATCACCCAAAATGTTTAAATGGGAGTTTAGTTAAATAAATTATGGGACATTAATTAAATGAACGACAGTTGAGCCCTGAACAACGTGGTGGTTAATCCATGTATAACTTCCAGTCTGGGCCTCCGTATCCTGGCTTCCTCAGCATCTGCATGTTCAACCGACAGTGGACCCTGAGAACTGTAGTATTTACTACCAAAAGCTATCCACGGGGCTTCCCTGGTGGCGCAGTGGTTGAGAGTCCGCCTGCCGATGCAGGGGACACGGGTTCGTGCCCCGGTCCGGGAGGATCCCACATGCTACGGAGCGGCCAGGCCCGTGAGCCATGGCCACTGAGCCTGCGCGTCCAGAGTCTGTGCTCCACAACAGGGGAGGCCACAACAGTGAGAGGCCCGCATACCGCAAAAAAAAAAAAAAAATTATCCATGTATAAGTGGACCCGCACAATTTAAACCAATGTTGTTCAAGAGTCAACTGTATTTCCAAAAATCTATGATAAAATGGAAAACTGGTCAGATCAGAGTTACAGGTAAGAAAGACCCAGATCTATATGTGCAGCGTGTGGAGGACACAGCTGGGGTTCATCAGCACCCGGTCCTCCTCGGCCCCGCCCCCTCCCCCAGGCGAACAGCACATCCCGTGGCTTTCAAGTCAGACCTGACCGTGAGACTCGCTTTGGCCAAGTAGATGTGAATAGAGGTGAATAGAGGTGGGGAGTATTGATTCCGGGAGGGAACATTTCACACCCAGGGTTCAAATTCCCATCCCTTCTCCCTCCTAAAGTGGCCATGGAGGCACATGTGGGAATGCCAGCATCCTAAGACCATGCTGCTTCCATCAGTCTGAATCCCTGGGGGTGTGTGATGAGCAAAGCCCTCCCCACTGACCGCAGTGGACATGTGACACAAGCTTTGTTGTTGCAGGAGGGGCAGGAGGTTATCAGAGCACACCCCAGCTCATCCTGACAGTCTGTAAGCCTTAAGTTTTCATGTGTTGCCTCGACCTCTTTGACCTTCAGAGGAGCTCAAAGTCCCACCCAGACTTCCCCTGCTCCTGCCAGATATGGCCCCACCAGCAGAAAAGCCCCCCGATCCAGTTCGTTCCCCTATCAGCTGGAGCAGCTGTGCTCCATCAGGTGCTCGCCTAATAGGCTTCAGCTGCCAGCCTGAGTGGAGTTATTCGATCAAACCAATCACATCCTCCTCAGGAACCAGGAGGCACCTCACCCTCTTGCTACTACAAAGCCTGCCTCCCACTGCCCATGCTGGTTCACTCTGCTCCCAAGTGCAAGCCTAGTGTGGCCTGCATGGCAGGCAGCATTCTCCTCCCCTAGGCTGCAAGTACACGTGACTAAGAAGCTGCTGTCCCGTGCATCTGTCCGGGGACAGGTGTCGTGGGTTAAGCCATTTCATTCTGCTTAGGATGGAGGATCCCTCCCTCACTGATGGTGGGAATAGGAAGTGATCAGAGCACAGTCACACCAATGGGAAATCAATTATGAAAATATGTACTTATATATAAATTTAAAAAGAATGAGGAAAAGCATCAGCTACTGTCTTTGGAGGTGAGATGCCAGTGCTTTACATACATTTTGCACATTCTCAGTGTTTTACAGTAAGTATGAGTTATATTAAAAGAAAACTCAATGTTATTATCAAGAGTGCTGGGCGCTGGCAAGGCCGTCCCCATCCCAGGCTGCATCTCGGGCTCTGGGCGCACCGAGCATCTGTCCCACCCAATTAGTCCTTTATGACAGATCGTTCTGTTCTCTAATTGTCCTCCCTGCATAATTTAGCAGGTCATCTACTGTCTTGTTCTCAAACGTTTAATTTAGTGTCTCTTGGCCTCAGTTTCTCATCTCTGAGTGCAGTGGTGGCAGAAAGGGAGATCTTTAGAGGCCCTCAATGCCAGCACTCCCTCAGGGCCTGGAATAATAAGAGCTGACTCTGTGCCAGGACCTGAGCTCAGCCCTTCACGTGCATGAGTTCACTCAATTGTCTAACACTCCTGTGAAGGAGGCACTGTTGCTATCCCCGTTTTACAGATGAAGATACTGAAGCACAGAGAGGTTTAGAAACTCATCCAAGGTCACACAGCTCAGAAGTACCAGAGTTGGGCCTTGAACCCAACTCTGGGTTCCTCAGTCCCTGCTCTTCCTGCTCTATTGAGTGTTGCAGTCTTCTCCTCAGTCCCTGCTCTTCCTGCTCTATTGAGTGTTGGCCTTTACTGTGACGAGGGCTTGATGCCCAATGTCAAGATGGTGTTATTTGCCCCTGTGGGGGCCCAGGTGCCACCGGCAGCACTGCTCCAGAGGGGCAGCGTCAGTTTGTGACTGTGGCTAGCCCTGTCCGCCAGGCAGAGACTGTCGGGCACGGCGGGGTGGCTGGCAGCCACCTCAGCTCCAGGAACTCACTGTCAGTCCTAAATCCTGTGGAAGTTTATGGCCCAGCATAATTGTTCTAATTACCACTGTCATGGCTAATAACATTAGGTGACAGCCATAAACTCAGAAAGTCTGAAGTTGGCCCTGGAGAAGGGAGCAGCTGAAGATGGTTTGGATGGGATTCAAAGGGAAGCAGGAGGGCTCGGGCTGGGGGGACTGGCTGTGTGTTCTGGGGACAGAGTGTCTTTTCATAGTTTCACTGAAAGCTACACTCACAGATTAGAATCAGAGCATGTTAAGCAAAGTTGGACAATGAAAGGTTAAAATCATTGGTGATTATCAATGCAGAGCTTAAGATAAATGTCACAATCATAATCTAAGGGATACAGAACAGGACAGTTTGATGGAACACTTCTGGACCCTCAGGACATTAGCATCACAGGACATTAGAAACAGCATGGTGGATATTGGTTCAGGAAACAAGAAAAATCTCAAATAAACAATTTAACCTTACACCTAAAGGAACCAGAGAAAGAAGAACAAACAAAACCCAAAGTTAGTAGAAGGAAAGAAATTGTAAAGATCAGAGCAGAAATAAATGAAATAGAAACTGAGAAAACAATAGCAAAGATCAATAAAACTAAAAGCTGGTTTTTGAGAAGATAAACAAAATTCATAAACCTTTAGCCAGACTTATCAAGAAAAACAGGGAAAGGACTCAAATCAATAAAATTAGAAATGAAAAAAGGAGAAGTTACAATGGCCACCGCAGAAATACAAACCATCATAAGAGACTACAAGCAACTCTATGCCAATAAAATGGATCACCTGGAAGAAATGGACAAATTCCTAGAAAGGTATAACCTTCCAAGACTGAACCAGGAAAAAATAGAAAATAAGAACAGACCAATCACAAGTAATGAAATTGAAACTGTGATTAAAAATCTTCCAACGAACAAAAGTCCAGGACCAGATGGCTTCACAGGTGAATTCTATCAAACATTTAGAGAAGAGCTAACACCCATCCTTCTCAAGCTCTTCCAAAAAATTGCAGAGGAAGGAACACTCTCAAACTCATTCTATGAGGCCACCATCACCCTGATACCAAAACCAGACAAAGATACTAAAAAAAAAGAAAATTACAGACCAACATCACTCATGAATATAGATGCAAAAATCCTCAACAAAATGCTAGCAAACAGAGTCCAACAACACATTAAAAGGATCATACACCATGATCAAGTGGGATTTATCCCAGGGACGCAAGGATTCTTCAATATATGCAAATCAATCAATGTGATACACCATATTAACAAACTGAAGAATAAAAACCACATGATCATCTCAACAGATGCAGGAAAAGCTTTTGACAAAATTCAACACCCATTTATGATAAAAACTCTCCAGAAAGTGGGCCTAGAGGGAACCTACCTCAACATAATAAAGGCCATATGCAACAAACACACAGCACACATCATTCTCAATGGTGAAAAACTGAAACCATTTCATCTAAGATCAGGAACAAGACAAGGGTGTCTACTCTCACCACTATTATTCAACATAGTTTTGGAAGTCCTAGACATGGCAATCAGAGAAGAAAAAGGAATAAAATGAATACAAATTGGAAAAGAAGAAGTAAAACAGTCACTCTTTGCAGATGACATGATACTATACATAGAGGATCTTAAAGATGCCACCAGAAAACTATTAGAGCTCATCAATGAATTTGGTTAAGTTGCAGGATACAAAATTAATGCAAAGAAATCTCTTGCATTCCTATACACTAATGATGAAAAGTCTGAAAGAGAAATTAAGGAAACACTCCCATTTACCATTGTAGCAAAAAGAATAAAAAACCTAGGAATAAACCTACCTAGAGAGGCAAAAGACCTGTATGCAGAAAAGTATAAGACACAGATGAAAGAAATTAAAGATGATACCAACAGATGGAGAGATATACCATGTTCTTGGATTGGAAGAATCAACATTGTGAAAATGACTATACTACCCATAGCAATCTACAGATTCAGTGCAATTCCTATCACCAATGGCATTTTTTACAGAACTAGAACAAAAAAATCTTAAAATTTGTATGGAGACACAAAAGACCCCAAACAGCCAAAGCAGTCTTGTGTGAAAAAAACAGAGCTGGAGGAATCAGACTCCCTGACTTCAGACTATACTACAAAGCTACAGTAGTCAAGACAATATGGTACTGGCACGAAAACAGAAACATAGATCAATGGAACAAGATAGAAAGCCCAGAGATAAACCCACGCACCTATGGTCAACTAATCTATGACAAAAGAGGCAAGGATATACAATGGAGAAAAGACCGTCTCTTCAATAAGTGGTGCTGGGAAAACTGGACAGCTACATGTAAAAGAGTGAAATTAGAACACTCCCTAACACCATACACAAAAATAAACTCAAAATGGATTCGAGACCTAAATGTAAGACCGGACACTATAAAACTCTTAGAGGAAAACATAGGAAGAACACTCTTTGACATAAATCACAGCAAGGTCTTTTCTGATCCACCTCCTAGAGTAATGGAAATAAAAGCAAAAATAAACAAATGGGACCTAATGAAACTTAAAAGCTTTTGCACAGCAAAGGAAACCATAAACAAGACAAAAAGAGAACCCTCAGAATGGGAGAAAATATTTGCAAATGAATCAACGGAAAAAGGATTAATCTCCAAAACATATAAACAGCTCATGCAGGTCAATATTAAAGAAACAAGCAACCCAATCCAAAAATGGGCAGAAGACCTAAATAGACATTTCTCCAAAGAAGACATACAGATGGCCAAGAAGCACATGAAAAGCTGCTCAACATCACTAATTATTAGAGAAATGCAAATCAAAACTACAATGAGGTATCACCTCCCACCAGTTAGAATGGGCATCATCAGAAAATCTACAAACAACAAATGCTGGAGAGGGTGTGAAAAAAAGAGAACCCTCTTACACTATTGATGGGAATGTAAATTGATACAGTCACTATGGAGAACAGTATGGAGGTTCCTTGGAAAAGTAAAAATAGAATTGCCATATGATCCAGCAATCCCACTACTGGGCATATACCCAGAGAAAACCGTAATTCAAAAAGACACATGCACCCCAGTGTTCATTGCAGCACTATTTGCAATAGCCAGGTCATGGAAGCAACCTAAATGCCCTTCGACAGACGAATGGATAAAGAAGATGTGGTACATATATACAATGGAATATTACTCAGCCATAAAAGGGAATGAAATTAGGTCATTTGTAGAGACGTGGATGGACCTAGAGACTGTCATACAGAGTGAAGTAAGTCAGAAAGAGGAAAACAAATATCGTATATTAACGCATATATGTGGAATCTAGAAAAATGGTACAGATGAACCGGTTTGCAAGGCAGAAATAGAGACACAGATGCAGAGAACAAAGGTATGGACACAAAGCGGGGAAAGAGAAGGGGAGGTGGGGGGATGAATTGGGAGATTGGGATTGACATATATGCGCTGATATGTATGAAACAGATAACTGATAAGAACCTGCTGTATAAAAAATAAATAAAACAAAATTCAAAAAAAAAAAAAAACAGCACGGCAGTCTCTGGAGCACTGAGAGGAGGAAGCAGTGTGAGATGAAGGCTAGGGAAGAGACTCGGATTTACTCTCACCTCTGCCGCTTATTAGCACTGGGACCACTCATTCACGGCGTCTAGAAAACAGGGAGACTGGAGGCTTCCTTCACGGAGTCGGTGGGTCCTAAATGGTGTGATGGGTGAACAGTACAGAGTACAGTGCCATGCACCTTGTCGTAACTGAGAGATGTGTCTGCAGATATAGATAGATGATGGATGATGGATGATTGATAGATGATGAGTAGATAGATAGATAGATGATAGACAGACAAAAAGTCAGGGCTAGAAGGGCTCTTCTGAAGTCTGCAGACCTCTTACTTCTCATTGGAATCACCTTGAGGCCTCTAGAGCACCCTCCACGTGGGCCCCCGCCATCAGGGCCGGTCAGGTTTGTCCCTGCGTGTCCTCAGTAGCAGCAATGGGCCCTGGCTGCCCCACCCGGAGTCAGGGCACAATATATATTCTTGAATAGATGAACCAATGCATAGATGATGAAGGTTAAGAGGCTGAGACAGCGGCTGCTATGGCCTCGGATGAAGAGATGGGAGTTGAAATCCTCGCCCTAGGAGCCCGGGCGCCTCCATTTCACTACTGTGACATCGGGGTGGGGCAAGGGTAGCGCCAGCCTCAGGGAAGATTGTGAATCCGCAGACAGCTGCACAGGGCTGGCACAGGGGTTCTGGGGGCACCTTCTGTTTTATATCCACCCATCCACGTTCGTCCGCTGTTCAGCCAGGAACTCCTACGTGGCATCAACACAAGACGCTAGAACTTTTCTGGCAGGCGTTAGGTAGCATTTGAGTGTCTCCGCACAGGGCAGGGCCAGGAGACCTGAGCCTGCTGTTCGGGGCATCAGTTCCTGAGCCTCGGACCTCCCGTTAGACTGGCAGCCGGCGAACCCCATCCCGGGACCCTGAGACCATCTCGGGTCAACATTTGAGAACTCTCTCCAGTGAGACAGAGCTGTACCTCCGCCCTGCCCCTCACTCTTTTGGAACCCCAGCCCCCCAAAATAGGGGTCTCTGCCCAGAGCCGGGTGTTGGGGCCTTTACTGCCTCCCCCTCACTCCTCCCTGGGGCAGCCGGATTTCTCACCCTCCCTCTGGAGCCTGTGCACCAGGCCCGCCCGTCTACCCCTCCCCCACCCCACTGAGCCTCTTCATCCTCACACAGCTTGTCTGGCTCAGGCGCCCCAAGTCCCCAAGGCCTTCACACGTGCTGTTCCCTCTGCCCCTCCCCTGAGTCCCCAGCTCACCCTCCAGACCCGCCTACAGCCGTGACCTCCAGAAGAAGCCACCTGAGTACCTGGCCTGGGTAGGTGCCGAACGTTCACTTCAGAGTCACGATCCCATTTGCAATTTTGATGTGATTATGGGACCCTTTGGTCCCTGGCCCTGCACAAGAACTTCCCAGCCCTGGGGCCCCGCACAGCTGGCAGAGAGCACGGCTCCGGCGTTGCACGCTGGTGAAGGAATGAGTGAACGAAGGAGGGCAGAGCTGAAGACTCACTCAGGGCCAGCTGGGACACACAGGCCCTTGGGGCCCCCAGGATGGAGGACGGTGCTCTGATGGGGGACAGCAGGGCACACCAGGGTAACGGTCTGGAAGGATTCAGGTGGAGGCTGGACACAGCCTGCCCTCCTGCCCTGGCTGTCTCACCCAGAGCCCCTGGGCAGCCAGAGGCCTGAATACCCATAGAGCCTGGGGGCAGGAGTCCCAGTTTAGGGCAGATCATGGTCTTTGAACCCAAAACCCTGGGTTCAAATTCTGACCCTGACCCTCCTGGATGAGGGGACTTCAGCAAGCCCCATCCCTCTCTGAGCTGTACTCTCCTATTGCATCAAGAGGGCCACTGATTCCTCCCTGAACTCTGCAGATCGGGATGAAGGTTAAGAAAGCCAGGGCTTCCCTGGTGGCGCAGTGGTGGAGAGTCCTCCTGCCGACGCAGGGGACACGGGTTCGTGCCCCGGTCCGGGAAGATCTCACATGCCGCAGAGCGGCTGGGCCCGTGAGCCATGGCCACTGAGCCTGCGCGTCCGGAGCCTGTGCTCTGCCACGGGAGAGGCCACAACAGTGAGAGGCCCGCGTACTGCAAAAAAAAAAAGAAAGGAAAAGAAAAAAGAAAGCCATACCTGCGATGTGCTTTTTTAAAGGACAGAGTGTCACTCAGCGCCCCAGAGCACCACACACCTGCACCCTCTGAGCCTTCGACCATGCTGTGCCCTCTGCCAGACATACCCTTCCCCTTCCTCTTGTCAGGAGCCCCTCCTCTTCCATCCGGACTGAGGTTAGTGTCTCCATCTCTGTGACCACTTCCCCACCTCCGGGCCTCCCAGCCGTGCTGCACTCTGGCTGTTCAAGCCAACAGCTGTTGTTAAGCACCCAGTGCACGTCGGGCCTTCAGCGTAGGGATGCTCAGGCCTGGTCCCAGCTCCATCAGTTCGAAACCATGGAGACGTGGGGCAAGTGCCTCTGCTCTCTGTTTCTGTTTACTTGTCTGTAAAACAGAGCGATGATAACAGCACCCACGCCACAGCGGGACTGAGGTGGTGAAACAAAGTCATCTGCATCTACAGCCAAGTAAGTGCCCCATCAACGCAGCTCTGCGTATGTATATTTACCGGGATATTTTGGTTGCAAATCACAGCTCAGACTGAAGCAGAAGAAGGAACGTGTTAGCTCAACTCCCTGGGCAATGCAAGATTGCAGGATGGGGAGGGTATCAGATCTCCCACCCTCTCCTCTCCCTCCCCCCGCCCCCCTTCTTTCCAGCGTTGAATCTCTGATTCTCTCCATGAATCAACCTCATTTCTCTCTTCTAAAGAGCAATGGGCTTAGGTGGGTGGGAAGTGAGAAGGACCCAGCCATCTCTCCATCTATTGAGCCTAAAAGGAAGAGGAAGCAGCCTCTGTCTGCACCTAAGTGTAAAATCCCCGGAAGAATTCTGTCTGGGCTTGACCCCCAAGGTGCCCACCTCTACCAATCACTGAGGTCCAGGGTGGGGACGCCACAGTGAGTGGCTCCAGGAGAAGCGACTGGAGTCGGGGAACAGTTCAACAGAAGAAAGGGGATTCGGGGTAGAAAGGAACAACAGACACCCCCATATGTGGCCCTGCTCCTTCCAGCTCACAGAGGGGAGACAGCCAAGGCCCCCCACAGGGCTGAGCACTTTCATTTCACACTCGGTGCCTGAGCTTGCATCACGGTGCTGGCCAGGAGCCTCGTGTGCAGTTATTAAATGCGATGTGCTGTAGGTGTATAACTGTCAGAATGGTTTTGCATACTTTGATAAATCTATAAATATGGATTATAATTATCCGTCATTAACATATGCTTATGTTCTGCATAAGTGTACATTGTTTCCCCAAGGATGCAAGTTGCTAATTTACGACCAAGACACAGGGACCCTAGCCTGATGGTCATGTGTCCCCCATCACCCAGGACACGGAACGTCATCCTGGGGACGAGGGGCAGTGGAGACGGTGGGCAAATCTCCCCACACCACAGGCAGGTCCTTCAGTCCTGGAGCTCCAGAAGGACAGAGAGCAGGGTCAGGAGAGAGGTCAGCCCCAGCCACCAGCCTGGACCACGTGACAGTCGGTGGGGGGAGGGGTTACCTGAGCACCTGCCTGTGGCTCCACCCAGGGCCCTGCAGGGTGTCAGAGCTGGAGCCCCGGCTGCCCTCACTCACCTGGGGTCACCCTTGAGCCTCAGTTTCCTCAGCTGTAAAATGGGGATGAACGCAGCTCCCTCCTCGAGGGCTGGCTGTGAGGATTAAGGGAGCGAGTGCAAGTCAAGGGCACCCAGCAGACGCAGGAAGTGCTCTCTCGTGTGAACTGATGCCCCTGCTGTTGTCACCCCAGGACTGTGACAGAGAAGGCACATGGGCCCATTTCACAAATGGGGATAATGGCTGCGATGGCTCCTGGCTGCTGACACCCGCTTGGGCCAGCACAGCCGACCCCACGTCCCCTTCACAGGCGCCCTACTCGGCAGGTGCTGTTCTGGCCCCCTCTCCACAGGGAGAAGCTGTGCCTCAGGTGGATCAAGTACCTCCTGGATCGCACAGCCTGCAGGGAGCAGAGCTTTCTGCCCCCAGGGCCCAGGCTGGGCCACCACTCCAGTCCCCACGCGACCCAGGACACTCAGTCAAGAGCATTGATGAGAAGGTGGCAGACGCTCGTGGCTGCCCGCGCAGCAGCCCACCCCCCCTTTCTTCACTTGCAGGGCCCTCGGTTTGTTCTGCAGTAATAGGTCTCCCCAGCCCAGGGGTGACGCCAAGCCTGTTACCCCAACCCCCTTCTCCAGAGATTGTTTCAGGGGTTGGAGTGCGACCCAGAGCTGGTCACTGAGATGTAAAGTAAAAATCTACTGGTGGAGGGATTGCTTCTGGGAAATATTTTTTCTGCTTTACTCCACGCCCTTCTTCTCAACTTGAATGTTATCGTGTGAGACATGATGTTTGGAGCTGTGGCAGCCATACTGCAACCATGAGACAAGAAGCTAAGGAAAAAGGCAAGAATGGTCAATGATGATAACTAGGAAAAAGGAAAGACCTTGGTCTTTTGACATCACTGAGTATCTACCACCTCCAGAACTGCCTCCCTCCAGACATCTTTTTGTGCTCAATCATTTCACCTCTCAATAACTTGAGCCACTGTTGTTGCATTTTCCGTTACTTGATACCCAACACATCCCAACTGATGGAAGCACCTACTGTGTGCCCAGCCCATGTCTCACATAACCTTCAACACACAGAGTCAGGGTTATTCGTCTACATCTCTGTCTCTCTCCCATATCAGACTCTGGACTTCTGAAGGTGAATGTTGACCTTGTTGCATCTGACCCCCAGAGCTCCACATGGGTCATAACCCCACAGTGAACCCCGATTGCCATGAGCGGAGTAACATGGTTGAAAGAGGGAAGGGGTAAATTAAGGACTAAGTGAACGTAGTAGATGTGAAAGTGCTTTACAAATACAGGGTAAGGTTCTGGAAGTTACATGGAGATGAGAGGTGGAAGAAGGTGCAGGGTGGAGAGCAGGGATTAGAGGAAAAGATTCTTCAGGCAAATGAGGCTGTGTCTTCTTCCCAGATGTCCCCCTGCCTCTCCATACTGCTGATACAGACATCAGGTTGGAAATCCCACCTACCCCGTGCGCAGTCACTTCCCTGGGTTGAGGGAGCCTTTGACAGCCAGCACCTCCTTTCCCACACCAGAGAGACGGGCTTTGTGCTCTGTCATTTTCCCCAAAAAAATTGTTGGAAGCAACCAAATGGTTATCATTACTTCAGCGGCAATTCTTTGCTGCATTATTTTGTAAGAGATGGAGGACGGGCAGGAGAAGTGAGGAAAACCATTTAGGGTGAACAGGCTGTAAAGTTTCAGCTCCAGGTTTTGCAGGGAAACTGGATTAAAGAATCAAATCAAATGAATTTTGCCATCAGAGGAAGAGATCTTTCTCCCCCAACATGCCTTACTTTGACAGTTGGCTTCAAGAAGTTTGATACAATTTATTTATCCAGCAAATAAGATCAAGGTATGAAATAAGACTCATTCTATCTGTTAAGCGCTTGACATACTGTGGGTTATCCAGAGAGGGGTTTTTTTGGCAAAACTGACGAGGCTTTTTTTGTTGTCCTTTTTCCCACTGATGCCTTTGCACTCCTGGTGCCTGGAAAGGTCCAGTGAGGCAGTAATCAGCAAGTACGTGGTGGGTGAAGGTGTGGAGGCCAGAGCCCAGCCCAGAACAGCCCTTATCCTCCTGCTTCCCTCAGAGTCAGGTAGAGGACCAGGAGGGGGAATAGTAAAAACATCTTTCCTCCTTTGAAAGCATCATTAAAGAGGTTACCAGAGTGGACGTATAAGATCCAGCATTAGCCACTTAACTCAGTTTCCTCATCCATAAAAGCAATGGCCTTGATGCCATTTACCCCGTGGGGAGCTGCAGGTTCCATGAATCACAGATGCGAGAACTGTGCGCAGCCTGGCACACAGTAGGACCTCAAGAAGTAGTCTCCCCCCTTCCTGACCCACCTCGCAGACCCATGGGAGAGGGCCTGGGCCCCCCTCCTAAGGCACAGTTTGCAGAAATGCCTCTGGGATATTCCCCATGGCAGCTTCCCTCCCCCACCCAAACACCTTCATTTTTCTGTGTCTTCAGAAATGACAAGAATGACACAGTGTCTCCATCTCTGAAAACAGCCTGTCTGCACATGTCAGATCCCCTGCCTCCCACCAAGGGTATGCATGGGCACACGTGTGTGATCGTGTGTATATGTGTGCACACGTGTGTGCAGGGCCCCACGGGGGAGGACCCTATACCTCAAATCCTTCAAGGCCTCCAGCATGATCTCCTGATGCTGTCTCTAAAATAGGGCCATAGGGACAGATGGAAAGAAGGCGAAGCCCCACTAACAGCCTCCAACATGTGTCCCAGCTCCCGTCCACTCTGCCTCTCATGTGGCAGGAATGTGCTTTTTCATAAATCCTGTGGCTGTCTGGTGAAGCACACAATTACAATGCATCATGTGTTTATTGACGACAGTGTTAATTTGTACTATGTAAATATTTGAGTTCTATCCCAGTGTCTGTGATTCTGTCATAGCATTTCTTCATTTTTCAATCTTCTGGGAGCCTCCAAGCAGGGAAGAGGCCTGGGCTGCCCTGGGCTCTGAGAGGCTGGCGTGGGGTGGACACGGGCATGGGTGATGGTGCGTCACACAGCAGGTGTGACCCTGCCCACATGTCGGGGCCCTTATAAGTGTGCCTGGAGGACACACTAGACACAGGTGTGCAGGGTTTGGTCTTGTTACCTTTCTGTCTCATGGAAGGAAGAGAGAGAGGGAGGAAAGGAAGAAGCAAGGAGGTGGGTTAGTTTCTCAATGACTTTGATCAGAAAGTTCCAGAGACTTTCAAGGGGTTGATCTGTGATTTCCCAGGCATCTTGAGAGGGAAGCAGTGTTATCCCCATTTTACAGAGGAGGAAACTGAGGCCCAAAGAGGTCCAGCAACTTGCCCAAGGTCACATCATTGGTAAAGGATGGAGCTCAGCCCTGGGCCCCCTGAGCTTGAAGCCAGCTGCCCCCCACATCCACTGTGGGCAGAAGAGTCGAAGGCTAAACAGCCGGACCAAGGAGGCAGACCGAGCTGGGGTAGGTCCCAGCACTTCCAATGGCTCGCTCTGTGACATGGGCAAGACGCTCAAGCACCCTGGGCCTCAGGGTTTCCCTCATAGAGGATGTCTTTGCACCAACGCAGTCCCAGTGCTTTCACACATGTTCTCCTGTCACCCTCCCTGCTTTGCTACCCTGTGGGGTCTTGAAGAATAAGCAGGACCATCCACCTGCAGCCCTCGAGCATGCCGGGCGCTAGACACCGGCTGTCACCGGGATTGTGTCAAGCCTGGAACTGTGTCTTTAGAGCAGGGCCCAGGTTTGGGGGTGGCCACAGTCTCTGGACCACTGCAGGAAGGCACCAGCAGGGAGGTTGTGGAGGAGATGGGCTGGGGTCAGCTGGGGCCTGGGGGCCTCATTCTGTCCAGAGGCCAAAGGCACGGCCCTTTGTCCGGGAGGGAGGGCCTGCCACACACATGTGAGGTCTGCACCCCTCCCTCCAAGGGCAGGAGGAGTCACTGGTGTGAGTGCCATGAGGGCAGGGGCTTCATCTATTCGTGTTAATCACTGTTTCCTTGGTGCCTACATGTTTGTAGGTGCTCAATGAGAGTTTGTTGAATGAATGAATGAATGAATGAGTGAATGAATGAATGTCTTTCCTCTAGCAGTGTATGCCTGTGTTATTCCCACCAGGGCTCATGTGAGGCCTGCCAGGATCTTGGGGCATGGCAGGGGAGCAGGGGAGGGGGGAGGGGTGGGTACCGATCCTGCCCAGGACTGGCCCAGCGTGGTATACTTGGGACCACAGCCCTGAGCTGGGTCCAGAGGCCTGTGGTGACCTCACTTTCCATTGTATGGAGCCATGGTAGGTAGAAGTAAGTCAGGCCCATACCTGGCCAGGAAAGGGGTTGGAGCCTAAAAACAGGCGGTATCTAGGCTGGGGACACAGGACTTCAGAGGAAGGAGAGGGTTGGGGCGTCCTGGAAGTCTTTCTGGGGGAGGTATAATGGAATCTGGGCCCAGAGAGAGGGTGGGATTAGCTCCTGGGCTCATGGTGGAGTGAGTGGGTCAGTGGGTGGTTCCTGGCCGAGGACACAGCTTGTATGAAGGGCGAGGTGTGTTTGAGGAACAACAAGTGTTCTGGGAACCAGCAGCTTGGAGAGTTGGGGAAGGAAATGGAGAGAAAGTAACAGGCAAAAAAAGTAGTACTTTAGCAAATGGTCCTGACCTTCCTTTGCAACTTGGCAATGCTCCAAGCTGGGCAGACCCTGCCCTGGCTGTCCTCTAGCAGGAGGATGATTTTGGAGCTGGACGGTGACCCTAGTCCTGGCCCCTTCCCTGGTAAATTCAGCTTCAACATCATCTTGTCCTATGGTGGTGCCAGGTGGGGCCCCAGCGCCGCCCACCTCCCCACCTCGGCATCTCCAGGCCTATTAAACAGGAGGGTCACAGACTGACACGTAGGCTTGTATGAGCTGCGCCAAGTCTCCACCCAGCCTCAGGCACCACCACTCAGGCCTTGAATTCATCACCCCCTCTCCCCCAACACAGGGCCTTTGCATATGCTGTCCCCATGTCCTGGAGCATACCTTCTCACCATCTCCCCAGAGTTTCCCCTCCTCACCCCTCAGACCTCCTCAGGGAAGCCCTCTTCGACCTTCCTGCCAAGGTCAAACCTTGGCACAGGCTCCAGAGCCCTGGAAACCTCATCCTGGGCACACTGATCACAGGGCAGGTTCCAGGTCATTTTGGGACTGTCTGTGCCTCCACTGGGCTGTGAGCTCAGGGCTGGGGAGTGTCATTGTTCTGTTCACTGCTGTAGCCCCCGGAACAGGGCCTGGCACATCGTAGGTGCTCAGTAAATACTGGTGGGAGGAAGGCATGGAAGGAGAAGAATCGGTGGAGTTTTCTCTGTTCAGAGAAGGTGCCTGGAAAAGAGAACAGAGACACAAGACTAAAGGAGGGAGGACCAGCGGCTCCCGAGCCACAGCCGGGGACTCAGGAGATGTCATCGCCCTCCGGGAGCCCCTGAGGCCGCGTCAGGGGACAGAGGATGAGAATCACTCTGGGAAGCCCCAGATGGAGGTCAGAGAGGCAGGAGGGCCAGGAGGGACGTGGTCTCCCCAGAGGAACATGGTCTCCGCTCAAGGCTCCCATCTGCGGGAGGACCCACCACTCTGACCACATCCCTCCCCTGCTCCCGAACCATCCATGGCTCCCAGCGCTGCCTGCTCAACCCACCTTCCCCGCCTCACCTCCCTCCATTTGTCCCCACAGGCCCTGGGCCTCAGGCCCCCGGACCACACCCTGGTCCCTAATCCACCACACTCTTCAGCTCAAGTGTCACCTCTTCCAGGAAGCCTTTTCTGATTCCCTTTGCTGCTTGTCCCTCCTCCGTTCCCAGACCCAGCTGATGTCCCTCCTACAGAGCTTGTGTCAGTCTCACCACTAGATCGTGAGGTATTGGAGGTGACAGGAGGTTTTATTCTTCTTGCCCTGATGCCTGGCACATAGTAGATGTCAAAGTGGGCTGGATGAACGAATGAGTGAATGAGTAAATGGATGGATGAATATTACTAGCCTCCATTAATTCAGGACCTGCTGTGTCCCAGACACTATGCTGACATTTTACAAGCATCATTTCATTTACTCCTCCCTACAACCCCTTGTACAGTGTACTGATATATGCCCATAGTACAGCCAGGGAACTTGAGGCTCAGGGGGTTAAGTCACTCACCAAGGTCACACAGCAAGTAAGCTGAGGCAGTAGAACCTTCCTGTTCAACCCCATCCGATGCCTCAGTCTCCTGGCTGAGCTGAGCCCGCAGTTCATGGTCACATCCAAGACATCCTGGTCAATCTCTCCACTCACTGGGGACCCACGGTGGCTGCTTTGGCTGAAAATCATGATCACGATCATCCAGCTTCAGTTCTAGAGCAACAAACAGGACCTGCCTTTTCCCAGCGCGTGTGCAGACATGAGGGTGTCACTTAGGGACCCCTGCATAAGTGACAGGTGCATCCACGAGACCCCCAGTCCTGCCCACGGAGACTCTGAATGCTCATCGTCAGCAGAGACCCCTGTCCTCTCCCCCGTCCCCCGAGGCTGGCAGCCTTTCCAGGCCCATGTGGACCTGACAGCTTGTAGCTCCCTCTCCATTGCTCCAGGAACATCATCTATCTATCATGAAGACTGAGGCTGTAATGTCAGGGTCATTTGTATATCTCCCACGAGCAGAAGCCGCAGGGCTGTTCAGATCCCAGAGATTCTGGGGAGAGGGGGAAAATACTCAGATGAAAAGCAGAGGGAGAACAGAGGAAATAGGATGTGCCAGGGAGATTACTCCACTGCTTAGACATGAAATAAATACATTCAATTATGTTTTATTGCATTTCATTTGAATGTACACATCGTAGTTAGCTGCCTGCAAGCCTTGGATTACCCAGAAAGAAAGCACAATGAAAGATGAGAGAATAAAAACACACCAAAAAAATGCTCCTGAAATTAGAATCACTAAGACCAAGTAATTAAACCAGACATGAGACAAAAGCAGCCGCTTGGCACTGAGACCCTCTCAGCACTAACACCAGGTCCCCACAGCATACAGCCCAGAACCAGGTGTCCTTGGCTAGATCGTCCTGATCACCAGCATCAGGGAAAAACTCATGACAGAGTCAGAAGATCCAGGCTGTCTTGAACTGGCACCAGCATGCTGTGTGACTATGGGTAGGTCACTGCCCCTCTCTGAGCCTCATTCCCCAGGGGAGAAATGAGATGCCTAAACCAGATGCTCTTAAAGAATATGGGGAATACAGAGCAAGATGGGATCCCATGGGATCCAGTGCAGGGAAAAAGAAACCCTAGAGACATCCCTGGGAGTTGTGATCTCCTCAGCAGAGCCCTTCAATGAACCTGTACCAGGAGGGCATCTGATGAATCAGGGCAGCCAGACTGGGCACAGTGTGGGAGGGAAGGATGGGTTTCTGGTGCTTCCCATCTCCCTTCCAGCAACTTCTGTCTCCCCCCAGGAGTCCAGCCCTTGTGCTCTGTCCCTCCACCATCAACACTGCACCCAGGAAAAACTCTGGAAATCCCAAAGGTGCCTGGTCCCCCAGGGCAGCATCTACTTTCTAAGAAATGGGCACTAAGGTTCTCAGGCATCAGAGGGAGAGGACTTCGGTGGAAGGAGACCTTCCAGCTTCCTGGCCACTGATTCTGCCCACCCTTAAGGCCAGAAACTCGTGAAGGAGCTCAGGAGGGGCCATTAGCATAACATCCAGCTGCCGCATGCGCGCGCACATGCACAAGAGAGGGAAAGTGTGTACGGGGGTGTGTGCAGGGGAACAGCACCTCAGCAACAGGGCACAGCGGTAGGCAGCTCAGCACATTCTTTTAGCCCTGGCATCAGAGGTGGATCATGCTCAGCTGCCCAGAGCAGGAGCGAGGCTCCCAGGCAGGCTCTGGAGACACGGCTGTGAACCAGACACAGCCCTGGGCTGGAAGGTCCGGCAGCCGGGCCCCACCGGGCCCGGCCTCAGTAAAAACACACTGACCTCCCCTCATGTATTCATTCAACCAATATTTAACTGAGCATCTACTGCATGCCAGGTTCTGTCCTAGGCTCCTGCAACAGCAACAGACAGAGCACAAACATCTCTTGTGAAGCTTTTATTTAAAGCCCTCTGCAAATGGCAAACAGTAGTCACCACTTATGGAGCACCTGCTGTGTGCCGGGTACGCTGCTCAGTACTTCGCACAGCCCATCTCTGAGTCAGGAACTGTCCCTGTCTCAGGGGAGGGAGGGTGCATGGTTCCCACCCCCTGCCCAACCCGGCCTAGGTGTGGCCGCTAGCCCAGCCTCTCCAGGTTCTGGCAAAAGCCACACATACTTTTCCCGAGAGGACCAATGGGGGCACAACAGAGGCCTACCTTATAGGAACCCCAAGGCCCTAGCGAGCACCCAGAGACTCTCTGCTGGTCTTCCCCATCCAGCCGCCCCTGGGGAGGTATCATTCTCTCCAATTTACAGGTGAAGAAGCCAAGGCCTGATCACAGAATGGTCTGTAGCTGAGGCCTGATTTCACCTTTCTCACAGGAGCCCATGGCTGCACACAGCCTGGGGTCCATCTCCTGCCCCGTTCATTGCAGCTTTGTGACCCTGAGCAAGTACGTTGCACCTGTTTGCCCATCTGTGAAGCAGCAGTAATAATAGTTCCCACCCCACAGAGTGAGCAGAAGAACTAGGAAACTGGACTTTGTAAAGGCCCAGCACAGGGCCCAGCACACAGGAAGCACCAGGGTCTCAGCCCGCATCCCCCTTAAGGCCAGGACTCTTTTAGTTTCCTTGGACTGCCCCCACCCCAGCAAGTGGAGGGTGCCACCTTCTCCTGGGCATACTCGTGACCCATGGATCCAGTGCAGGGAACACTCGTGACCCATGAGACCCCCATCTGCCCTGACTGATGGCCCAGGGGACACAGGAGGGGGTGGGGCGATCCCAGGATCCTAATAAAGTCTCCTAATGATCACAATTAAAAACAACACATAGGGCTTCCCTGGTGGCGCAGTGGTTGAGAGTCTGCCCGCCGATGCGGGGGACACGGGTTCGTGCCCTGGTCCGGGAAGATCCCACATGCTGTGGAGCGGCTGGGCCCGTGAGCCATGGCCGCTGAGCCTGCGCATCCAGAGCCTGTGCTCTGCAACGGGAGAGGCCACAACAGTGAGAGGCCCGCGTACCGCAAAAAAAAACAAAAAAACACATATTAGGGGACTTCACTGGCATTCCAGTGGTTAAAACATCGTGCTTCCACTGCAGGGGGTATGGGTTCAATCCCAGGTCAGGGAACTAAGACCCCACATGCTGCATGGCATGGCCAAAAAAATAAAATAAAATAAATTTAAAACAACACATATTATTTGAAGTGAAGAAAAAAAAACCACTATGCTTTAGAGAACCATGTTTCATCTAAAGGAAAAAGACAACAACATTAGAACATCATTTTTGGTTTTTTAAGTCATGTTTTCTTTGCATTCTCTCAATTCTAGTGGCAGTCAACTGCTGTGGTATGCACTTCAACAGAGGAAATAATGAGTCTGAGGGATGGCAGTTCTGGATAGATACCAAGTCCAGCATGTGTTTGCCAGGAGAGAGGGTGTGGGAAGAAGAAAGGAGTGCAAGGTTCCTCCAGGGTCACCTGCTTCTGCTCTGGGGCACTCAGCTCTGCACCTGTGTGTGCATTAAGGGGCCACACAACCCAGCGTCTAAGAGCTTGGACTTTGGGGGAACCCAAGAGGCCTGAGTTTTAGTTCCAACTCTGCCACTTATCAGGTGGGTGAGCTTGGGCATGAAACCCCACCTCTCTGAGCCTCAGTTTAATCATCTGTCAAATGAGCATCATACCAGTGCCCACCCCACAGGCTCTTTGGGAGAATTAAAGGAGGTAATGCCTGCAAAGCTCCGAGCCAGGACCTGGCATGGAGTCAACACTCCAAACTCATTAGCTATTAATTCTGCACTTTTTTAAGACTTTTTTTTCATACTTCACTATTTCTAAAAGGTGACATGTGTCTCACAATTGAAAAGTACATTGAAAGTGCTCATGTCTCTTTTTCACTAGAAACTATTAAGAAATTGATGGTGGACTGCTAAATCCACAGTACCAAGAATGATAATGAAGAACTGCATTCCAGCAAAGGGTCCACAGGTGGGCACAGCCTTGCAAGAACAAGTTCTCCACGTTGCACTCTCTCTCACAAGGCAAACCCAGGTCTTGGGGCAGAGATGAATGGAGATTTGAGACATTCATTTTGTTCAGTGCTAGAAAAGAAAAGAGTTGTCTGCCCTGCCCTTTTAAGGCCATAGGAAAACCCATGGCCAGACTTTTGCATCTAGCCAGGATGGAGGAACTGGGTCCGGGCTTACCTTCCTGCTGGAAATAACTGACCAATAAACCAAACAAACAAAATATATGAAACCACAGTTTTCAAGATACTGAACTCCAGACAATGAGAGACAGTGATTCCTAAGAGACAGGAATGAATGAGGTGAGTCAGTGGTTGCTCCAGTGAAAACAATAAGAGGGTTTCAGGGTACAGGGAGGCAGAACCCAGGAGCCAGTGGACACAATGAATTGAAGAGAAGATGAGCAGTGAGTCCAGGGAGAACAAGAAAACTAGAGTTCACAGGACAGAGCACTGTGGAGGAGGGAGCTACACAGAGAGGATGCTGGGAATCTGCAGAGGGTCCTCCTGGAGTATTCAGCTGAGTACTAACCAGTATATATATGTGAAGGGAATACCTGAGTCTGAGGAAAGAACCATTCAAGAGGATTGAAGGGGACAGTGCCCAGTGCTCACACTGGACGGGAACAGCGCTATTCCCATATCCTGACTCACAGAGCATTGGGTAGAGTACTCAGAAGAATCTTGCCTAAGTAGTGGGAGAAATTAGTCCAAGGCTAAATGATGCTCTGGACTCAACTAACGATGCTTCAGAGCAGGACCCAAAAGGATCAAACCATTTCCAGGCAATTTAAGTCATTCCCAAGAATATATATAAGGATACAAAAATATCAACCATCCTACAAGGCAAAATTGAGAATGGTATCCAATTAAAGATTAGCAGACATACAGAGTAGAAATATATGACCCATAATGAGGAGAAAATCAGTCAATTAAAAGCAACCATGGAAAAATCTGAAAGAGAAATTAAAGAAACACTCCCATTTACCACTGCAACAAAAAGAATAAAATACCTAGGAATAAACCTACCTAAGGAGACAAAAGACTTGTATGCAGAAAACCATGACACTGATGAAAGAAATTAAAGATGATACAAACAGATGGAGAGATATACCATGTTTTTGGATTGAAAGAATCAACAATGTGAAAATGGCTATACTGCCCAAAGCAATCTACAGATTCAGTGCAATCCTTATCAAACTACCAATGGCATTTTTCACAGAACTAGAACAAAAAATTAAACAATTTGTATGGAAGCACAAAAGACCCCGAATAACCAAGGCAACCTTGAGAAAGAAAAACAGAGCTGGAGGAATCAGGCTCCCTGACTTCAGACTATACTACAAAACTACAGTAATCAAGACAGTATGGTACTGGCACAAAAACAGAAATATAGATCAATGGAACAGGATAGAAAGCCCAGAGATAAACCTATGCACTTACGGTCACCTTATCTTTGATAAAGGAGGCAAGGATATACAGTGGAGAAAAGACAGTCTCTTCAATAAGTGATGCTGGGAAAACTGGACAGCTACATGTAACAGAATGAAATTAGAACACTCCCTAACACCATACACAAAAATAAACTCAAAATGGATTAAAGACCTAAATGTAAGGCCAGACACTATAAAACTCTTAGAGGAAAACATAGGCAGAACACTCTATGACATAAATCACAGTAAGATCCTTTTTGACCCACCTCCTAGAGAAACGGAATTAAAAACAAAAATAAACAAATGGGACCTAATGAAACTTAAAAGCTTTTGCACAGCAAAGGAAGCTATAAACAAGATGAAAAGACAACCCTCAGAAAGGGAGAAAATATTTGCAAACAAAGCAACTGACAAAGGATTAATCTCCAAAATATACAAGCAGCTCATGCAGCTCAATATCAAAAAAACAAACAACCCAATCAAACAATGAGCAGAAGATCTAAATAGACATTTCTCCAAAGAAGACATACAGATTGTAAACAAACACATGAAAGGATGCTCAACATCACTAATTATTAGAGAAATGCAAATCAAAACTACAATGAGGTATCACCTCACACCAGTTACAATGGGCATCATCAGAAAATCTACAAACCACAAATGCTGGAGAGGGTGTGGAGAAAAGGGAACCCTCTTGCACTGTTGGTGGGAATGTAAGTTGATACAGCCATTATGGAGAACAGTATGGAGGTTCCCTAAAAAACTACATAGAACTACCATATGACCCAGCAATCCCACTACTGGGCATATACCATGAGAAAACCATAATTCAAAAAAAGTCTTGTACCACAATGTTTATTGCAGCTCTATTTACAATAGCCAGGACATGGAAGCAATCTAAGTGTCCATCAACAGATGAATGGATAAAGAAGATGTAGCACATATATACAATGGAATATTACTCAGCCATAAAAAGAAATGAAATTGAGTTATTTGTAGACTGTCATACAGAGTGTCATACAGAGACTGTCATACAGAGTGCAGTAAGTCAGAAAGAGAAAAACAAATACCATATGTTAACACATATATATATGGAATCTAAAAAAAGTAAAACAAATTGTTCTGAAGAACCTAGGGGCAGGACAGGAATAAAGACACAGACGTAGAGAATGGACTTGAGGGCACAGGGAGGGGGAAGGGTAAGCTGGGACGAAGTGAGAGAGTGACACAGACATATATACACTACCAAATGTAAAATAGATAGCTAGTGGGAAGCAGCCGAATAGCACAGGGAGATCATCTCAGTGCTTTGTGTCCACCTAGAGGGGTGGGATAGGGAGGGTGGGAGGGAGATGCAAGAGGGAGAAGAAGTGGGGATATATGTATAGCTGATTCACTTTGCTATACAGGAGAAACTAACACACCATTGTAAAGCAATTATATTCCAATAAATACGTTAAAAAAAAAGCAAAAAAAGAAAACCAACCCTGAATCAAAAGAGATGTTAGAATTTGCAGACAAGGGCATTTAAACTGTTGTTATCACTGTGTTCCCTATGTTCAAAATGCTATGTAGAAACATGGAAAAATTTTAAAAGAATTAGATCAAATTCTAGAGATGACAATTACAATGCCTGATGAAAATCCAGATGAGATTAAGAGATTTGAAATTGCAGAAGAAAAAATTGATGAATGTGAAGTCATAACAATAGAAACTATCCAAAATAAAGCACAGGGAAAAAAAGAATTTTACGGAAATGAAAAGAGCATCCATGAGTTACAGGACAACTTCAGGCAGGATGATGTACATGTAATTCAAGTCCCTAAAGGAAAAAAAAAAGAGAAAGGGAGTGGGAGTAGAAAAATATTTGAAGAAAAAAATGGCAGAATTTTTTCTAAATTTGATACCATCTCTAAACCCAGAGATCTAAGAATCTCAACAGATTCCAAACACAAGAAAACTATACCAAGGCATACCATAATCAATTTTCCTAAAGCCGGTGGTAAAGAGAAGAGGTTAAAAGCCAACAGAGAAAAAAGAAACCTTAAGTACAAAGGAACAAAGGTAACAATGACAGCAGATTTCTCTTCAGAAACAATGAAAACAAGAAGACAGTGAGGCCACATCCTTAAAGTATTGAAAGGAAAGCAAATCTCTGAACCTATAATACCATAACCAGTGAAAACTGTCTTTCAAAATGAAAGTGAAATAAAAACTTTTTCAGACATGTAAAGATCTTCAATACAAGAAATATTAAAGGTAGCCCTTCAGGCCGAAGAAAAATGATACCAGATGAAAATGTGGCTCTACACAAAGCCATAGAGTACCAGAGGACTTCCCTGGTGGTGCAGTGGTTAAGAATCCACCTGCCAATGCAGGAGACATGGGTTTGAGCCCTGGTCCAGGAAGATCCCACATGCCGCGGAGCAACTAAGCCCATGCACCACAACTACTGAGCCTGAGCTCTAGAGCCTGCAAGCCACAACTGCTGAGCCCACGTGCCACAACTACTGAAGCCCTCGCACCTAGAGCCCTTGCTCTACAACAAGAGAAGCCACCACAATAAGAAGCGCGTGCACCGCAACAAAGAGTAGCCCCCATTCGCTGCAACCAGAGAAAGCCCGTGCACAGCAGCGAAGACCCAGTACAGCCAAAAATTAATTAATTAATTAACTTAAAAAAAGAAAGAGCACCAGAAATGTAAATTTTTTCTTATTTTTAAAATTTCTTTAAAAATAATTGAGACACACTCACATACACACACATGGTAAATCTATCATTCTAAATCCAGTGAAAAATGTCTTTGAAAACACAATATCATTTACTATAGCCCCAAGAAAAATGCAATACCAGGTATAAATCTAATAAAACATATATGGTACCTGTATGCTGGAAACCACAAAACGCTGTTGAAAGAAATCCAAAAAAGACCTAAATAAATGAAAAGACATACCATGTTCATGACTCGGAAGAGTCAGTAAGAGGTCTATGTATCCCCAAAGTTATCTATTGACTTAATACTATGCCAGTCAAAATTCAAGCAGAATTTTCTTGAATACATAGAGAAGTTGATTCTAAAATTTATCTGGTAGGGCAAAGGAACTGGAATAGATAAACAATTTTTAAAAGAGAGAATAAAGTTGGAGGAATCACACACGTTAATTTTAAGATTTACTATAAAGCTACAGTGATGAAGACAATGTGGTACTTGGTAAAGAGACAGAAATATAAATCAGTAGAACAGAATAGATAGTCCAGAAGTAGACTCACACCAATACAACCATTTGATATTTGACAAAGATGCAAAAATAATTCAATGGAGAAAGGATGTCTTTTTAACAAATGGTGCTATAACAATTGGTCATCCATAGGCATCTACCCCCCCAAAAAAGAACCTTGACATAAACTTTATACCTTACACAAGATTAACTCAAAATAAATATAGATCATAGGTAAATATAGAAAACATAAAACAATAAAGGTTTTAGGATAAAATATCCATGACGTGGATTTAGATGAAGAGTTCTTACAAATGACACCAAAAGCATAATCCATAAAAGAAAAATAAATGATACCTTGGAAGTCATCAAAATTTTAAACTATCGTTCTGTGGAAACACTATCAAAACAATGAAGAGACAAGCTACAGAGTGGGAGAAAATATTTGCAAACAACTTATTCAACAAAGGATTTGTGTGCAGAACATAAAATGAACTCTCAAAACTCAAAAATAAGAAAACAATCCAATTAAAATAAATAAATAAAATAGTGGCAGAGAGTTAGACATATAGATCGATGGAACAGAGCAGAGGACCCAGAAAGAGATCCACAGAAATATGCCAACTGATTTTGGACAATCAAAAAAGCAACTACCACCAATGTTCATTGCAGCACTATTTACAATAGCCAGGACATGGAAGCAACCTAAGTGTCCATTGACAGACTAATGGACAAAGAAGATGTGGCACGTATATACAATAGAATATTACTCAGCCATAAAAAGAAACAAAATTGAGTTATTTGTAGTGAGGTGGATGGACCTAGAGTATGTCATACAGAGTGAAGTAAGTCAGAAAGAGAAAAACAAATACCGTATGTTAACGCATCTATATGGAATCTTACATAAAAAGAGAAATGGTACTGATGAACCTAGTGGCAGGACAGGAATAAAGACATAGACATAGAGAATGGACTTGAGGACATGGCGGGAGGGGGAAGCTGGCAAGAAGTGAGAGTAGAATTGACATATATATATATACTACCAAATGTAAAATAGTTAGCTAGTGGGAAGCAGCAGCATAGCACAGGGAGATCAGCTCGGTGCTTTGCAAAGACCTAGAGGGGTGGGATAGGGAGGGTGGGAGGGAGGCTCAAGAGGGAGGGGATATGGGGACCTACGTGTGCATGTGGCTGATTCACTTTGTTGTGCGACAGAGTGCAATGTTGTGAAGCAGTTATACTCCGATAAAGATCTATTAAAAAACAAAAAAGCAATTCAATGGAGTAAAACAGCCCTTTCAACAAATGGTGCTGGAGCAGTTGAACTTCCATAGGCAAAAATAATACTTCATCCTAAGCTTCACACCTTATATAAACATTAACTCAACTTTGGATCGTGGGCTTACATGTAAAATGTAGAACTATAAAGTTTTTAGAAAACAACATAGGAGAAAAGCTTTGAGATCTAGGGCTAGACAAAGAGTTCACAGACTTGAAACCAAAAGCACAATCTATAGAAGGAAAAATTGATAAATTGGACTTCATCAAAATAAAAATTTTTGCCCTTCAAAATACTTCATTAAGAGGATGAAAAGAAAATCTACAGAGTAGGAGAAAATATTTGCAAACCACATATCCAACAAAGGACTAATGTCTGGAATATATAAAGAACCCTCACAACTCAACAGCAAAAAAATCCAACTAGAAAGTCGGCAAAAGATATATGGAGAGGGCTTCCCTGGTGGTGCAGTGGTTGAGAGTCCGCCTGCCGATGCAGGGGACACGGGTTCGTGACCCCGTCCGGGAAGATCCCACATGCCGCGGAGCGGCTGGGTCTGTGAGCCATGGCCGCTGAGCCTGCACGTCTGGAGCCTGTGCTCCGCAACGGGAGAGGCCACAACAGTGAGAGGCCCGTGTACCGCAAAAAAAAAAAAAAAAAAAATAGAGAGAGAGAGATTTTACCAAAGAGCATAGACAGTGCCAAATAAGCACATGGAAAGATGTTTGACATGATTAGCCATTAGAAGTATACAAATTAAAACCACAGTGAGATACCAACACATACTTATTAGAATGGCTAAAATAAAATACCAATTGCTAGCAAGGAAGCAGATCAACTAGAACTTTTGTACATTGCTGGTGGGAATGCAAAACAGTAGATTAACACTAGAAACTGGTTTGATAGGTACCTATAAAATTAATCATATACTTATATGTATTAGTTAGGATTCTCTAGAGAAACAAAACTAAAAGAATATATATAGATATATAGAAAGAAATTTATTATGGGGGATTGTCTCATGCAATTCCTGAGGCTGAGAAGGCCCACAATTTACCATCTTTAAGCTGGAGGTCCAGAAAAGCCAGTAATGTAGTTCCAGTCCAAACCCAAAGGCCTGAGAGCCAGGGTATGAATGATAGAGCTTCTAATCTAAGTCCAAAGGCCTGAAAACAAGGAATGCCAATGTCCAAGGGCAAGAACAAGAAATAGAGGCAAGGAATTGGAAAGGAAGAAGTAAAAATGTTTTTATTCATAGATGTCATGATTGCCAATGTAGAAATCTAATGAAATCTACAACAAAAGCTACTGGAATAAAGAAGTAAATTTAGAAAGGTTCCAAAATAAAAGATCTATATGTGAAAATCAATTGTGTTTCTATATAGTAGCAATGAAAATCAGAAATAAAAATTTTAAAACACTATTTACAATAGCATCAAAAATATGAAATACTTAGGGACAAATCTGACAAAAGCTGTGTTCAACTTGAGCTCTGAAAACTCCAAAACATTGTGGAGAGAAATTGAAGTGGACCTAAATAAATGGAGAGAAACTCCATATTCTTGGTTGGAAAATGTCAGTTCTCCCCAAACTAATGAATAGATTCAATGCAATAACAAGCAAAATCCTAACAGTCTTTTTTTATTATAGAAAACGGTAAATTGATTCTAAAAATCATATGGAAATGCAAAGGACATGGAATGATCAAAAAGAAGAGAAAAATTGTAGGACTAACACTACCTGACTTCAACCTTTATTGTAAGGCTAGAGTAATTAAAATAGTGTGGTGCTGGTAAAGGTAGATAAATTGATCAGTGGAACAGAAGTCTAGAAATAGACCCATATATATATATATATATATATATATATATATATATATATATATATACAACTGATTTTTGACAAAAGTGCAAAGGCAATTCAGTGGAAAGAGGATAGTCTTTTCAACAATTGGCTGTCCACGTACAAAAAAAAATCTCAATTTATACCTCACACCATATACAAAAACTAGCTCAGTATTTATTATATATCTAAATTCAAGACCTAACTTCAAAACCTACATCTATAAAAAGTTCTATAAAAAGCTTAAGAGAAAATATTTATCACCTTTAGTTAGGCAAAGATTTCTTAGATATGACACCAACTGTGCATCCTTAAAAGAAGAAATTAACAAATCGGACTTCATCAACATTTAAAAGGTCTGCTCTTTCGATAAAGAATAAAAAGACAAGTCACAAACCAGAAGAAAATAGTTGCAAATTATATATTTAATAAAGGACTTGTATTCAAAATCTATAAAAATTCTGGAAAATTAATAATAAAAACAATAGCTTAATAAAAAAATGACCAAAGATTTGAACAGAAACATCACCAAAATAGAAAAATAAGGATGGCGAATAAGCAAATGAAAAAGTGCTCAATGTCATTAGACATCAGGGAAATGCACATTAACACCATAATGGGTCACTACACACCCATTAGAATGACTAAAAGTAAAAAGACTCACTATACCAAGTGCTGGCGAGGATGTGGAGCAACTGAAATCTACATGCTGATGCCATACACTTTGGAAAACAGGATGTTCATTTCTTAGAAACTTAAACATATACCTACCATACAATCCAGTCATTCCACTCTTTAGGTTTCTTTTAATGAAAGCTTATTTATTTATTTATTTTTGGCTGCACTGAGTCTTCGTTTCTGTTCGAGGGCTTTCTCTAGTTGCGGCGAGCGGGGGTCACTTCATCGCGGTACACGGGCCTCTCACTGTTGTGGCTTCTCTTCTTGCGGAGCACAAGCTCCAGACGCGCAGGCTCAGTAGTTGTGGCTCACGGGCCTAGTTGCTCCGCAGCATTTGGGATCTTCCCAGACCAGGGCCCGAACCCGTGTCCCCTGCATTGGCAGGCAGATTCTCAACCACTGCACCACCAAGGAAGCCCCACTCTTTAGTATTTGTCCCAAAGAAAGCATATATCCATACAAAGGCTTATGCACAAATGTTCATAGCAGTTTTATTTGTAATAGCCAAGGACTGGAAACAACTCAAATGTCCATTAACAGGAGAAAGAATCAACAAATTGTTGTATACCCATACAATGGAATACCATTCAATATAAAAAGAAATGAACTACTGAAACATAGCACAGCATAGATGAATCTCAAAATAACTATGCTGAGTACACATATGGTAGGATTCCATTGATATAAAACTGTAGACAATGAAATCAAATCTATAGCGACAGCAAGCAGACCAACAGAGGAGGCAGTAGGGAGGGCAGGATGGTGGGATGACCAAGGGGGCACGAGGAAAGTTAAGGATTTGGATTTGTTCACTATCATGACGGTGGGGATGGTTTCATGTGTGTATACCTATGTCAAACTCATCAAATTGCACACTTTAAAAATGGAAGTTTATTGTATGCCATTATACCTCGATAAAGCTGTTAAAATATATTAATAAAAGTGGAAAGGGGGAACATAACCCTGTCAGCTGTCTTCCATGAGTGGTTTCTGCTGTGTGCTCTGTACCCCTGCACCGCCCTGGCCGAGGGCTCCCTGGCTGGCGTGCTGGCCATCACTGGCTGCTGCGTGGGGACGAGCACACCCAGCCTCCTCCAGCTCTCATTCCGGGAAAATCACCTCAAGTCCCACAGGTGTGATTATGAAGAAGACAGGGGAACTGAGACGGACCAAGACAGTCCCCCCGCACTGGGGACGCGGGAACCTCAGGGAACAGGCTGGAGGTGGGTGACAAGTGTTCTCTTACTGCTCACTCATGCCCTGTGATTTAATATAGTTTGGACATTTCTCAAGCTGATCGGCAGCCAGACCTCGGGCTGCGTGAAATCAGGCAGATAAAAGCCGGAGCAAAGGGCACCAAGACTTTGACTCCCTGTCGTTTTGCCTCCAGCTCTGCCAGAGCCCAGCTGACACCACAGTGGAGAGTGAGAGTGAGAAGAAGAGAGAAAGGGAGAGGCTAAGAATTCCATGAAATTGTCCCTTCTTTAGAGTCGCGTGGTTCTGCGGCTGTTCCTTTTGCAGGAGGGGCTTCAGGGAGGTCCATCCAGCTGGGCAGAGGGGACCCCAGCCTCTGGCAGTGGATTCTAAACACCTACTGTGTGCCAGGCCAGCATGGGTCCCAGGGATGCAGTAGCGGACAGGCCCGGCCCACAGACACCATCACAATCATGATAGTAAATCACAGTCCTTAGCGCTCTCTGCGTCTCCTCTGTGCTCACTGGCATCGTGAGTAGAGGCCAGGGATGCTGTTACACATCCTATAATAGGACAACCTATAGGGCAGCCACCACAACAAGGAAGTACCTGGACCAAATGGCAATAGGACCAAGGTTGAGCACCCCGGCTCTGTATCCATTTCTTATTTAAACCTCACAGCTGCCCTGTAAGTGGGACTATCATCATTCCCATTTTACAGAAAAGGAAACTGAGACCCACTGAGGCTTAAGCAAGTCACCCACCATGACTCACCTGTGGAAAGGCAGAACCAGGACTTGAACCAGGTCTGTCTGTGCCCAGAGTCTACACTGTGCATACCATACAGAATCCTCTAGGAGCCCAGGTCCCGAGTTCACGTTCCAGTGGAGCCCAGTGGAGCCCATTGGAGCGCGAGGGAGTCATTAGACCTCTCCAAACCAGAAGCACTTTACTTTGAAAACTGGGCTAATGAGCCACGGCCTGGGTAAGCACGGGGCGCATAACAAGCCTCCCACCTTGTCAAAATGTTGGGGAAACAGAAGGGATCTCACATTTGCTCATTTATTGGCCAAGTATTCATTGGGTGTCTACTATGTGCTTGACACTGCACTAGGCACTGGGGATGAGCACTGAACGAGACACAGAGGTCCCTGCTCTTGGGGCACTTAGGTTCTAAGAAGGACCTGGAGTTCCATGAGCAGGGCCTCAGGTCCCAGCTTTGCTCTTCACCAGCCACAGCCCTGGGGCGCTTTGCACCGAGGGTCTCCTCTCCTCCCCTGTAAGACGTGAGAGCACCCTCACCTCCTCCAAGGCTGTGGTTAGAGATCAAATGAGAAGATGGGTGTAAAGCCCTCAGCACAAGCCCAGCACTTACCAATCTGCAGTGAATATTCATTTCTATTATTAGTGATGATTATATTTCAAACAGCTGCTTGAGTAAAACATAAAGCCAGGGGTTGTTACTTCCTCCTGTTTTAAGACTTCTGCTCCCTGTCAGCATTCCTTCATTTATTCCTTCCTTCTCTCTAGGCCCTGCAGGGATGAGAGCACTAGGCTCCCGGCCTCTGCTGATTGCACCGGGGCCGACACCTGACCCAGGCCAGACCAACCAGGCTTGGATTTGACCTGAGAGACCCTGGCCAGTCCCTGCCGATGGCTAGCCATGGGAGACATACTCTGGCACCTGTGGGCCCCATGGACAGGAAAGAGGAAAGCCTGGGCTGCAGAGGGAGGGCATGGAGCCGGGATGAGAGGAAAGGGGTCTGGCAGTCTTTCTTCCTCAGGCCCTGCTGCTCTCTCCCTGCCTCTTAGGTCTCTGTGCTGCCTTCCCCGCCCCCATTTGTGTAATCAGTTCCCAGCTTTGACTTAATCCAGCCCAAGCCTCCTGACCCTCCTGTTTCCCCATAAGCCAATCAGTGCTCTGCACCCCTCTGGGCCCCAGGCCCATGTTGTATCTTCTCTGGGGCCTGTGCTGGACCCCAAGCTTCCCAAGGGTCTGGGCCCTGGTGGCCTTCAGCCATGTTTACTGGAGGAAGGAGTGGATGAGTGAGTGAAAGAGAGATGGAGCCTCAGAGGCCGCCCACCCAGTGGGAAGAGCCAGGGCCAGGGGTGGACAGACCTGCGTTTGATTCTGGCCCTGCTGCCCTTGGCCTCCATGAGTGTCCACCTCCTGCCTGCAGCTGGAAGGGTGGGTGGGACACTGCAGGTGATGTGGGGAACGTGCCCACCACCCAGCAGCACCTCGTCATTGCCAGCTGTGGTGACAGTTGTGGCCTAAACTTCTTAAAAACATCTTTTTGCTTTAGTAAGGGATTGCAGATCTAGCCTCAGCTTCCTTCCTCTTCCTAAACATCTTGCTATTCCCCCACTCCTGGAGCCTTCTGCTCTGGGGACAGCAGGAAATAGGAGTCTTTCCCTCCTCCCCATTGCCAGGGACTGTGGAGGAGGGGGAAGCTGACGCATAGCTGCTCGGGTCCTTGGTTGACTATTAACTGGACCTGATCACCCAGGGTGGAAGATGTCCCAGCCTGGAGTTCCTGGGGCCTGCTTCCCACTACTGGGAGCTTACTGGTTACAGCTCTAGGGGAGGAGCGAGGAGAGGGGGGAGAAATGAGAGAGAGAGAAAGAGAGAGAGAGAGAGAGAGTCTTCCCTCTGAGGGGGTGAAGCAGACACAGGGGTAAGAGAGAGGATAACTGTCTTCTAGAAACAAAGAGCGCACAACCCTTTAATGTAATGGGTTGGGGTTTTCCCCAAGATTTCTAGCAGCTCCTCAACTTGAGAAAAATTTTAACTATAATTTTAAAAAATTCCATCTATCTAAATCTGGTCTTTTCTGATGCTCAGATTTCAACCCCCAACCATCTCAACAGCCTGGCTTGGAGGCCCTGACTCCTGCCAGGTCCACAGACTGGCCCAGAGAGGTGACTGGACAGTGCCCCTCAATCTCTGTCCCCTGATGCCCAAGGGCCTGAACACTGAGCTGGGAGGGAAGAGAGCTGGTGCAGGAGAGAGGCTGGACCAGCTCCCAGTCTGGAGTCTTGGGCAGGTCCCTCCCTCTCCATGGGCCTCAGCATCCTCATGTCCTCACTCTGAAAGAGGGGTGATAGCTTGGAAGGGCTGTGATGGGTGATGGGAGGGGGAGGAAATTCATCGCATCCCCTGGCCCAGAGCAGTCACTCCCTTGTGCCCACATCTCTGCCCTGCCAAGAGAGCAACGTGGAAAATCGTGTGGAATGTTTTCACTGCAAATGGTACAAAAGCCAGCCACCTAAATCAGCTTAAGCCGAAAGGGAATATTTTTTGTCCACAGTAACTGAGAAGTACCTGTGTGTCTAGGCCCCGCTCTGCTCCTGCAGCCCCTCCCTCCCCCCTCCACTGCCCCATCCACCAAGCTTAGGGTCTCACCATCTCACTTGCCCAGCATCCACTTTGTCACTACCACAACAGCATCAATAATAATGATGATGATGATGGTGGTGATGGAAACATTTAGTGAGTATCAACTATGTGTCAGCCCTGTGCTAAATGTTTTTCGTACATTATCTCATTTAATCTCTTGAACAGTCCTAAGGAGTAGCGATTCTGGGTTAATTTGCTGAAAATCCATTTAGTAAATAGTCAATTCATCAAGTGACCAATTACCAAAAATTCATTTGCCCAGTGATCCGTGATATGCTCAGAGACAGGCAGATACCTTAGCCCTGGTCTGGGCCTAGAAACCAGGCAGCTGTTTCACCAGAGTGGCGGAAGCAGAGGCAGGACTGTAGCTACGAAGAACCAGGACATAAATCTGCAAAAACCGGGACTTCCACTGCTGGAAAGGGAAGGAAGCCCATCCGCTTGATGAATTGTTTTTCTGTGAACTGACTTCCTGAGATGAAGAAACAGAGGCAAAGAGAAGTCAGGTAACTGGCCCAAGGTCACCCAGCTGGGGAGCAGGTGCCACAGGGGGCACCCAGGAGTGCAGGCTCTGTTCCATTCAGACACCCATGCAAGTCGCTTCCCCTCGCAGGGCCTCATCTTCCCCATGTGAAGGACTGTATTATCCCTAAGGCCCTCCTGAGCTGACGTTCTGTGAAACGAAGACTCAGAGACAGCTAGCAGCCTGCCCAGGGCCACACAGCCGGTCAGCTGGTCAGTAGTGCCTGCCCCAGATCTCCTGCCTCCCTGTCTAGGGTCTGTCCCTTGTTCCTGCTGCCTCAGTCACACACCCTCCTGGGATACCTCTGGAGCATTAACCTCCTGGAAGTTCTGTCTCAGTTACTTTGCAAGGCAAAAACACATCTATATCAAGAGATAAGTGAAAAATCACACCGATGAAGAATGAGTTCCAGAGATGACTTGACGACAGGTTAAGAATCAACAGGTTCAGAATCACCTCCAAACAAGAAGTGAATGGTGCCCTAGGTCACTGCCCACCCAGCCCTCCCCTCGGGTCTGGAACCCGCCAGATGCCCACCCCTGGAAGTTCGCCTTGCACTGAAGGCCCAAGAAAGGCCTTGTGATACAGATGGATTTGGGGATAGACATGAAAAAGGCCAGGATGTCGTGACCATGACCGAGGAGGAACCTGATGGGTTCATGGCTACAGTTAGTGCTTCAGCACTGTGCCAGGCTGGGTTCCGAAAGAAGCAGGTGGGAGACCAGGATGTGGGAGCCAGCGGTTTATTTGCAGGGACTCCAGGCAGCCCCAGCGGGGAGTGGAGGAGTGAGACAGGGAAGGAGGGAAGGAATCCAGTGTGCGGGTTTCCAGACTACGACTTTTCTCAGAGCAGAAAATGCCCTCCCTGCCCTTCCACCCACCTCCCACGGGGCTACAGGACCAGCCCAAAGCCAAGCTCCCCCAGCAAGACCCTGAGCACCTGAGGACGGTCTCATTCAGCTCTCTGCCCATCCAGTGTCCTGCCAGAGCTGACATGGGGATTATGAGATAACACAGCTGGGAACCCCAGCGCCTGCCTGGGCCCCTGGCGACACCAGTTAACACAGTCACAGTCACTGAGCACTTGCTGCCTGCAGCTCCAGAGCACCTCCCACGGAAGCCTCACAACAAACCCATTTTACAGAGGTGGAAGCTGAGGTAGAGAGTGAAGTACCGAGTGTGGCCCTTGTAGCAAAAGCAGGACATGTCACAGGGTGGGTGCTCAATAAACGAGCCTCCTGCAGACCAGCGCTTATCAAAGTGGGATTCCCAGGCCAGCAGCATCAGCATCACCTGGAGGCACATTAGAAATGCAGATTCTCAGTCTCACCCCAGCTGGTGTGGCCTTTGAGGGCCTGGACTCTACAGCCAGATTGCCCGGTTCAACCCTGGCTCTGACACTTACCACTTCCATGTCTTCTGGCAAGTCACCTAGCTCTGTCTGTGCCTCAGTTTCCCCATATGTCTAATAGGGATGCTAATGCAATGGACCTCAAAGGGTTGTTAATAGGATTAAATGAGTTACTTCATGTGAACTGTTTAGAACAGAGACCAGCTGGCTGGCCATAAGGAATCCACTTTTACTGAGAGCCTCCTATGTGCTCGGGACACCACCAGGCATTTTCTGTAAATGATGCTAAAAGGTAGTGAGCATGGACCAAACACTGTTTTGTCTGCCTTACCAAATTCACTCACTTAATCTTCACAGCCTCCGCACGGGGTGGGCACTAGTGGCATTGTATTTTATAGTTGAGGAAACTGATGTTCAGAGTGGTTCTGTAACTTACTCAAGGTCACGGCCAGCATCTGGTGGAGTCAGCAAGTGAACACAGGGAGCCTGGCTCCAGGCCCTGCATACCTCACCGTGACCCTCCGCCACCTCTCCCCTCGTGAGCTCACTCAAGTCTTATAGCAACTGTGTGAGTTCTCCATCATCATCCCCATCTGAGAAAACCAAGGCCCAGATGGATGATCACATCGGGCACTGTTTTAACTACCTGACAAATTCAACTCCTTTAATCCTCACAGTCACCCTATGAGGTAAGTACTAGAGTTACCCCATTTTACAGATTAGGAATCCGAGGCTCAAATGAGGTAAATGACTGGCCTAACATCCCACAGCTGGTATTCGGAGGAGTTGGGATCCAGGTCTGATTCCAACGTCCAGGTTCTACCCCCCTACCCTGGCCGCACTGCCCTCCCAGGACACAGAGAGTCCTCACACAGGGCAATGGACACAGACCACACCCCCACTGCTCTTCATGGTGCAGCCACCGCAGACCCAGGCCACCCCTGCTTCTTCCATGAAGAGCTGAGCTCCTGCCTTGCTATCCCTTCTCCAAACTGCCTCCTGTCCCAATCCTTGGTGATTTTGATAACCACGGAGGTGACCTGTCCGATTTCCTGGACTCGTGGTTCCTGACCTCCCTTCCTCCACCGCTATTGGAGGGGTTGGTTTTGAGCCACCTGAGACTCACAGTGGGCTCTCAGGTGGAGGTTTGCAAGAGACCACAGGGCCCTTGAAAGCAGGAGGCACCGGAGCTGGCAAGACCAGGTCTACCTGTGACAGCCACCGTCCCATCCACAGGCCGGTGAGATCCAGACAGTCAGAGGCCATGGCCACCCAGCCAGGAGCGCCCTTTCCCCCAAGCACCCCCATGCCAGCGCCTGCCCCAGTTAGGCTGGCCGACACGAAATCAAGGTCTCGGGTCAAGAAGGAAACCTGGCCCAGTGTGATCACGAGGCCCTGAGCCTTCTAGCCTCGGCCGCCACCATCCTATCCCCAGCCCTGGAGCTATCAGCGTCTCCAGCTGGCACCACAGTGGCTGGTCCACAGAAACACAGACGCCCTCGCTATGCAGATTTGTACCCAGGACACGGAGACCTGCAGCATGTTTTATTTTCTTTGAACAAATCAACTTTCCATCACAACATGAAGAGTGGAATGTTCAGATATCAGAGGTCTAGAAACGAATATCCAGTTCTGTGGGTTTTATTGGTCTCACCCACGCTCACCTGCTGTCCCTTCAGGGAGCCCCCAAAGCCTGGCAGTGTTCTCAAAGCCCTGTGTGTCCCTCCCTCAACTGAATGGCTGTTCTCTCTTGTTTTCTCTCTCCCCCTCCCTCTCCCCCCTCCCCTCCCTCTCATCCTCCCTTGCTAATTATAATCTCTGAGAACAGGAAAACACAAATTCAGAACAGCATTGTCTTTTATTAATTAGGATTTAATTCCTTTATTGAAATGCTGCAAGGTGGAGGTTTTCAAAAGAGACAATGAAGGGGCTGGTTGTAATTAACATTGCCCTGCTCTCTGGAAAACAGGAATTTTTCCAGGGTGTGCATTTCTTTTTAAAGAGCTTTAGCATGGGAGACTTCGGGAAGGCCAGCCCAGCCCAGCCCAGGGATTAGCAAGCAAAGCAGGGGTCAGAGGAAAGGAGGGTTGTCAAGCTGAGACACAGAAGGGTGAGCCTTGAGGAAGGATCAGGGAGACTCCACGACAGGGAGTAACCCCCACCCCCACCCCACCCTGCACTACCAGGACGACGGGGTGCTCTGGGCCTGAGGGACGGACGGGAGGATCTGTCCAACAGTGGAACAGGTTCCCTTGACAGGGGGTGAGCTCCCCGTCCCTATAAAAGTTTGAGCTATTACTCACAGGACAGTGAAGGGAGGGCTTCCTGCATTGCCACGGGGGGCTGGCCTAAGGTCTCTTCCCGTGCTAAGATTCTGGTTCCAGAATGTCTGTTTCAACTGAATCATTTCTCTGAGTCATTCCTTTCTTTCTAAGAGCCAAGCATGCTCTGAATGTGTTTGCAAGTCTCTCTGAGCAATTCCTTAATTCAAAGATTCTTGGGGCCTGGGATTCTATGAATGCGTCTGTGATCTTATAATTCTAGGATTTTGTGAGAGGCATACGATTCTGCGATTCAAAGGCTCCATTAAGGTAGCTTTGAGTCTCTGAAAGATGCTCTCATTCCAAGATCCTATGCATCACAGATGCCATGAAAGGGACTCACAGATCTGAAAATACTTGACTGTGAGAGAAGGAAGTTTCCAAGACCCTCCCCTCTCACATTTCAGCATCTGCTAAGGGGAGGACACTGGGCCAATGACCCGCAAGCTACCCTCAGCACTAACGTGGGGTCATGGGAGTCCCTGAGTCCACACTCTACCCCTCTCCTTACCTGTCATCATCTGGCTCACCCCAATCTTCCCCCGGCAGGGATCCAGGGCCCTAGGGGTAAACCAAGCATCCCAGAAGCCTCACCCCTCCCCAGCTCCACATGGGCCTGGTGCCAGGTTAACCTGGGAGGTGGACCCCTCCCAGGGAAGCCTCAGTAGTTAACATGTCTGTAAACTGCTTTTTGGATTCTTCTCCCCAAAACTCCCTGGGACCATCCGCCCAAACAGGCTGGGACGCCTCCCGGCTTATCTCCCCTGGCTCTCTCCACCCCTCAGGCCCAAGGCAGCCAGCATGGACAAGGCTTGCTCTGCCTGGCAGAGCTACTTGGCAGCCTTCTGTGTTGTAATAACAGAGGTTAATCTGGTCCCAGGGACTCCTGAGCCCTCCCCATGGGCTGAGTGGGCTAATCCGGCCCTGAAGCCCCAGGTGACAGGACCCAGGAAGCCAACCCCTCAGCAGATGGGCTCCCAGCCACACACGTTTCTCCCTTGGGATATTAATTATAAGGAAGATGCCGGGTGCAGCCTTGGATGCCAGTGGAAATTTTCTGGTGCGGCTCATTCAGAAAAATGCAGGAGAAGGAGTGAGACCCAGGAGCCCACTTTCATTTCTGTTCTGTTTGTGTTTCCTGGTCCTCTCGGCCTGCTCCACGGAGCTCTTCTCCTATGTTCACTGTTTAACCTGGGAGCTCTCAGTGGGCTCTGAGCACCGGCTGTCCTTTCGGGTTCACTCTGGCTTCTCTGGAAGGAACTGGATCCCAGGGAGGGAGACATGGGAGACAGGCAGGGAGGAGCCGGAATTCTGGAGGCTGGGTCCACAGTCGGTCCTCCAGGACATCCCAGGGTGGCCCCTTCCCACCCACCCCAACCTCAGCGGGCAGGTGGGTGTCCTGGGCACCTGTAGCAGAGAGGGAACCCAGAGCCCGCAGTCTTAGCCCTGGGGATTGGGACAAGCCAGTCCCCTCCCTGCATCTCAAGAGCCTTTCTGGAAATTTCCCCAGAGTTGGCCTGGCCTGAGGCCCCCAGGAGCTGGCAGAGGAGGCCTGACCTCACCAGGGGAAGGCGGTCAGAGGCTGCCACGGCCGCAGACCCAGGCTCTTGGTTCAGGCATCCCAGCCTTTCCCAGGCTGAGGCTCAGGGGCTCCATCTCCAGGACCAGAGGGCCACTGCCCTCCCCCCCAACCCGTTAGATGCCGGTCTCACCTCTGGAACCTCAGCCGCCTTGTCCACTGCTGAGCAGCCAGGGGTCTGGTATAGGTCCTGGTACAACATGTATTTGTAAGGAGGAAGGGAAGAAGAAGGGAAGGAGGAAGAGAGATAACCTTCCCCCCATCCTCTCTCCCTCTTATCTTACACATCACCCACTGTACATCCCTGCCCTCATGGAACTGACATTCCAGGGGAGCAGTCAGATAATAAGCTGTAAACATAATGCATTTATAAATTATATAGAATATTGTGGGGGAGAGCGGGAGCAGGGTTCAGTGGCCGGGGAAGTCTCCCGAGAAGACGAGGTTTGAGCAAAGACTTGTCTCCTTGTTTCATCATCACATGATGAGGAAACAGCGGCTCAGAGAGGTTGAACATGCGCCCTAGGTCACACAGCATGAGGGGGAGGCAGGACTTCTGTCCACTCTGCTGTACTCTGAACCCTCACAGGCACCACCTAGCGGGTCTTTGCACCAACACTGGACAAGGACGTTGTCATCCCCACTTGACCAGTGAGGAAACAGAACCAAGGGGCCAGGGCCACAGCATGGAGCAACCGAGCCAGGACTCGAACCCAGGTTTGCCAGAATGAAAAACCTCTTGCCATCCATGAGCTACCACTTGAAAGAAAGCCACATGGGCCCCAAGGTGGGGTCTCGGGCAGCCCCGAGGGAGCTGTTTAGGACACGAGCCCTTCTTGGGACCTCTGCTCACTGCCAATCCAGGCAGCAAGTGACATCCTCAGGAAACAGGTGGGGTCTGGTGTCAGCGACAGCATGACTCGCCGTGGGAGAATCAAGGGGGGACCTTCTGAGGCCTGAGCCACAGGACAGACCTTCCAGGCCAGGAGGAAGAGAGGCAGCCAGGAGTTTCAGATGCCCCCCCCTTGGGTACAGACAGACCCTCGTGCACTGCCTCACAGCCCCCATCAGAGCACCCACCCAGCCACCCAGCCCGGAGGCTGCATCCCAGGGTAGAGCCAGGTTCCAGGCCGCACCCTCCAAAGTGGAGGAGAGGAACAGGAGTGGTTGGGGGTTACATTTTCCACACGTGAGGGAGGGGGAGTCCCTCGGGGCCAGGCGGCGAGGGCACACACCTACCTGCTCTCTGTGGTCCAGACGGCAGGAGCATCTCTGGCAGCTGCTGTCTGGGCCCCTCTGGTCAGATGTGAACACTGAAATTCGAATTTCAGCTCGAGGCCAGGAGATGGAAGAGCAGCCCAACTGGGGACCTCATACAGACACCTTAGGGTGAGGGATCCAAGGGCGGCCTGGCTGGAGAAGGGGTGCAGTCTTCTCTGATGGTACAGTTTTCTTTTGCCGGGTTTGCCCCATGAGAGAAGTCACTGTCCCCTTTGGGAGGTTTTGGAGGAGGTTAAAGGAATCAGGCGCTACTGGTGTGGCTCTAATAACAGGGCTGAGACCAGCTCTCTCTGACCAGGTCTGAGCCCTGCTCAGATCCCGGAACTGGAGGCCCCAGTGGTTCCCGGACCACAGAGCCCCCTGGTGTCAGATCCCTCCATTCCAGCCCCACATCTGCCATTCCAAGCCCACCCTCCTCAAAAATACACCACCCCAAAGCCTAAGACGTCCTTCGCACTCATCTTTTTTTTTTTTTTTTAATGGAGTATAGTTGATTTACAGTGTTGTGTTAGTTTCAGGTGTAATGCTCATCCTGTCCTGTCTCTGGGGCCCATTTCACAGTTGGGGAAACTGAGTCAAGTTCACTGGATGACAGCAAAGAGGGAGTAGAAATAGCAGAAACTTAGAGACAACAGGTCTGGCTTCCAATTCCAGCTCCAACTCGGGTGCTCTGGGTAAATCCTGCCTGCGTCTGAGTCTCCTTTAACATCTATAAAACGTCCATCACCCACCCTCTTCTGCACCTCATCAGTCCCTGCACACATCTGCCTGCCTTAGTTCCTGTCTACAAAATGGGTCTGTGAAATAAGCACTGTGAAGTTTAAGTTAGAAAATCTATGTAAAGACCCCAGCACATGGTGCCCAAGAAACAGTAGCTCGATAGAGCAGCGGTCTCCAAACGTTTTGGCACCAGGGACCGGTTTCGTGGAAGACAGTTTTTCCGCGGACCGGTGGGGGGCGATGGTTTCGGGGTGATTCAAGCGCATTACATTTACTGCGTACTTCATTTCTATTATTATTACATTGTAATATATAATGAAATAATTATACAACTCACCATAATGCAGAATCAGTGGGAGCCCAGAGCTTGTTTTCGCTTGCCACTCACTGATAGGGTTTTTTTTTTTTTATGCGTTACGCGGGCCTCTCACTGTTATGGCCTCTCCCGTTGCGGAGCACAGGCTCCGGACGCGCAGGCTCAGTGGCCATGGCTCACGGGCCCAGCCGCTCCGCGGCATGTGGGATCTTCCCGGACCGGGGCACGAACCCGTGTCCCCTGCATCGGCAGGCGGACTCTCAACCACTGCGCCACCAGGGAAGCCCACTGATAGGGTTTTGATACGAGTCTGCAAGCAATCAATTTATTATGGTCTCTGTGCTGTCAAGCCTCCCTGCTAGTGGTACTCTGTATTTGCAGCCACTCAAGGAGCATGAAAACTAGATCCCTCGCATGCGCAGTTCACAGTAGGGCTCACGCTCCTATGAGAATCTAATGCCACCGCTGATCTGACAGGAGGCGGAGCTCAGGCGGTAATGCGAGCGATGGGGAGCGGCTGTAAACACAGATGAAGCATCGCTTGCTTGCCTGCCGCTCACCTGCTGTGCGGCCCAGTTCCTAACACCAGTACCGCTCTGTGGCCTGGGGGTTGGGGATCCCTGCAATAGAGGACCAAGGCTGCCCGGACCCAAATCCCCAGAGATTGCATCACAGTCAACAGAGCAGCCCTTCCCCAGGCCAATCCACCTGATGCCAGTCGAGCTTCTGTGGCCGAGCCTCCAAGCCGAGAGGTAGCTCTGAAGACGGGGTGAAGCACCTCAGCTGGTGGGACCCCCCTGAGCAACACTTGTCTCCTCCTGTATTAATTGTTTTCCTATCTGGAACAGATGGGGTGGTAGGCCTTTTTTCTCCCTGTTTTACAAAGAGCTTTGGTCCAGGAGATAACTGTGTAATTAAATGAGGGAAGCAAAACAGTCCTCTTAGACAGACCTCACCATCTTCCATCACTTGTAAATCTATTAATGAACTGTAACTGCAAAGATTAAACCCTTCCTGAAACCTGGTAACCAGTTCATCGTGCGGCAAAAACCCCCCAATGTAATCCAAGACCTAAAGATGGACAGAAAATAATGTTAATTAGCTTTGCTCTGTTTATCTACACAAAAATAAAAGAAATACAACTTGGTTGCATAGCAATGTGACATTCGCCAGTAGACTCTGGCTGCCTGGGGAAATGCTGCTTTTCCTTCTTTCTGGGGTTTGTTTTTAAGCTTCTGTTAGTCAAACCAAGAGCTGAAAGAGATTTGCAAGCTGGGTCTCCTAAGTACCTGGAGCAGATGTGGGGAGAATTGAGATGAGTTAATGGCAGGAGTTTGAGTTGGAGCGGGATCCTGAGATGATGCCTGCTCCTTCCTCAGGGCCTGGAGAGGTAGAACTCATCCCCCCATGCAGGGAGGAATGTGGGCAGAGGGAACTGCGTAGGGCAGGCGTGGGCGTGAGGGCACAAAGTGAGCTGTTAGTAGCCCACACTCATCGCAGATGGACGACTGACCTGAGAAGGGCATCTTCACTCTTCCCCCACCAACTCTGACCCTACCCATCAGTGACACACGACAGTGCTACCCACCCACTGTCCTCTTCCTGGGGAACAGCAGCTCAGGCTTCTCACTTTCATTGTTCTTGAAGAAATCACTCCCCTACCCAGTTTCAGGAGTGGACAGAGCCCTAGACCTGCGTCTCCCAGCACAGTGATGGATTCAGAGATGGGTGTGGTCAGAGATGCTGATTCTTGTGCAAGCGGTTTAATGAGGGAGTGTCTCAGGAGAAACCTGAAAGAAATGGGCGTTTGAGTGGTTTTCCAATTTTTGGCTAATACAAATAAAGGTGCCACACGTATCTTTATCATAGACTTTTGAGGATGTATGCTTTTATTTTTCTAGGGAAAATAGCCAGGGTGAGACCACCAAGTCGTACATTAGTCATGCGCTGAACTTTATAAGAAGCTATTAAATTGCTTTCCAAAGCAGTGGTACCAGCCCACACTCGCACCAGCAGTGGGCGGGGGTCCCAGTGTCCCCACACCCTAGCCAACACTTAGTCTTAGACATTTTAGCCATTTCAGGGGGAGTAGAGTATCTTTTGTGGTTTTATTTCACATTTGCCTGATAACTAGTGACATTGTCCATCTTCTCCTGTGCTTTTCGGTCGTCAGGAACCCATCGTGAAGTGTCTCTTGGAGCATTTTGACCATTTTTATTGCAATTTTTATAGGAAGTCTTGTACATTTTTTTGAATTTATTTTTAGGTTTTGTTATAATAGTAAATAGTATTTTTCTTTCACTTGCCAATTTTGGGTTGCTAGTACATAGAAATACAACTGATGTATATATAGCAAACTTGTATATCCCTCAGCTGGCACCCGAGCCTGTAGTAAACAAGCATTTATTTGAGCTCCCTGACTCTACTTAGGTTTGACGGTGCAGGAGATGGCAGAGATGAAGGGAAAAGGAAGCCTTTCTCATCTGCCAATGAGGATAATGCTAATAGTTTACATTACATAGCTCTTAGTATATGTCACACACTACATTAAATGTGTGTGTGTGTAAACATGTACACACATATATTCACTCATTCAATCCTTAGAAACACCCCATGAGGCAGCTGCTGTCATTACTCGTTCCATTTTACCAAGGGAAACTAAGGCACAGAGAGCTAATGTAACTCCATAAAGGTCACCCAGCCAGTAAATGCAGAGGCAGGGTCAAATCCAGCAGGCCTGGCCTTCTAGCCTGTGCTCCCGCCCTGATGCTGTCCTGTCTCCAGTACATCCTTCCAGTACATCCTTGAAGATGACCTCGGAGGTTAATTGATACATGCCTGTAAAGGCTGAGCACAGTCCTGGCACACAGTCAGAGCTCAGTAAATGCTGGCTGAGGGTCAGGCACTGCCCTGCACCGTGGGGAGACAGTGGTGACCGAGCCAGACACAGATCACTAAGGGGCTTCCGGTGCCATGGGAGGATGGAGGCGTAAACAGTCACTTGCAGCGCAGAGGAGAGCCGACTGGAGAAGCTCGGGGGCCACGGGAGCCCAAGGAGGGGCAGTGGAGACAGAGGAGGGAACAGCATGTGCAAAGGCCTGGTGGTGAGGAGGACGGGCCTGGCCCCGGGCCCAGAGAGCAGCAGGGGGAGCCACTCAGCAGGAGCTAAGCAAGGAAGCGGGGCGACCAGGCAAGGTTCAGGAAGGCCAGTTTGGGGAAGTGCCAGGACTAGACTGAGGAGGACCAGCTTGGTATCATGGGGCAGGCCAGCGGGAAGCAGCCAGGTTGGGGGCTGGGCTCACAGTCAGCTCTCCACCCCCTACATCCCATGAGCACAGGGGCTCCCCCAGAGAGAGCTGCAGGGATGTGGGGGGAGCCCTCCTCTGTTCTCTTCCTGAACCCTCCACTCTGGGGGCAGTCCTGTAGATAGACCCTGGAGCCGCCAGGCTGTGGGGTGTCAGGCACCACCTCACTCCTGCATCCATATCGTCTCCCGTTTTATCCCCCTCCCTCTGAGACTGTTCCAGTACATTAAATGGTGAAGCAGTCTAATTTTGGAAGCTTCCATCTCATTAACTGGTGAGGAGGGAATGAGTCGCAGGAGAGACCCCCTGCCCAGGAGTCCTCCCCTGAGCTTCCCGCCCTGCAGGGAGTGGGGCTGGGGAGGGGCGTTCAGGGAGCAGTTCTGAGATCCCCGTCTGTGCCTTCCGGAGACCTGACAGATCTGCATCCTACTCGCCAGGAAAGGTAAGCCCCACGAGGCCTCCCCCACTGGGTCCCTTTAGTCCTTCAAGGTAAGAGCATGACACTCGGGCTAAGGAGGCAGCCTCTGAGGACCCAGGGCTGCGGGAGCAGAGGATGGTGGCCTGGCAGGGTTTCCTTGCTGGTCCCACATGCCTTCCTCATCAAGGGTTCCTTCTCCTGCTGGGCAGCAGGGCTCACCAATGCCTCCCTGGGGATGGACATAGAAGGGATCTTGGCAGGGGCCTGGAGCAAGGCTATGGAGGGGGACCCATTGTGGTTGGACCACAGGGTGATGGCGGCCAGATGCTGTCTGTGGGTTCCGTGTGTCTAGCACCCCCTTTCCCACAGGGGGTTGAGAAACATAAAACCTGAGCAGGGCAGGTAGGAGGAGGGGGACCACCCCTGGCCCCAGGCCAAGAGTGTGCTCAGTGTGCTTGGTCCCCCATCCTTGAGATGTTGAATAGATGCATAACTCATTACCTCCCAGGAGGTAAAGTTGGTGACACTGGCGGACAAAGTGTCCTCTCCTTCCCCCACCCACTGGACAATGGGGGAGTTCGGAAAGGTAGGGAGGAGAGGGGAGATATTCCTGGCAGGGGAACAGTATAAGCAAAGTCTCAGATGCGGGAGCTTAGATGGTAAAATAAGGGGATGGTAAGGAGATAGGCCTGAGTGAAAGGACACGTGCTGGGGACAAGGGACAGATGTCGCGTGCACAGGGAAAACGGCCTGTCCTGTACAGCTCAGAAGGCCAGGGACTCACATCTTAATAGGCAGGTTGGGTGGTTCCCATCACCTCTGACTCTGGGCCCCACTGGGTCCTCTCCGACCACATGCAAGCTCCGCATGCAGATCCGGAGGCTGGGAGGGGTCCCCGGCACTCAGAGGACACGGAGCTGATCCCGGGCGTCTGTGTAGGGAGGGGCAGGAATGTTTTTCATCCTCATCCTCCTTCTGGTACCATCACGGTCATCAGCTGCAAGGGGTAGGTGAGGCTGGTACCCTGGCCCCCCTCCAGGTGGCCGTAGAGGCCTGGTGGCCGTAGAGACATGGTGGCCGTAGAGACACGGTGGCTGGGGACAAGCGGGGCAGCTTGATGTGGATGAGTGTGTTGTGAGAGGGGGTCTTGCTGGCCACCAGCCCCTCCCTCTCCCGAGGGTCAGTTCCAGCCTGAGCATTGGGCCTATGAATAAAGCTTGTGGTGGGAAGACGGGACCCTGCAAGTGGAAAGGCCTGGCTGCTGGTGGATGCCGGATGCCACTGTCCAGGGAAAGGAGCTCAGTAGGGAAGCTGCTCCAGTTGAAAGGGTGTTTGCAAGGGCTGAGTCTCTTAGTGCGCTTTACAGTGGGAGCATGAATCTCAGTACATCTTAGAAGCCAGAACTTAGAATCACGGAATTTTGGAGTTTCATAAACCCAGGATTTGGGATTCTAAGACTGTTAGAACTGAGACTTGTAGAGACTCAGATCCCAAAAAGTGACCACTCCAAGGTAGTTCAGGGCATCTAGTCTAACCAACAAATTATCTTCAAAAATACCGGGGGAAAATTACTTTAAACCATTCTGTTGGAGCACAGTACATGGAGTTACTGAAGGCTGAGCCTCGGGTTGGAGCAGGTGGGAGCTTCTGAGACCCCTCTGCTCTCCCTCCCCACCCCACCGCATTCCCCACCAGGCAGCCCCAGGACACTGTGGTCCAAGCCCCCTAATTGAGGGATGGAGATGCTGAGGCCCAGAAGGGGTCATGGACCTGCCCAAGGTCACCCAGGGAGCCAGAGGCAGCACCTGCTCCACCCTCTCCCCGCCTGGGCTCTGCACAGCTGCTGCCAGGCTGGGCGCCACCTGGCCAGTTGACACAGGGACTCAGGGCTGCCAGAAGCAGATAAGCAGGATCCAGGGGAAGGAGAGAGAACTGACTGCGCCTGAGGCCAGGCACAGGCGGGAGAGATCCTGGGAATGTGGCAGCTGGGGGTGTAACAGGGGAAGGGGGGCCTGTCGAGGGCACTAGGCTTGATTTTTCCCCGCCCTTCTCTCTGCACAACTTCTCAAAATAAAACATCTAAAACCGTAATTTTTTGAGTAATTAGTCTTTGCCAGGAGCTCTACACATATCACCCATTAGAACAGCAATCATTAAGCACCTACTGTATACCAGGTACTACTCAGCACTCGCGATACATCAAAGAATTTTTCCTTCTTGGATCCTGACCCACAGAGCAGGTCTGAGTCCCTTTTCACAGATGAGAAAACTATCATTAAGTGACTTACCCACGTCACTCAGCTGATAAGTGGTAGGGCCTGATTGAACCCAGGCCCGACAGCAAAGCCCGTCCGCCTCACGGCCCGGGATGCGAAGGGCCTCACCATGGCTGGCACACAGTAGGTGAGCCTAAGTGGCACGTCTCTGTCCTTCTCTCAGGAGTGGTCCTGCCTGCAGAGGTCCTGGGAGTTGATTCTCAGCGCAGTAGTGGGGGGCAGTGAGGAGCAGATAGAGAGGGCTGTAAGGGAAGGCTCAGATGTTGGGGGGTATTTGGTAGTATTTGGCATCTTAGAAATCTACCCTCAAGGAGACAGGATTTGCCAAGTGGGGGCAGGGGGAGAGGAAGACTGCCACCCCACCCAGCAAAGAGCGCCGGTGCTCAGTTCTTCACACAGAATCCGCACAACAACCCTGAGAAGAGGCACTGTGATCACCCCATTTTACTGATGAGGAAACTGAGGCTCAGGGAGGTTAAGGGACTCCTCAGAGGCCACAGGACAGGCAGAGCTGGGGTTACAACCCAGGCCCCGTCGGACTCCACGGTCTGTCCATGCTGCTCTGTTTCCTGCCTCTGATCGCTGACCCTGCAAGCCTTCCAGAACATTCCCCTTACCTGTGCTTGTCCCCTCCTTGCACAGTAGGCTCAGGCGGCCCTGGGCCAGCCCAGAGGACGGTGGTCTCTCACCTCCTCCCTGGACCCTCGTCTTGCATCGAAGTCACCCACCGTCACACTGGCTTTTCCAGCAACCACACCCCCGTCAACTACGTGGAGCCTCCAGCTCGGCTTTTCCAGGAGCTGCTGACAAGGCAGCTCGCCCTCCCTCTCTACTTTGCAGCTAATTTTGAACCTAAATGCAGAACTTTTCCAAGTGTCCATGTTACGTGGCATCTGCTTGATCTCACCCTGAGATGGGCTGGAGGCCTCAGTGCGAGGTGTCCCTCCTGGCTGTGTCTGTGGGTCTGGTTGGTTGGTGTTTCAGGTTCTTCTTCCAAGTGGACCAGGAGGCCTGGGTGGGACCCCTGCAGACCTTCTAGGCCAGTATCCATGGTGACAGGCCCTCCTTGGGCACCATTGTTCAGCCAGCTTCACAGGCTGTCCTCTGTCTGTCTTCCCTGTGGTTGCTGGTGTCTGACCTGTCCCTCCCTCCCTCTGTCTCCTTCCCTCTCTCTCTCCCCTTGTCATTGTCCCCTTACTCTCCTCCTCCTCTGTCAGTCCTCTTGCCCCTTCTCCCTCCTCACCTCCCTTCCTCCTCCACCTTCTCTCTTATGTTGATGGTCAAGGTCACAGCCATAGAGGCTTCTTCTCACCTGCCCCCAAAGGGGTCTTTGGCTCTGCCCTGGGCCACAGTAAGGGTGATGCCTAGAGCCCGCGGGTGGGGATGGGAGCTGGAGGCCTGGGCCTGCTGAGCCATCTCTTGTCCAGACTGGGAAGGCCGCACCCACCGCAGTGCACGGCAGCACTGGTCCCCAGCGTGGACACAGAGCCATCTTAGCACAGGAAGGACGTCGAAGTCCTGGCAGGAGGGGCACCCAGAGGTCATCCTGTCCCCCTTGGACCCCAGGCGGCTCTTGAGCCAGGAGGGGCTTAGTGGAGTTTGCCTGTTTGTCTGGGGGATCCCTGCACTGGCCTCTTCATCTCCATGGATGACCAGTGTCCCTGAGCCCGCGTGACCCGGAATTCCTCTCTCAGGTCTGCCTCACACCCTGCACGCTGTAGGGCCTAGAGGTGAATGGCTCTCTCGTCCCGAGCCTTCCCTGTGATTGGGCCCTGGCTCTTCTCCAGTCTCAGCGCAGGTCCCAAGTCCTTTCCCTTTGCCCGTTGCACAGCCCCTCGGTCTTGGAGCTGTGGCCCTTGCCTCCCCACCCCGTCCTCCCTCCCACTTTCCTCCGAGTTCCCTGGGGTCACAAATGGCCATCCTCATCTGTAAAGCTGGGCTGCAGGCCTGGGCTGTGTGGCCCCTGCCCAGGGGCTCTCCAGAAGCTCTGCCCTCTCGGGAGGGGCCGGGGCCTCTCGCCTTCTCTCTCTGCTGCTTCCGGTGGCTGGATGGGCTGGTGGGAGCTGACGTGAGGGGGGCCCCGCATGCATTTCTGTTCCAAGTCCTTTGTGTCTGCTAATGCAACCAGGCCTCTGCGGGGAAGTGGGCATGGGGCTAAGCAAGGTGGGAGCTCAGGCCCTGCCCGTGGCCAGACCCCCGGTCATGAGGGAGGAGTGAGGATGGCCTCATGCAGCCCTTCCCACCACTGGATAAAAATAGTTCAGCTTGTAAGTCTCTGGAGCAGACAAGGAGAAAGGAGAATACAGAAGGGGGCATCCTGGAGCTGGAGCTGGGGCAGCCCTAGTCCTAGTATGGGGTGTGGTGAGGGTGGCTATCTGCTCTGACACGAAAGCAAGCCCAAAGTGAACTGTATCCCCATTTGCTGCATGAGGTCCCAGCCTGAGGTCACTGCTGTTCCATCCCTTGCTGTCAGCAAAGGTCCCCTGGACAGGGACGCTGCCCAGTCCCTTTTAGGGGAGGCAGCATCTCACCAGGTCTGGTGAGCAAAGGATGGAGGCAGAGCCCCCTCAGCATCTAGAGATGCTTCTAGGCTGGCCCCTGGCTTCAAGGCCCCCTGACTGCCAGGTCTCCCCATCCACCTTTGGGTGCTGTCCTGCCCAGATGATCACCCACATCTCTAGTCTACCCCCCTCTGCAGAAAGCCAGTGAACAAGGCCACGGTCAACTACCGCCAGGAGAAGACCCACATGATGAGTGCCATGGACCGGAGCTTCACGGACCAGAGCACCTTGCAGGAGGATGAGCGGCTGGGCCTCTCCTTCATGGACGGCCATGGCTACAGCCCCCGGGGTGAGTGCCCGGCCCTTCCTCGTGGCACCCAGGCACTCCTCCCCCAGACTTCTGAGCCAACAGCCCAGAGCCCCACATCAGATGATTCTGTAACACCCCGAACCAACAGTACTAAGCATCCTGCTGGTTACCAGCACCGGCCCTGGGAACACAGAGAAGGTGCAGCTGGTGATCTGTACTGTGCACTGGAGGAGCTGGCAAGGGACTCTACAAAGGTAAGAGGAATACAAGATCAAATGTGACGGTTATCAAAGAGGAGATGCAAGGTGCTGCCGTTTGAACAGAGGACATTGGAACGGGCTCACCATTTACTGAGTACCTGCTGTGTGAGAGGCTGGGGATCCAGGGGCTGAGAGGGACTGATCTGGAGCCACACGTGCTTGGAGTTGTCTCTCAGATCCTCTTAGCTGTGTGGCCCAGGGCAAATCGCTTACCCTCTCTGAGTGTCTGCTTCCTCTTCTGTAAAATGGGGTAGAAATCATAGGGCTGCTGGGAAAACAAACTGAGACTGTGCATGCAAATCCCTTGGTGCCCAGCCTGCCCCCAGGAAAAGCAGCACAGGCATTGTGTGTATGTGCTGGGCCCTGAGCTAGGAGCTAGGAGCTTCACTAACTCTCTTCTTTTCATGATGTAGTATTTTATTTGTATTTATTTGTATAAAAAATTCTATATAACAAATGTGTAAATTATGAAGCATAACAATAAACTGCTGTGATTCGGAACTTAGGAAGTAGAAGGTTTCCAAGAGAATGGAAGCCCCTGGGTGAGCCTCCTACTGTCTCCTAGAGGTGACCACTGTCCTGCATTTTGGGTTTATCCTGTCCAGTTTTCTTTGTAGTTTGACCACATATGTCTATTCCACCAAGCAAGGCATTATTTAGTTGTGCCTCTGTGTAATCTTTATCAAAATGACCTCATTAGGTATGAATTTTTCAGTGCCTTGAATTTTTTGCCCAATGTCCATGTAGATATGTCCATGTAGATGTGTGTACCTGTGGTTCATTCATTTTGCTGAGGTATGGTATTTCATCATATGAATACATCACACTTTATGTATCCATCCTCTCTCCATGGATATGAGTTATTTCTACTTTCTGTTTGTTTTTTTCTAGTTTTTTGTTTGCTTGTTCTTCTAAATGAGGCTGCTGTGAACATTCTCGCCTGAATCTCCTGATGGACCTGCACAGCAGATTCTCTGAGGTGCATTCTGGAAGGAGAATTGCTGACTTGTGGGGTGTGTATTTGTTCAACTTTACAAAGCAGTGCCAAATTGTTTTCAAAAATGACTGTGGTTGTTTCCACTCCCAGCAGCGATGTGTCAGAGTTTCCATTGCTTTACATCCAGACCCGAATCTGTCAGGCTTCTAAATTTTTGCCAGAATAGTAGGAGTGAAATGGTGACTCTGTTTCATAATTTTCATTTCCCTGATTACTAATGAAACTAAACATATTTTCAAATGATTGTTGGCCTTCGGATTTCTTCTGTGAAATGCCTATTTGTGCCTTTTATCTAATTTTCTACTGTTTGTTGCCATCCTGATGATTTTTAGGAATCTTTTATCCATTTAGGATAATAGCCACTTATTGATTCCATGCTGCGAATGTCTCCTCCCCATTTGAGACTTGTCTCTTCACTTTACTTGTAGTCTTGGATGAACAGAAGGTCTTTATTGTTCTTTAGACAAATTTTTCTATGCTTTCCTTTTTTGGTTTGCACTTTTAGTGCTTTGGTAAGGAAATCCTTCCCTACCCAAGGTCATAAAAATAGTCCTTACTTTCTTCTAAAATATTTAAAGCCTTGCATTTCACATTCAAATCTTTATCCACCTGAAATTGATTTTTGTAGTGTTCTGAGATGGAGATTTGATTTTCTTTTCCTATATGGATAACCAGTTGTTGTAGCATAGATCATCCCAGGTCTACGAGGACAATTTCATCATATGTTGACTTTCCTTATGCATGTGGGTCTGTCTGTGGACACTCTGTTCTCTTCCAATATGTTAGTACTAATCAGTGTGGCTTTATAAGTTTCATATCTGAAATGCAAGTCCCCTGCCTTGTTCCTCAGGTGTTTCTAGGCTATTTTTCCCCTTATTATTTTTCTTATGAATGTTATAATTGGCTTGTCAAGTTCCTTGAAATATGCCTTGGAATTTTGATTGGAATTTTATTAAATCTGTAGAACTATTTAAGGAGAGCTGTCGTCTCCTTACGACATTGAGTCTTCTCATCTATGAATATGATATATCTCTTTACATTTAGGTATTGAGTATCTTTCAATAATTTTCTCCAGAAATTTCCTGAACTTTTTATTGTTAGGCATATTCTTGTGTCTCTTATATTTTTTATTGTTATTTTAAGAGGTATCTTTTACACTAGGATTTCTAAGTGTTGCTGGTAAATAGAAATACAAATGATGTTTCTATGTTGACCTTATATCTATATTCTTTGTTTGAGTCTCACTAATTTTAATAATTTGCCTGTAGATTCTTTTGGATTTTCTATGAGTAGAGTCAAAGAAGCTTAGAATAATGGAAATCTGTTTCTTTTTATTCTTATTCATTAGCCTTTCATTTCATTTTCTTGTCTTGTTGCACTGGCTCTGGTTGAGAGATTGAAATCTCCAAAACAATATTGAGTGGAAGTGGTGATAGGAGCCATCTTTTCTCGTTCTCCTGATTTTAAAGAAAATTCTTCTACATTTCAACATATGCTGTAGCCTCTTGATAGACACATTTTAACAGGTTTAAAAAGTTCCCTTCCATTTCTAGTTTGCTAAGAATTATTTTGTTGATGAGTGTTAAATTTCCTGGAGCATATATTGAGATTAATCTGTTAATATGGCAAAAATCATTTACAGATTTTTCTAATGTTAGTTGATCCTTATATTCCTGGGATAACTCAACTCAGTTATAATGCATGCTTATTTTTTCAGTAACTTAGTAGTGTTTATGACTTTCACAGTTATGATCATGAGAATTATATGAACCGTAATCTTTCTTATAAAACCCTTGCCTGATATTTGGAATCAGTAGTATAGTAGTCTCAGAAAGTGTATTAGGAACGGTCCCCTTTTCCCCAATTTCTGGAATTTTGGAATGATATATTCCTTGAAAGTTTGGTGGAAATCATCTGTAAAATAATCCAGGCCTAGCATTTTTCTTATAGGAATGATTTTAAGTTTATAATATAATTTATTTAAACTAGCATAAGATTATGCAGACATTCTGTTTCTTTTTAGTCACTTTAAGTCAGTTATACTTTTCTAAGAAGATATCCATTTAATCTAAGTTTCAAGTTTATTGGCATACACTAATTCACTCTAATGTATTGTTATTTTTTAATACCCCCCATAAACTATTTCAGCAGCCCTTCACGATGGTTATTATCAACCCCTCATTTTACATGAGGGGGAAAAAAAGGCTTGAGGAAAGGGAGTTACTTGCCCAGGCCACATATCCAAAGAGTGACAGAGTCAGGGTTTAGAACTAGGTATTTCTAAGTTGCAAACACATACCATTCCTACTATACCACACTAGGCTTTGAAGAATGAGGTAAGATTTGGACACACATTTACGGGAAGGAAAGACAGTACGGCTGTAAAATAGCCAATCCAAGAGTGTGAAAGTGGGCAAGTGTGAAAGACATGGAGAGATCTGACTGGGCTGGAGACTGGGCCAGATTCTCAGGTGAGGAGGGTGGTGAGGGGCAGTCTCGCCGTGAGTCTTGGTGAGGTGTTCAAAGAAGCAGGAGAGCTGTATAAAAAAATTAAAAAATAAAAAAAACAAAGAAGCAAGAGACACAGGCTTTGCCCCCAGCAGCCTCAGCATCCAGTTGGAGAGACATGACTGTATCCGGGGAGGCAAGATCAGACTCATTGCCACATGGTATGAACAATTAACGCTATCAGAGTTCTGAGAAGGGATGCCAGGGTGGTCAGGAAAGGCTTCCCTAGTGAAATAGGATTTGAACTAAGATCGGCAGGATTTGACTCATAATAAGGGGTAAAGGCACTGTAAGCAGGATACAGAGCATGGGCAAAGGTATGGCAACTGGAAAAGCCAGGGATTTAGGAGACTGGAACCGAGCCTCAGCACCTGTATCTCCTTTCTCCATTTACCACCTGCTGTCCAGCCTTCACCTCCACATTTTTCCCTCCCAGCAGTAGAAGCAAGGTGTATTCTCTGACATCTGCCATGACACAGGGCCCCATGCCCAGAAGGGCCTCATAGCTGGTTTAGTACCTTGTTATCACTGCTTTGAAATTCTTCATAATTTTATCTTGGAACTTGCGTTTTGTAAGTGAAGTCCGAAGTGACAACGGAGGCTGCAAGTGAGCTGGGGAGATCCATGCTTATATGTGCCACTGATCCTTATCACTCCATTTGCATAAAGTGGCCATGATGCCCTCTAAGCACAGAATCTCAAGGGACCCACGATGTGTGGGCAGGAGTTCAGCTACACGCAGAGGGAGTACAAGCTACCACTTCACACCCACTAGGATGGCTATTATTAAAAAATTAATTTTATGATACAGATGAACTTATTTGCAATGCAGAAATACAGACACAGGTGTAGAGAAGAGACGTTATGGATACCACGGGAGGAAGGGAGGGTGGGATGAATTGGGAGATTGGGATTGACATATATACACTACTATGTATAAAATAGATAACTAATAAGTACCTACTGTGTAGCGCAGGGAATTCTACTCAATGCTCTGTGGTGACCTAAATGGAAAGGAAATCCAAAAAATAGTGGATATATGTATAGAAGATTCACTTTGCTCTAAGCAGAAACTAATACAACAATGTAAAGCAACTATACTCCAATAAAAATTAATTTTAAAACTTAATTTAAAAAAGCAGAATATAAGAAGCGTTGGTGAGGATGTGGAACCCTTATACATTACTGGTATGAAAGTAAAATGGTGCAGCCACTGTAGAAAACAGTATGGCAGTTCCTCCAAAAAATTAAAAATAGAATTACCATGTGATCTTGCAAGTTCACTTCTGAGTATAGACTCAAAGGAATCCAAAGTGGGGACTTGAACAGATGTTTGTACAGGCATACCTTGTGTTACTGCACTTCACAGATATTGCATTTTTCACAACCCTGCATCGAGCAAGTCTATTTGCAACACTTTTCCAACAGCATTTGCTCACTTCGTGTCTCTGTGTCACACGTATTTGGTAATTCTCACAATATTTCAAGATTTTTCATTATTACTGTATTTGTTATCGTGCCTGTGATCAGCGATCTTCGATGTTATTACTACAACTGGCTGAAGGCTCAGATGATGGTTAGCATATTTTATCAATAAAGTATTTTTAATTAAGGTGTGTACATTGGGTTTTTTTTGACATAATGCTATTGCATACTTAATAGACTACAGTATAGTGTAAACATAACTTTTCTATGCACTGGGAAACCAAAAAGTTTGTGTGACCCACTTTATTGTGATATTCACTTTATTGCAGTGGTCTGGAACCAAGCCTGCAATATCTCCGGTATGCCTGTATATCCACGTTCATAGCAGCATTATTCACAATAGTCAGAAGGTGGGAGCAACACAAGGGTCCATCAACAGATGAATGAATGAACAGAATGTGATATATAACATATTAGAATATTATTCAGGCTTTAAAAGGAAGGAAACTCTGACACACGCTACAATATGGATGAAGCTTAGGCATTATGCTAAGTGAAATAAACCGATCACAAAAGGACAAATACTGTATGATTCCACTTATATGAGGGTCTTGGAAGAATCAAATACATAGAGACAGAAAGTAGAATGGTAGTTTCCAAGGCCTGAGTGAGGGGAGAATCGGGAGTTGTTGTTTAATGGGGATGAAGTTTTAGTCTGGGAAGATGGAAGTTCTGGAGACGGGTGGTGGTGATGGTTACACAACAAATGTAAATGTATTTAATGTCAGTGAACTGTACACTTAACAATGGTTGAAATGATAAATTTTACCTTATGTATATTTTATTACAATTTTTAACATCAGTACAAAGTAAGTATGTTACATCTGTGACTAGGTGGGGGCACTGACAGCTCCAAGAAAACCATGCTTTTCATTGGGTATTAGGATTCACTAGAGAAACAGAACCAATAGGATATATAGATCTACAAAAGAAGATTTATCATGGGAATCGGTTCACACAATACTGAAGCTGAAATATACCATGATATGCTGTCTGCAAGCTGGAAAGCTGGTGGTATAATTCCAGCTGAGTCCGAAGGCCTAAGAACGGGGGTAGGGAGGAGTGGGGGCACTGGTGTAAGTCCTGGAGTCCCAGGCCTGAGAACCAGGTACTCCTATGTTCACGGGCAGGAGAAGATGGGTCTCAGCTCAAGAAGAGAGAGAGAATTTGCCCTTCCCCCACCTTCTTGTCCTATTTGGGCCCTCCATGGATTGTATGATGCCAGCCCACACTGGTGAGGGTGGATCTTCTCTACTCAGTCTACTGATTCAAATGCTGATCTCTTCCAGAAACACCCTCACAGACACACCCAGAAGCAACGCTTTACCAGCTATCTGGGCATCCCTTAGCCCAGTCAAGTTGACACATAAAGTTAACCAGCACACAATGGAACCAGAACTTGATTCAAAGGCAGAAAGAAAGTCATGGCCTTCTAAGAAACACGAATGACCTAGACAATGACCTAGGAATCCTAGGCATCCTTTTTCACTTGTGTTACTTCTTTGCATTAGACAACCAGTTATGCTGAAAATGATGGCACAGAAGCAAAGGGAAAGTAGGGGATTCCTTTGCTTTTCAGCCCTTCCTTCTCATCAATAAGCTGAATGCAGAGAGTTTTGGTAGAATGTGTACCTAATAAGAATAAAATAAGCACAGCTCAGTTAGCTCTGTGTAGTGCTTCCACCGTTCTGGTAAGAATGAAATACATGTTTATGATGAGCTACAAAATACAAATTGTGTAATTTCAAAGATCCTACATATGAGTTAGATGTTCCTATATTTGCATTATACAAATTAGCATTATACAATATAAACGTGAACAGTAAAATTTATGCTAATAATGAAATATCTTAATTTTTTCTTCACTTAGTATGACATTAAATACAAAATGAAAATACCATGATGAGGCCAAAATTATTCCAATATAAAATACAGATAAAGACATTACAAGAAAGGAAAACTACAGGTATTATCTCTCATGAACATAGCCACAAAAATCCTCAAAAAAATTAGAAATCAAATCCAACAATGTATAAAATGAATTATATGCCATAAACATTTTTCCAAAGAAGACTACAGATGGCCAACAGACACATGAAAACTTGCTCAACGTCAGTAATCATCAGGGAAATGCAAATCAAAACCACAATGAGATATCACCTCACACCTGTCAAAAGGCTATCCTCAAAAAGACAACAAATAACAAGAGCTGGCAAAGATGTGGAGAAAAGGGAACCCTCATGCACTGTTTATGGGAATGTAAATCGATACAACCGCTATGGAAAACAGTATGGAGGTTCCTCAAAAAGTTAAAAATAGAACTACCATATGACCCAGCAATTCTACTTCTGTCTTCTGAAGAAAACAAAGGCACTAATTTGAAAAGATATATGTACCCCATTACATTATTACCCTACAGGTTAAGAAGTATATTATACAAAGGTACACTATGATAAGCTAAAGATGGATATTGTAAATGCTAGAGCAACCACTGTAAAAATAAAAGAGGTATTTCTAATAATCAGTTGATCCAAAAGAAGACAGGAAAAGAGAAACAACAAAGAACAGATATAACAACAAGAAAACAAAAAGCAAGATGGCATGTTTAAATTTAACATTTAAGTAATTCCATGAAATGTAAATGCTCTAATTCTGGACAAGGCAAAATTAGGGGAATAGAGAAAAGATTAGTGGTTGCCAGGGGCTGAGGGTAAGGGAAGGAGGTTGGCTACAAAAGAACATAAGGGAGCTTTTTAGAGTGATAAATGGTTCTATATATTGATTATGGTAGTGGTTTCACAGCTACACACACTTGCCAAAATTCATAAAATGGTAAAATAAAAAGGTGAATTTTCTACATACAAACTATGCCTCAATAAATCTGTTTTTAAAAATTGTAATTAGTCCAACACCCCAAAAAGTTTAAGGGTTAAGAAAAGTTTTAAAAGACCTAAGTAAATAAAAAGATATATCATGTTCATGGGTGGGAAGATCCAGTATTAAGATGACAGTCCTCTCAGAATTGATCTATGGATTCAATGCAATACAAATCAAAATCCCAGGAGGATTTTTAATGAAATTGACAAACTGGTTTTAAAATTCATATGAAAGAGCAGAGGATCCAGAAGAGCCAAAACCATTTTGAAAGAGAAGAAGAAAGTTGGACTCTTGGGGCTTCCCTGGCGGCGCAGTGGTTGAGAGTCCGCCTGCGGATGCAGGGGACGCGGGTTTGTGACCCGGTCCGGGAAGATCCCACGTGCCGCGGAGCGGCTGGGCCCGTGAGCTATGGCCGCTGAGCCTGCGCGTCCGGAGCCTGTGCTCCGCAACGGGAGAGGCCACAACAGTGAGAGGCCCGCGTACCTCAAAAAAATTAATTAACTTAAAAAGTTGGACTCTTACTACCCGATTTTAAGACTTACTATAAACCTATAGCAAGTGATAACAGTGGGTATTGGTGTATTAGACATAGAGGTCAATGGAGCAGAATAGGGTTCAGAAATAGATCCACACATACAGGCCAACTGATTTTCAACAGAGATGACAACGTAATTCAAAGAGATAGAATAGTCATTTCAACAAATGGTGCTGGAGCAATTGGATAGCCATGTGCAAAAAAAAAAACCACCTATATCCATTCCACTTCACAACACACACACACACACAAATTGACTCTAAATAAATCACAGACCTAAACATGAGTTAAAACTATAAAATTTCTGGAAGAAAATGTAGGAGAAATCTTTGTAACCTTGAGTCAGGTAAATATTTCTTAGGACAAAAACACACAAACCTTAAAAGGAAAAAAAATTGGACATCGTCACAATTTTTAAATATTGGCTATTTGAAAGACATACTCAAGGAAATGAAAGCCACACACTAGGAGAAGCTGTTTCCAAATCAAGCATCTGATAAAATATATAAAAGTCTTGCATAATATATAAAAACTCATATATATAAAACTGTTACAACTCAATAATAAAATAAACATCAATTAACAATGGGCAAAAGTCTTGAACAGACACCTCACTGAAAAAGACAAACAGATGGCAAATAAGCACCTAAAGGATCCTTAACATTATTAGTCATTGGGGAAATGCAAGTTATAACCACAATGAGACACCATTACATACCCACTAGAATGGCCAAAATGGAGGAGACTGCACTATCAGAAGATCCAGAGCCACCAGAAATGTTATTCATTGCTAGTGGGTGTGCAAAATGGGACAGCTGCTTTGAAAAACTGCTTGGCAGTCTCTTACACAGTTTAGCACACATTTTTCCATACAACCCAGTAATTCTGCTCCTAGACATTTACCAAGGGAAAAAATGTGTCTACACACAGACTTGTACGTGAATTTCATAACAGCTCCATTCATAACAGTCATTGACAAATGAATAAACAAAACATGGTACATCCGTACAACAGAATACCAGCCAGCCATAAAAAGGAATGAACTGCTGATACACAGAACATCATGGATGGATCTCAAAAGCATTACACTAAGTGGAAGAGACCAGACACCAAAGGCTATATACATTGATATGTTATTCTGGAGAAAGCAAAACTATAGAGACAGAAATCAAGCCAGTGATTTCCAAGGGCTGGAGAGGAGAGGAGAAGATGCACTTCAAAGGGAGGTGAGGGAATTTCATAGGATGATGGGAATATTCTACATCTTGACTGAGGTGGTGGCTATAGGACTCTATACATTTGGCCGAATTCACTGAACCATTTACTTTAAAAGAGCTTTATTTTATGTAAGTTATACTTCAATAAAACTGACTGCCTCTACAACAATTTGGTTAAAAGATCTTCCGACTCGATTAGGAAATTATTCTGTTCATTTCTGATTGACCCCTCCCCCATCTGGTTGACCTCTAAGCCTCCCTTGACGGCTCACTCATGTGTCACAGACACGGGTCAGGCAAGAGTGTGGAGGGTCTGGTCAGATCTGTCCCCATATAGGAGGAAACCGCCGAGCGTGCAGGTCATCCTGGCAGTGCTGAGTGAGTCCTGGGCCCGTGTCCTGGGTGGGTTGGGCAGGGTGATGGGGGCTGTGACCTCCGCAGAGAAGCTGCCGGAAACTGGAAGGAGGGGGAGGGTTGCCCAGCACTTGTTCCACCAAGTCAACATGTCCTTCCTGCTCAGGGAGCAAATGCCTGTCCCGGCTCTGCAGAGTTCAGTGTGACCAGGCCTGGGGGTGCCTGTCTGCTAGTCAGCACCAGCCAGGCCCCAGAGCCGCCACCTCTCTGTAAAGAAGGTGGGCACCGCTGGGGCTCCGTGCACACGTGTGCACCTGGGCATGTCCCTGCCGCCTCTTCTGCTCTCTGGCCTCCTTGCCCAGGCTGCCCATCAGGGACGTGCTCTCAGGGGGCAGCTGACAGCGACGGAGCCTCTGGCAGAGCTGGCAAGCTGAAGTCATAAAGTGATCCTCCCAACAACACTCTGACAGGGAAATGATGACACCGAGGGGGAAAGGGGAGGCTCAGAGAGGGTGAGCCACTTGCCTCTGTCACACAGCAGGAGGTAGGAGAGCCAGGATTCAAACCTAGGTCTACTCCAGAGCCCACACTCTTACCCACATCTCCACACAGCAGCGTGACCTCAAGGCCACCCCAACCTCACCTGTGACATCACCTGCCTTGCAGATGGTGAGTGTGCCATCCCCTCCACAGCACATCCATATGCACAGTCTCCATTGCCTGCAATGGGAGGTATCATCTCCACTAGACAGAAGAGGAGACAGGAGCCTCAGAGATGGGAGGGGACTCACCCTAAGTCATCAGCTGGCTGTAAACGGCAGGGCTGCCATTTGGCCCAGGTCCACGTGATGCCAATGCCTCAGGCTAGGATGATAGGGGCTCATCCTTGGCCAGCCCTGCCACTCCCTGAGCTGTCAACCCCCCAGCTCCTCCGTTGACACCATCACTTTCCACCAGCCCGTAATCCTGGCGAGTCCTCTGTGCTGGGCTCTCTTCAGCTCTGGGAGAGCGTCTACTGAATGTCAACTACAGCTCCTGCCACTCTGGAAAACTGTAGTCGAGGCGGGTGCAGGGCAGGGGGGGACCCTCAGCATGATAAGTGTGAGCTTTGCTTCAGATTTCAGATGACACTTTCTTGGAGGAAGAGAAAGCACTTTGGATGGCAGAACTGGGGTAGGAAGAAGGTCCCCATAGGCTAGAGCTGCTGAAGGAGACTCACAGGGAGGGATTCCATATGTAAATGTGAGTTTAGCATGCAGCGCAAATTTCTGAGCTGAGATGAGAAAAGCAAATCAATGGCTTAGGTACAGAGGAGAGAGACAGGCTTTGATAGGAGCTGACAGGGAACTCAAGGTGAACCCATAGAAATCGAGTGTTTACTGTGTATTAGGTACTCACATGAGGTTTATCCTCCCAACACACTTTCAAGGTTGGCATTATTAGCAAGAGAAAACTGAAGCTCAGAAAGCTAAAAGTCACAGAGATAGTAAGTGGAGAGCTGAGATTTAAATTTTGGTTTATCTGACTCTGAAGCCAACACTCTTCTGTGTACCTTACTGCCTGGATATGTTAATAGAGGCATGGAGTCTAGAAGTGAGGTGAGAGTCTGGCTTAACTGGGAGGCTGAGACCTATGCACCCTTATGAGAAACAAACCTAGAGGGTTGTAGATAAGCTGAACTTTGTCTAAGTACCTCCAGACTAAAAAGGGCATGGAAACAAGGTCACATGAGTAAATAAATTAATTTGCTAGTTTTCTTAGTTTGCTCTTATGTTCTAGATTCTCTTGTAGGCGCTGGAGACAGAGAGGTGAAGAAGATCGACAAGCCCCTGTTCTCATGGAGTTTATATCCATGAAATGTTAGATTATATATATATATATATATATATATATATATATATATATATATATATATATATATAATTTACATAATATATTATGTAAATGTATATATAAATATGTATGTATATATAAATAAATATATATGTCTAAATCTCTCTATATAAAAATTTTCAATACTTTTTGGTAGGTACTTCTAAGTGAAGTTGCTGGGCTATAGGTTGGTTGTATATAGAAACTACCAAACTGTTTTCCAAAATAGGTATACTTTGTAATACTCCCAGAAGCAATGTATGAGAATTCCAGTCACCCTGCATCCTCATCAACACTTGGTATTGTCAGGGTCTTTAATTTTAGCCATGACTGCCATCTCATGATATTTTCAATTTACATATCCTGGATGACTAATAATATCATATATATAATGTATGTATATATACATTATATATATTGTAATATTATAATGTATGTATATATAATATATATGAGATATAGATATAGATCAAGTAGTGATGTGTTCTATGAAGAAAAATGAGGACTGGAAAGGGACCAGAGATGAGAGTTCTAGTAGAGAGGGTGGTCAGGTAGAATCATGGAGACTAGTTGGAGGAATTGCATAAGTCCAGGTGAGAGATGGCAGTGACTTGGATGTGGGTGGGGTATAGGAAGGCGTGAGAGGTGGTCACTTACACAGAAACTGTTGAAGGAACAAGACACTCATCCTAAAAAGATTCTCAGGTGGACACAGTGCTGCCCTCCAGCTTTAGAAGGGTTGTCATATGGACCAGAAGTTAGTACTACTATTCTGGGGGCCCCAAAGAACCAGGAATGTGAGTGAGGCCAACAAGGAAGCTGGTTTCACTTTGGAAAGACAAAGACCCTTCTGTCAGTTCTGACCAAAGTTGGACCATGCTTGCTGGTGGAGGTGTATAAGCACAGATCAACTTTCACGGCTGCAAAGTAGTGGACAATTAGCCTCTATGACTAAAAGAGGGTTGGATTAAACACTCCCTCTTCTATTGTCTGTGCTGCCTTGGGCCACTTCACCTTTGCCAGCCTCAGTTCCCCTATCTGTAAGTCGGGATCATATCATTGCATTGTTGTGAAAATTTAGTGTAACCAAGCATGTAAAGCAACCAGCACTTCGTACTCAGTAAATGGTGGTAATGACGTCAGTGGTGGTGGTGATGATAACGATGATGATCATTGCAATGAAAGTGATGATGATAAAGGTGAAGAGAATGTGATGATGCTGATGAGGCTGTTATTAGTGATGATAATTTTATAGTGTGTTGGTGGTTGCTGAAGGAATTCAAGCATCAAAGAGATGGTTGGACTACAAGACCACTAGGATCTTTTCCACATTTAAAATTATACCAGGCAGGTCTCACTCTATCTATTGGCATCGGTTGACTCCCTCCCTGGATGTTCATACTTGACCATGTGCCTCCCACACTCTGGACAACTCTAGGAGCCAGAGAAGAGGCTGAAGGTAAACAAAGCCTGTGGGGGTGGCATGTGTGGAATGTTCAAGATTCTCACCTCGGCTGACATTTCCTACTGCTCCATATTCTCTAAACACCTACCCATCCAGCCTGGGTTGTAGTCAGAGATCCTTGGAGTCATGAGGAAACTTAGATCTTCTCCCTTGCTCCATTAAGATTCCACGTATAAACTGGGGGTTTTGCTTTATCTTTTCCATCTTTGACCCTGCCTCAGTGTTACCTGTTAGCGATAAATTCAGATACTGATGGGAATCTCTAAAACAGTGGCTTAAAAAAATTGAAGAGGTATGTTTCTCTCATGTAAGAGAATTCTGAATATAAGACTTCCTGGGCTTCTATGGTGGTTTCATGCACAATTTTGTCAATGTTCTAGACTCCCTTCTTGTTTGTTCCACCATCCATAGCACACAAGGTCATCATAAACATAGAATTGAGTCACTAAGTCCAGCCAGCGCTCAAGGGAAATGAATACCAAGAGGCCAGGATCACTGGGGGCAGTCTTCAGGGGTGCCTACCACCCTGGAAGAGGGAGGGAGGAGGGGCAGTGGCCATCCGGTTCACTGGGCAGGCCAAGGTTCAAATTTCAGCAAGTCTTAAGAGCTGAAAAGCAACTCTTATACAGGTCAGCCGGGGTAAGGTGTCAGAGCAGCCAAATCACACACTGTCTGGAATGCCATGTCCCCAAAGCCAAGAGCTGCAACTGAACTGTTGTAGGCAGAAGTTTGATGTGGTCAGGTTTGTCTTTTGGGAAGCCCATTCTTGCTGCCTTGGTGGGTGGACAGGAAGGGCACGAGGGGGCATCAGGTGATGATAATGGCTGAAGCAGACGTTACTGATACTCAGTCTCCTCACCAGCTCTGGGCTCACCTGCACCTGTGCTGGCTGGTTCCCAGAGTGCTGACCACTCCCTCCGCAGGCCCTGCTTCCCTCTGCTGCGCCAACCAGGGGTTCTCTAGTGTCCTGGGGGCTTGACCAGCCCTGGGAAGGGTAGGCCCAAAGTGCCAGGGATTTAACATCCCAGAGGCACCTCTCAACCAGGGAGTGATGGGTGATAAATAGATCACCCAGCTTTCCTTTGAGGGACAAATCTGAGGCACGTCCTAACACTTCCTCAGAGGGTGCCCAGCAGGGCTGAGCCCACAGTGTGACCCGCTGTCTGATTCAGCCGTTAGGGCTTTCCTCCCTCCCGCCCCTGCCCCCTCCTCCCTGGTAACCATTGATCTAATTTCCGACACTGTGGATTTGTTTTGCATGTTCTAGAATTTCATATAGGTGGAACCATAGTGTAGTTTTCTGGCTTTCACGCAACACAAAAGTTTTTGAGATTTGTATATGTTGCTATCTTTATTCATACTTCGTTCTTTGTTATCACTCCATAAATGTCCATTTTATGCATGTGCCACAATGTGTTTATCTATTCACCCAAAGATGGACAACTGAGTTAGGTTTGGATTATTATAAATAAAGATGCTATGAAAATATTTGTAGAAGTCTATTTGTGGATGAGAATTTTCAGGACTTTTAGAAGCAAAGTTGTCAGGCTCTAGGATAGTTGTTTATTTAACTTCATAAGAAACTGCTAAATTATTTTCCAAAACAGATGTACCCGTCTACACTCCCAGAAGCAAGGTAGGAGAATTTCTGTTGTCCTGCACCCTCACCAACGCTTGGTATTGTCAAACCTTTTAATTCTAGCCTGACTGCCATCTCAAGGTATTTTCAATTTACATATCCCTGATAATTAATAACATTTAGCATTTTATTGGCCATTCATATCTCTTTTTGTGTGAAGTTGCTGTTCAAGCAGTTTACCCATGTGTTATTGAGTTGTGTTTTCATTGATTTGTAGTTCTTTATATATTTTACATAAAAATCCTTTGTCAGATATATGTGTTGTGACTATTTCCTCCCAGTTTGTGGCCTGTGCTTTCATTTTTCTCAACAGGATCTTTTGAAGAGCAAAAAGTTTTCATTTTGCTGAAGTGCATTTCATCATCGTTTTTGTTAGTGCTTTTTTTTTTTTTTTTTTTTTGCGGTATGCGGGCCTCCCACTGCTGTGGCCTCTCCCGCTGCGGAGCACAGGCTCCGGACGCACAGGCCCAGCGGCCATAGCTCACAGGCCCAGCCACTCCGTGGCATGTGGGATCCTCCCGGACCGGGGCACGAACCCGTGTTTCCTGCATCGGCAGGTGGACTCTCAACCACTGCGCCACCAGGGAAGCCCTGTTAGTGCTTTTTTGAGTCCTATCTTTCCTACCCCAAAGTCTCAAATATATTATTCATTTTTTTAATTTATAAGGTTTATAGTGTTAGCATTTACCTTTAGGTCTATGATCCATCTCAAATTAATTGTTGAGTACGGTATGGTGTTAGGTAGGGGTCTGGATTTACTATTTCTCTATATGGATATCCATTTGGTACAGCAGCATTTATTGAAAACACTATTCTTTTTCAATTGAATTACTGTATAATTAGTGTCTAAAATACATTAATGATTTGTGTGGGTCTATGCTGATGCCTCTGTTCTACTCCATTGATCTACTTGTCCATTCCGATTCTGTCTTGGCCATAATGGCGTTACAGTCAGTTTTGAAACCAGGCAGTGTGTGTTCTCTAAGTTCGATCATCCTTTTTTTGAAGCGTTTTTTGTGTTTTATAGGTCTTTTACATTTCTGTATACCTTTCAAAACCAGCTTATTCTAAAAGCTGGATATTTGGATTGAATCTGTGGATCAAGTTTGTGAGGACTGGCATCTTTAATAGTATTGATTCTCTCAAGCCATGAACATGATATGTCTTTCCATTTATGGAAATCTTCTCTAATTTATCTCTGCTCTATCTTACAGATTTCAGCATCAGAGTCTTGCACATTTAAAAAAAAATTATTCCTAAATATTTTTATCAATATTTGGTATTGCTTTTTAAAAATTTCATTTAACCATTTTTTATTGCTATTATATCAGTTGAATTGTGTACATTCATTATAACTTGAAACGTGCTACATTCTGTTATTATTCTAGTTAGTTTTTTGTAGATTCCTTGGGATTTCTTAAAAAAACAATTATGTTGTTTCTGAATGAGCATTTTACTTTATCATTTCCAAACTTTAAGCCTTTTATTTCTTTCTTGCCTTATTAAAGTGACTAGAACCTCCAGTAAAATATTGATTAGAAGTGGTTTAAATGAACATCCTTGAATACTTCCTGATAAGAGTGATGTATTCAGTCTTATATACACTAATATGTATAAAATAGATAACTAATAAGAACCTGCTGTATAAAAAAATAAACTAAAATTCAAAACTTCAAAAAAAAAGAGTGATGTATTCAGTCTTTAATTACTAAGAATAATGTTAGCAATAGATTTTTCATAGCTCTCTTTTATAAGACTAAGGAAATTCCCTTCTATTCTTAGTTTGTTGAGTTTTGTTGGGTTTTTTTTCATGAAGGGATGTTGACTTTTCTCAGGTGCGTTTTCAGCATCTATTAAGATGATCCTTGGGAGTTCCCTGGCAGCCTAGTGGTTAAGATTCCGGGCTTTTGCTGCCACAGCCTGAGTTCAATCCCTGGTCAGGGATCATCCCACAAGCCTCTTGGCCAAAAAAAAAAAACCAAGGTGATCCTTTTTTTCCCCTTTATTCTGTTAATGTGGTAAATTCACTTGATTGATTTTCAAATATTGAACCAACCTTGCTTTCTTGAGACAAATTCCACTTGGTCATGATATATATATTATCCTTTTTACACATTTCTGGATTCAATTTGCTGCTATTTATTAATTTTTACATCAATATTATTGAGTTAAATTGGTTTCTTTTTTTTCTAATGTCCTTTTCAAGTTTTTTATCATGGTTATAATGTCCTCATACCATCTGGGAAGTGTTCCCACTTCTTCTATTATCTGAAAGAGTATGTGTAAGGTTAGTATTATTTTTCCCTTAAATGTTAGCAAGAATTCAAAGGTGATGCCATTTAAGCCTAGAGCTTTCATTGCGAAAAGTTTTCTATTATAAATTCAGTTTCTTTAATAGACATAGGGTTATTCAGTGCTTCTGTTTCTTCTTCTGTTAGTTTTTGTTGTTGTTTTTTACAAAATGTCTTTTCATTATTTGGAACCAATTTTTTAAAATTTTTATTCATTTATTTATTTGGCTGTGTCAGATCTTAGCTGCGGCATGTGGGACCTTCGTTGCGGCATGCGGGGGTCTTTTCGTTGCAGTGCACAGGCTTCTCTAGTTACGACGCAAGGGCTTCTCTTTAGCTGTGGTGCGCAGGCTCCAGAGTGCACAAGCTCAGTAGTTGCAGCGTGTGGGCTCTCTACTTGTGGTGCACAGGCTTAGTTGCCGTGTGCCATGTGGGATCCTAGTTCCACAACCAGGGATCAAACCCGCGTCCCCTGCTTTGGAAGTCAGATTCTTAACCACTGGACCACCAGGGAAGTCCCCCTCTCTTAGTTTTGATAAGTTGTGTTTTCAATAAATTTTCCCAGTTCTTTGAAGTTGTTGAATTTATTTGCATAAAGTTATTTATAATATTCTCCTATTACCATTTTAAGGACTGTACTATCTTAGTGATGCCTCCTTTACCACTGCTGATGTTAAAAACTTTTACTTTCTCCTCTTTTTTTCCCAGCTAAGGACTTATTCATTTTATTAATCTTTTTAGAGAAGAGGTTTCTGGCTTTTTTGGTATTTTGAATTGTTTCTCTGTGTTCTATTATATTGGCTTCTGTTCTTCTTTTCCTAGCTTCTTAAGACATTTAGATAATTAATTTTAAACTTTTCTTCTTTTCTTTTTTTTTTTTTTTTTTTTTTTTTTTTTTTTTTTTTTTTTGCGGTATGCGGGCCTCTCTCTGTTGTGGCCTCTCCCATTGTGGAGCACAGGCTCCAAACACGCAGGCTCAGCGGCCATGGCTCACAGGCCTAGCCGCTCCGCGGCATGTGGGATCTTCCCGGACCAGGGCACGAACCCGTGTCCCCTGCATTGGCAGGCGGACTCTCAACCACTGCGCCACCAGGGAAGCCCTAAACTTTTCTTCTTTTCTAATACAAGACTTTTAACCTCTATAATTCACTCTCAGGACTCTTTTAGTTACATCCCACAAGTTTCGAAATGTTAATGTTTTATTATAATTCAATTCAAAATGTTTTTTAACCTTTCTTGTGATTTCTTCACTGACCCACGGGTTATTTAGACATATGTTGTTTAATTTCCAAATACGTGTGAGGTTTCCAGATGCATTATTGTCATTGACTTCTAATTTAATTCCACTGTAATTAACAAAAATATACCCTGCATGATTTCAATTCTTTTAAACTGATTGATATGTGTTTTATAGCCCAGCACATGGTCTCTCTTGGTGAACATTCCATGTGCACTTAAAAATAATGTGCAATCTGCAGTTGTTGAACGTAGCATTCTATTCACCCAATTAGTTCAAGAGCAAAGAACTGTCTGGAGGGGCAGGGCTTAGCTCCCAAGAGTTTAGCCCTCCTGAGCCTGTCATTGCCTATCTCACAGTGAGCATCTCTTCCAAAGCCACAAGATGGGAGAAAGGGGCTTCTTTACTGGCCTGAGGGAGTGGCAGACACAGACCTACAGTGGGCACCTGGATACATACCCACATTCAGAGCAAGAAATATATAGGCACATGCCTACAGAGAGAAACACAGAAACAGAGAGATAAATAGTTCAACAGAAAGATCCATGAACCAACACTATACAGACAGACACTCAGACACATACAGAGGGTCAGAGCCACAAAGAGACAGACGTGGATACTCAGACAACTCACACACAGATGGTCAGAAACATCTAGTCACACAGGCATAAGCACAGTACCGCCTGGGCCCAGGTAAACCCCCAGACCCAAACCTATTGACACAAACATGGATACGCACATTGATAAAAACTGGTGACCAAATATAAACACAGACATCAGAAATAGACATAGAACAGAAACATAAACAGACACACAAATACACACCTGTTGATAGACCCAGAAATGGGTACTGAAAGAAACAGCTCTGCAGCCACAGAGAACCCGCCTATAGAACACTCAGAAACATATTCACAACAGACAGATACGGAAACACAGGCACATGGAAGAAAGTGTGAACACAGAAAGATACACAAATGGATGAGGGTGCACGGCCACACACAAACACACATACACGTGATCAAGAACACTCAGACACACCTAGGCTCAGGATCCCATGCCGCACATGCAAGTCCATGCATGTCCACACATCAGAGCAGGTGCAGAAACACACAGGTGCATGCACACGGCTCTGCCATAGGCACATAGACCATAAATTCATGCATTCGCAGACATACAGACGCTAGTACAATTCTCCACCCAGACAGAGACGGTCTCGGGCAGTGGAACCTCAGGGCTGGGTAGGGATCTGGGGGAGCAGAGGCATCAGTGGGTCTAGAAGGGAGAGGGCAGCTGGCCAGCCCTGCCCTGGCCTCTGAGTGGGGCTGACCTGAGATTGAGGCCATCTCTGTTCTGGGGTTCCCCTGGCTGCACCCAGAGATCCCTGTGTGGTCTGGGCTCTCAGGGAAGAGGAATCTTCTGCCATTCAGGTGGAAGTGACCACACTCACAGCTCCATAGTGCTCACCCTCCCTCTACCCACAGGTCACACCCCCCAGTCCTGGCTCCCCAACCAGCCTTGCCACTCCTCCCACCCTGCCCTCACACCATTGCTCTCTCACACATCACTCTGGTTGGTTTCTTCACAGCCCTTACCCATACCTGTTTATTTACTTATTGTCTCCCCGCAACTTTGAGCACAGTGCCCCGTGTCCAGAACTACACTTGACACCGAGTAGGGACTCAGAATTTTTACTAGTTGGTAATGAGTGAATGTACAGGTCTTTGCCACAGCTGCATATTTATACTCAGCCACATTGCACTCATCCAAAAGTTGGGTATCTGGCAGCTTTGGTGATCTGGAACCAAACAACAAATTCAAAACACACAGAAGCTACCAAAATGCAAACCCCGGGGTCATGTTCCAGAGCACAAATAATAAGAGTAATTATTATTAATTACTGCTATTTGAATCAGAATTGTTCCCTTCACATTCTCAGCCAGAGAGCAGAGACTCCTACTGTGATCTGGTTCCTCACCCACTGAGGGTCAGGGGCAGGACGTTAGGAGGGGTGGGGGACTGCTAGAAGCAAGAAACACTGACACCAGCAAGAAGAAACATGTGGAGCCTGGAAAACACTGGAAAGGAGACAGGAGAATGCAGAGGAGAGCAGGCTGGGTCTGAGTGCGAGGCAAAGGTCTCTAGGGATGTCCTGGGGTTAGAACACACAGGGGCAAGAGGAGGACTCCAGGCCACAGAGCACACCAGGTATTCTCCACAATCCACGTTGTATCATTGCAAAGATCAGTCTTGGAGGTGCATTTTATTGATTGCTTTTTATAACCTACTTTGATTTAGTGCAGAAAAATAAACAGAAGAAACCCGAAATCACTTGTCATTTTACCTGCAGAGATGCCTCTATGGGGAGCTTGTTGTATAGGTAGCTGTGGGTTCTCTGCTCTGTTCCCATGTTATCAAATATGCTTCACAGCCATGACTGTTATTGGCTGCATAATATTCCATCATAGTTTACCCACCTAGTCCCCTCTTGGACACTTGGGTGTTTCCAATTGTCGATTATCATCTTCAACGTTGCAATAATCATCCTTATTAGTAAACCTGGATACTCAGCCTTCATTGCGTTCTCTGATGGTAGAATGGCTGGTGAAAAATGTAAGCATTGTCAAGGCTGATAACCCATACTGTGGAATTGATATGCTCATAAGCTAAGTACCAGGGAATTTTCACATTTTAGGTGTTAAAGTAACCTGAGAATGGAAGGTAAATAGTTAAAGCTCTGTGATTTAGAAAACCCATCGAGTTTGAGATCTTTTTTCCTGGATCGTCATCAATTAGTAACCAGGATCCTGGGTGGTCAAACTTCTGCATGTGAGCATGTGTGCGTGCATGTGTGTGTGTGCACATGTATGCTTGTGTCCAACACCCCTCCCACATGCATGGTGCATTTCTCATCCATCATTTCACTAGCACTACCCAGCCCTCTGTGAAGTACACAGAGTATAGAGCTCCCATTTTACAGATGACAAAACTGAGGCACGGGGGTCGTATATCATTCAAGAGAGGAGCATGAGCTTTGGCAGCAGACACCTGGCCTTGAATCCCATCCTGCCTCTGGGTGAGCTGGACCTGTGTCTTTTCCCATATCTCTGAGCCTGCCCTCTTGTGTATAGAATGGACACAAAGACAGCTGTCTGTTGTAAAGTTTAAGTGAGAGGTTGGATGGAAGCTTCTGGCACAGGTGGACATACAGTAGAGGCTCAACCAATGGGAGCTGTGGTCCTCATTAGGAAAGCCTCTTTTCCAAAGTCCCAGAGGCACAACATGGACCCCTGTCTCCCACCCCCAAGTACAGTACATGTTCTAAGCACCTGGGCCTTTGGAACACATACCTGAGGAGGAGAAAGCTTAGATAACTCTAACATGGGGTTATCTGTGCTGGGCCCCCAGAGGCTCACCTTGCTAACTATGAAAGGAGACAGCTTCCCGGCCTAAGCCAACCTTTAATATATTACAGCCCAATGACGCCAATGATTGTCATCTTGTGGTGCACTAGGACTGGAAGACATTTCTCATGTTGAACTGAGCCTCAGCCTATCCCAATGTCCTCCCAGCCTGGTACCTGGTATCCTGCATTCCCCCAGGTCCTGGGCCAGGGAGACCAGGAAAAAATTGCGTATGGCAGGAAAGAGAGGACTCCTTCTCCACCCAGATCTCTGGGAAAGTTATTCTAGCTGCCATCCTGGACCGTGCAGGGTAATGGATGGCCTTTCTTTCATGCTCTCTGGAAGATGGGCTCCTCCTTAATCTGCTGCAGTGTCATTAAGTCAGAATTGCTCTGTGGGGCTCCTGACGGCCTTTACAAACTGCAAGTTAAACACCAACCAGGAAAGGCTGCTCAAAGCTTAACCCTCCCCTTCCCAGCACAGACCCAGGCTTCTGCCAGTCAGGTCTACAGATCAGTGGCCTCAACCCCCAAGGAGCCCCCAGATTCCATTTCCAGCACTTTTCAGCCCAGGGAACAGGTGGATGAGAGGGCAGAGGGAGGACGAAAGGAGAAGAGGAACCCTTGACCCCTGAGTCACTCAGTTCAGGGGTTTGTAGACAGAGGACCCTCCCCCAGGCTGATTAGAGAGCAGAGCACCGGGGGGCCTTCTTTGGGGGCTGGGTGACTTTGGGCCACTCCCTTAACCTCTCTGTGTCAGGTTCCTACAGGGCAAAGGGGCTGGAGGGGCCTCCAAGCTCTGAGGTTCTAAGGTCTGTGTTTCACAACCTGGTTCCCTGAGAGGAGTGACGTGTCCATGCCCCCACCCAGGTCCCTGCTCCCTGCTGGGACCACACATCACATGTGAGCAGGTGGGGAGGCCACCCCTGGGGACAGCAGGTGACCTGGATGAGCTAACAGAGAGGAGGGAGCCCCTGTTACCCAGAGTCCCTTGGGAGCCCAACACTGTGCTGGGATCCCCCCACCTAAACACTCACACACACACACACACACACACACAATACACGGCACCAGCCTCACAGCAACCCTGTGAGGACAGGGTGTCATTACCCCCACTTCACAGCTGACAACGCTGAGGCCCCGAGTGGTAAAGGGACCTTGTCCAAGGTCACACCAAAAGCAAGTTATATCCAGGTCTGTCTGATTCCAAAACCCAAACTTTTACCCATCAAACCACTGGCAGGAGCACACAGGAGAGAGAGGGCTCACCCTGACCCTCCCCTTCCCACCTCCCTGCTTTTGCACGTGCAGTCCCCCCTTCCTAGCACGCCTTCCCTCCTCTATCCAAGTCCTACCCAGCCCAAGGCCTGCCTCTTCCAGGAAGTTCTGCTTCAAGACTGACAGCCAAACCCCCAATGCTTCCACCCAGCTGGCTCCCTGGTTGTTCAGTTTCCCAGCATCATTTTAGATTTTGGTGCCGTGAGGCCCAGACACAAACAGTAGCCCATTTCATCATCTCACCAGGTTAATTGATATTTACTGTGTGCTGACTTGGAGCCAGGCACCTCAGGGTCACAGAAGGGACGGGAACAAACGTCCACTGAGCTCCTTCAGATCCCCCCGACACTGGGAGCCTGTGAGGGGTCCCTGCAAGCCCCTCACTCTGTTGGAGGATGAGGAACCCGATGCCCAGAGAATGGGGGTGGGTGGGAGGTGCTGCTAAGGTCTGGCGGTGAGTCAGGGGCTGGGACTCAAAACCAGGCCAGACTCCAGATCCAACCCCGCCCCCTTACCTGCCCCCGGAACTCCTTAAACCCCCTCAGCTGGGGCAGGATTGGTCCTGGAGCCTGGAGCCTTCTGCTCTCACAAGTGGGGCTCAGGCGGCCATAGCTGTACAGAGAGGGGGAGGGACAGGGGCAGCAAGGCAGGACTCTTATGTCACCCCTCAGGGACACGCTGGGCCCTGTCACCCTCAGTGACGTGCTCCCCACCTCTGTTGACTCCAGGCTGTGCCTGCACCTGGGGACTCTGTCCACCCCCTTCCCCCAAATGTCCCCAGGGCGTCACTCCAGCTGAGAAGCCTCAGGGCATAAATTAATCCACCTTCAGCCTTCGGCCTCCAGATGCTCTTTCCCCTTGCCTCCCGGGTGCTGGTCCCTCTCCAGCTCGATTCTCAGAGAAATATTCAAGAAGCAGGTGGTGCCGCGGTGCCGGCCCGGGAGGGTGAGGCCTGGCCCGGGACTGGCGCTGGCTGGGAACTCCCACCCTTGGAGCTGCTAACGACGCGGCCCAGCGTGAGAGGGGGCGGCCTCTGTGCATCGCAGACGTGTCTGCTCACAGGGACAGTGAAGCCCTAGTGCCCTCCCAGCACTGGACTCAGCTCTGGGGCCACGTGGGGAGGCTCGGGTGGGTCCCTGCTTTGCTGATGGAGGACTTGCCTGATGAGGAGGGTCACCTTATAAACTCCCCTGGGTGCCCCCTCCCAGGCTTTATGTTCTCAGCCAGCCTGGATTTGAAAGAAGGAGGGAGAGTGAGAGAGAAAAAATCGAATTCCAAACTGCGATAGCCAGAAGGTATTCCCCAGGTCAATTATAACTCTTATTGCTGCAGGTGGGGAAACTGAGGTCCAGAGAAAGTGGCAAAGGTTCACACAGCCAGCTAGTGGCAGAGCCAGGACTAACCCAGGGCTCCTGCCTGACAGTGCATCCCTGTGAGATGGTGTGTGTGTGCGTGTGTGTGCGTGTGTGCGTTAGGGTGAGGACACGGCTGTCTTAAGTTGTATACAACGGTCACTGTGCAGGTTGTAGTTTGACCCTCTGTCTGAGTCAGTGCCCCCTTTTCCGGGAACTCTCTGGTCCCCAGCTGGTGTAAGGTGGGGAGAGAGGGGTAGTATGAGGGCAGAAAGCCCATTCTTTATTTGGTCTTCAGCTTACGGACTGAAAATTAGGTCTAAACTCTTTGTGGGGAGGTAATTTTTCCTAATCGCTCACCCTGCTACATAGATCTCCACAACTTGATTGCGTCTAATTAGATTAATTGGACGGAAACTGATTTCTCTTCTTTGAGAATATGAACTACAGAGAAGGGGGGCCGTTGGAGGCCGGTGACTCCCTGCCCCCCGACAAGTCTGGCCTGGCGAGGAGGGGCCGTGCGTGGGGCTGGGTCCAAGGCCTCGCCCTGGGCGCCCCTCTCTCTGCTTCTCTCTCCTTGTCACTTGCTCTGTCACTGAGTCCCTCTGTGTCTCTGGCTGCCCCTGTTCCCAACTGTCTCCTGGTCTGGGCTTCAGCGGCCCCGGGTCTGTCCTGACCGTGCTGGGGTTCACCCTCCTGCACCCTTTCTCTCTGCCAGGAGATGACCCAGGGCTTTCCCTGCATTACCAAGGGGCGTGGCGAGGAGGACAGAAGCACAGCAGGACTGGCCCAAGGTCACCTTCCGCAGCAGCTGAGCGCCGCAGAGGGCGGCCTGCAGGGCCAGGCTGGACCACGCCAGCTGCGGGGCTCAGGGAGCTTCCGGCTGGAAGAACGGGGTCTGGGCGGTTCTGAGGGTGGCGGGACCGGCCATGCTGGGCAGAGGGTGGCTGAAGGGTCTGGTCATTCCTGTCCGCCCACGGCCCAGGCCAGGCACTGCTACCTGCAGGGGCCCGAGGCAGAGAGCCCCTGGCCCCAAACACTGCTCCATCCCCAGGTCCTGGCCGGAGCACCCACCTCCCCATCTGTTGGCAGAGTCATAAAGCTGGGCCGTCCTGGGCTGCTGCCTCCCTGGAGCCCCATCCAGGGGGATGCCCTGCCCTGCCCACCTTGCTGTCTCTCCCCTCCTCTGTCCCCTGTCTGCACTGTCCCGACGTAGTCCAGGGCACCGTCTTCTCTCCCCAGATGCTGTACAGCTGCCCCACTGTCCTGGGCCCGGCCCCCTTCTCCAACTCCAGTGCACAGTCTACAGCTTAAATGAACATGCCACGCCCCCTCTCAAAGACCTTCCATGGCTCCTGCTTCTCTGAAGACTAAGATCCCAATTCACACAGACTGTAGGGCTCTTATAAACTGGCCACGCAGACCTCCTCAGCCCCATCGCTCCACCCCCGCCTCCCACTCTGACCCCACACACCCAGCTGTGTGCAGGCCTTTGCACCTGCTAGTCTGTCTTCCCTGAACACCCTTTCCCAGGCCCTGCCCGACACCAGCTTTCTTACAGCTTTGCTCAGCGGGTGCCACTAACAGCTGGTGTGTATTGAACTGGTGTGTATGCTCCAGGCTATCAGCGTTGCACGATTATCTCATTTAATACAACTCCCCTGTGGGGATCATTATTATCCCCATTTTACAGAAGAGGAAACTGAATTTCAGAGACACGAAGCACCTGGCCAAGGTCACTAGGCTGGGACCTGGGATTTGAACCCAGGTCATTTGCATGATGTCCACTCTCCCCATCCCACCCACACCCTATAAAGTTAGGAGTCCCTCCTTCACAATCCTGTGTTTCCCCTATAAAAGCATTTACCTGTTTCCCCATCTCCCCATTGTGCCTCAGCTGTGAGCTCCCCATGGCCACCCTGGGTCACACCTGTCTCTGATGCCCAGAGCCCAGCAGGAGCCAGGCATGTGGTAGACATCTGCTGACTAAGGCACTCCAGTGGCAGCCTTGCTGGCTTCCAGGCCCCTCCCTCTCACCATCTTCACCACCCCCGTCCCCCCACCACCAACATCGCGATTTCAAAGCCTTTAAGCCAAGTGGAGTCTCACAGTTCATCTAAGTTAACTGCAGCTGCCCTTTCTGGAAACCTCTTCCACAAATTGCCGCAGAGAGGCCGGCATCCTGCCGACAGCTCTCCCACCCCAGACCTCCTCCATCCTAGTGCCCTGGACCTCCAGGATGGGGCAGCAGGGGGGCAGAGGACTGGCCTGAACAGCAAGCTTACCCCAGGCTCAGGACTCCACTGGATCAGGAGGTCGATCAGGCTTTCCAGCCTCCTGAGTCACACAGGTGGGGTCTCTGAGGCAGAGAGGATTGTCTGGTCCCTGAGCACACAGCAGAAGCTCTGGGATGAGCATGGCGAAGCCCCTGCTCTCACCTTCAGCCTCACTTCATGCCCGCATCCCCAGGCTCCAGGCACTGGGGCTCCCTGCCGCACCCCCTCCTGCACCCAACTCCTTTTCCCCTTGCTGGCCCTTCTCCCTGGGCTCCCTTTCCTCTACCTGCCACTTGTCTAATTCCAGCTCACATTTTAAGGCTCTGCTCAGGTAGTAACTCCTCCAGGAAGCCTTTCCTCACCCCCAGGTGAGGTTAGGGGCTCCTCCACAGGACCTCCACAACTTCTGGGCTTACCCTCCTCTTAACACTTGGCAGCTGTGCCAATGCTGGTGGGGGGATGTGGTGGCGGCAGGTCCACCTTTGTCCTCCTTCCTGCTCCCAACTCCCCTAGACCAGGAGCTCCTCCAGGGTGGCGATAGCCTGAGACAGCCCCAGCCTCCCAGCACCTGGGGCCAGGATTCCCAGAGGAGGCACCTTGACACAGGATCAAGGTCGCACCATCCCCAGGGTCATGTTGGTGGGTTGGGGTCCAGGGATGGGGAGGAGCCCGAACCCGGTAAGTGGAGCCATGTGTTGGCCTCCCAGAGACCACTTACTCATCTCTCTCTCTTACTGCATGCTCTAAATCACTCAGTTCCTTACATCATAAAAGGGATGGTGGAGGGGAGGACAATTCCAGGAATCCTAAACTCTGGCCAAGGAATTCAGAGACTCTGGGAGGGACTGGCGCCTGGCCCTCTGCTCGGACTCAGCTGGGCATCCTTATGGACGTAGGTCACCATCAGAACAAGTCAGACACTGCCCACATAGACTCAGCAGGCTGTTCTTCCCCCATACCACTGCTAGGGTGACTTGGGCCCACTGGCAGGCTCACCATCCAAGCCTGGATCAGCACTGACCCATAATGTGATGGCTCCAGCCCCAACCCGTGGGGCTTCTCACCAATTTCTGTACCTTAAGCTTTGTCCTCTATGCCAGACATCCTGAATTCACTAACACCAATCTCCCCACTCCAGCCCTCCCTACACTAAACAAACATTCATTTAGCCCCTGCCCTGTATCTGACACTGTCAGGGATACAGTGGTAAATGAGGCAGATGAAGTCCTTGGCTTCTTGTTGCTGGCATTTCATTGAAAGAGACAGAAAAGCAATAACAAGTGGGAAAAAAACTAGGAAATTTAGAGTGTGATGGGTACTGGGAAGGAAATAGGACAGGGGCACGTGATGGAAAGTGACTTCCTCTAACGTTGGTCAGCCACCATCGTCTCTCACCTGAGTTTTCCAATAGCCTCCTGGATAGTCTCCTGGCCTCCAGCCTTGTACCCATAAATCCACATCTAGTTGTGTCAGTTCCTCACTTAAAACTTGTCAATAGTTTTCTACGGTTTTCAGAAGAAAAATCGAAATTCTTCAACAAGGCTCACAAGGCCCTGACATTGCCCCTGCCCAAGCCCTGTCCCCCAGACTCAGTGACAGCATTTGTTTCAACTGTACCCTCCAGCCTCAGGTCAGACGGAACAGCACATGAGTAGTCCTGGAGGTGAGAGTTGCATCCTGTGCCCGGAGAACTGCAGGCTTGCAGGTTGATGTAAGAGGCCAGAGATGCCATTAAATCCTGCAGGACCTTGTATGCTGTGCTAAGATATTTAGGCCTTCTCTAGTATTTCCCTTGCCTGTCTTATGTCCCCACATTGACTGTAGCTCCTTGGGAGCAGGTACTCTGTTTTCTCCTCTCTTCTTTTAAGCTCAGGGATGAGAAAAGGTTTGGTTAGGAGAAAAGGCCGGTAGAGATGTGGCCTTGCACGAGTACTGTTGATCCAGGAACGAGCTGAGGCAGCTCATGGGAAAAGGAGTGATCTAATGTCAAGTTATAGAACAGAGGTGTTAGCAGAGTAGCCAGAACCAGGGAGGGGCAAGCTCGAGGAAGACAAGTACTGAGATGAAGGAGTTACGTGAGGTTGTGTTTCAGAACCACGGAGAGCTCTGTAGGCCAATGGAAGGCTTTCCCCTTCAGCATTCAGGAGCCACTGATTAACTTCTGTCTTTGGGTGGAATTATCTGGCTGCTAAAAGAAATTTGCTTTTGCAGACTGTACTTTGTAATCAGAAATGAGGGCACAGACTCTGGAGTCAGGCTACATGTAATCAAATTCTTCATCTATCACTTACCAGTTGCATGAACTGCGTCTCATTTCTTAACCTCTCTATGCTTTGATTGCTGTGTCTGGCAAATGAAGATAGTAAGAATACTTACCTATAGGGCTGTGATGAAGATTAAATGAAACGATGGGAATAAAAAACTTAACATAGAGATTGACACATGGTAAATGTTTTAAAAGTTTATTTTTGGGACTTCCCTGGTGGTCCATTGGTAAATAATCTTCCTTACAATGCAGGGGAGGCGGGTTCGATCCCTGGTCAGGAAACTAAGATCCCACATGCCTCGGGGCAACTAAGCCTATGTGCCACAACTACTGAGCTCGCGTGCCTCAACTAGAGCCCATGTGCCACAAACCACCCTGGAGCGTGGGCACAACTAGAGAGAGAAAACCCACATGCTACAAGTAGAGAGAAGCCCGCATGCCACAATGAAGAGCCCATGACGCAACGAAAGATCCTGCATTCCTCAACGAATATCCCACATGCCGCAACTAAGACCTGATGCAGCCAAAAGTAATAAATAAAATACATTTTTAAGTTTATATTATAAAATATAATATATTATAATATAAATATATTAATATTTAATATATTAAATATTAAAATATTTAATATAATATAATGATTTAATGTATATTTAATATAATATATTTAATTTATAAAATATATTTTATAAATTTATAAAATATAATTAATTTAATATAATATAATAATAAATATATTATATTATCCCCAAGAGCTTTTCCATATAATGGGAAGGGCAGTGTCTAAGAGGGTATTCATATCCTCAGGGATCTAACAACCTTACTGGGGGATGTGTTTTGCAGGAGGGATATTGAGTTATGTCTTAGTCGGCTTAGGCTGCTGTAACAAATACCATAGACTGGGTAGCTTAAACAACAAACATTATTTCTCATAGTTCTGGAGGCTAAGTCCAAGGTCAAGGCACTGGTAGATCTGGTGTCTGGTGAGAGCCTGCTTAGTGGCGTGTAGATAGCTGTCTCCACATTGTACATTCAAGTAGCAGAGAGCAGAGAAAAATGGAAGATCTCTACTTACAAGGGCATTAATCCCATAATGAAGTCTCTACCTTCATGACCTAATTATCTCCCAAAGGTCTCATCTCAACATACACCACAGTGAGGACTAGGGTTTCAATATATAAATGGGGAGGGGAGCAAGGAGGACACAATCATTCAGTCCATAGCAAGATATTTGATGACGTAAGAAATGCCAAGCCAGGATCCTGATACCAGCTACGTTTAATGAGCTGTCTTACTTTAGATGAATCATATAACCTTTCCAGACTCCATTTCCCATGTGAAAATGAGACTTCTTTTTAATCCATTTGGTTAGAATTTCCTTTTCCTTTCCTTTTCATTTTCCCCTTCCTTCCCTTCTTCCTTTCTTCCTTTTCTTCTATAAGGATATAGTATTCATAGATCAAGGAACCAGAGCAGATTACACATTTTCTTTATTTCTTAGTATCAGATAATCTAGTTATTTGGTTATCCATTCAGGCATATCACTCATTTCTATTGTATTAAATACCCATGTTGTGAATAAAGGTATAAATTGCATCAGAAAATAAAGACACTCATTATCAGAAAAATAAAATAAATAAAACTTACCTCCCACAAACAACAACAAAAGAATATATGCATGTACTACTGGTCAATTAGAAACAAAATAATATAAATGGGTGTTATGGACTGCATGTTTGTGTCCCCGCAAAATTCATATGTTGAAACCCTAACCCCCAGTGGGATAGTATTAGGAGGTAGGGCCTTTGGAGGTATTATAATTAGGGTTAGGTGACATCATACGAGTAGAGCCCCCCACAATGGGATTAGTGTCTCCATTAGAAAAGAGACAAGAGCTCACTCACAGCCAAGTAAGAATACAGCAAGAAGTCAGCCATCTGTAAACTCGTAAGATGGCTCTCACCAGAACCCAACCATGCTGGCACCTGATCTTGGACTTCCAGCTCCCAGAACTGTAAGAAAAAAATTTCTGTTGTCAAGCCACCCAATCTACTGTATTTTTGTTATAGCAGCTCAAGCCAACTAAGACAATGGAGATATTAGACTATGTGGCATTTAAAGGCCTTTCTCATCCTAACTGATCTTGGGTCATTGGTTCAGCCTTTCCAAGAGTGTACAAAGTATTAGGATATAATGATAAGTGATGTCTTTGGGAAGGCAATGGGGGCATCTATCCAAAGGAGTTGGTTGTCTTTGTTTTGGGTACAATCTCTTAATCCAACATTGGACCTCATCTCTTTTTCTTTTTTCTTTTTTTTTTTAATAGGATTTACTCTTTTTTTTTCTTCTTAATTAATTCATTTATTTATTTATTTAGGGCTGTGTTGGGTCTTCATTTCTGTGCGAGGGCTTTCTCTAGTTGTGGCGAGCGGGGGCCACTCTTCATCGCGGTGTGCGGGCCTCTCACTATCGCGACCTCTCTTGTTGCGGAGCACAGGTTCCAGACACACAGGCTCAGTAGTTGTGGCTCACAGGCCTAGTTGCTCCACAGCATGTGAGATCTTCCCAGACCAGGGCTCAAACTCGTGTCCCCTGCATTAGCAGGCAGACTCTCAACCACTGCGCCCCCAAGGAAGCCCCTCACCTCATTTTCTGATTTATGCTCAGGTCTGTGGACCCTCTGAACTTTAATACACCGACAGTCACCACTTTCTTCTTGCTCACCAAGCTTCAGCTATATTGACATTCTTTCATAGGCTTTGATTCTTCCCCTGGGCCATATCATATACCCTTCCTTTTGATAGGAATGTTCCTTGTCACATAGGATTCTTTCAGTTATAAGAGACAGGAACCCAATATGATTCAAATAAAATAATATAGGCAGGAAGCGGGACTGTTTAACTGGCTCCTTCACCTGAAAAGTCCAATTCGGATATGGCTGGATCCAGGGAGTCAAATGATACTGTCAGGACCTTCCTTTAAATCTCTTACCTGAATTTTCTTTTGTATTACCTTCATTCTCAGGTGGAAGATGGCCACTAGTAGCTCCAGACTTATATCACCCAGGCTTATCACACTTCTTTGCTGATAATTTAAGCAAAAACCTGGTGGTTTTTGCAAGGAGGTCCCCAAATTCATCTCTACCATGCACAGCGTGTAGACAAGATAATTGGCTTGGCGCACTAGGACCACCATTTTATTATATGTGTGTGCTACTGTGATTAAGAGAAAACTTCTTTGAAAAGCATCATGGGAAAGCACTGCCATGAGCATTTGTCCATTACATCTTTCCTCACTGAATCACAAATGAGCAGTGTTAGTGATAATAATAGCATCAGCCATTTTGAGCTGGGCACTGAACTGTGTGATGTACCTGGAACACCTCATTTAACCCTCACAACAGCTAGATGAGTCAGGTGTTGTTATCAACCCCATTTTATGATTGAGAAAACTGAGGCACAGAAAAGTGATATATCCAAGGTCACGTAGCCAGGATGCTGTGGATTCAGAGTTTGAACCCAGGTCTGCCCACACCAGAGCCCTCAGCACTGCTCTCTCCTCCCTGTAGTTTAAAAGGACAGTCCGGGGCTTCCCTGGTGGCACAGTGGTTGAGAGTCCACCTGCCGATGCAGGGGACATGGGTTCGTGCCCCGGTCCGGGAAGATCCCACATGCCGCGGAGCGGCTGGGCCCGTGAGCCATGGCCGCTGAGCCTGTGCATCCAGAGCCTGTGCTCTGCAACGGGAGAGGCCACAACAGTGAGAGACCTGCGTACCGCAAAAAAAAAAAAAAAAAAAAAAAAAAGGACAGTCCCTATCAGACAGGAATTCCACATTTTATTTTATTAATGCTGAAAAATGGTCCTAGAAGTAAAAAATTATAGTGGTAAGTGGTGGTGTCTGCAGAAGGCTCACCTTCTTCTCCAGGGTTAAATTGGGTTGGGCTTTAAAAGCATCTGAGTTGAGGCATTGAGTATGTGTATGTGTATGAGGGACACCTGGGGGCAAGGGAGCCCCACACATACATGGGGGAGGGAGGGTCTGCCTTGGGATCTTAGAGTCTGAGGGAAAAAGCACTGGGCTGGAATTGGTGTCACCCTGGATCTGCCTAAAATTTGCAGAGTGACATTCAGAAATTCTAACACACAGCAAAGACTTACAGAGCGCCTACTACATGCCAGGCATTGCCCTAGGTTTTGGGGATACAGCACTGAATAAAACAAATGACCCTCCCCTCCAATAGGTAACAATCAGGGTAGAGTGGACACATGGCATGCTATTCCTCCTTGGGTTTAGTTTACCCATCTGTACAGAGGACAGGCTGGGTCTCTGCAGCAGAGTCACAAACTCAAATAATGCCAGGGGCCAAGCAGGGAATGAAGACGACAGAGATAAGCTAGTGGGGACCATGGAGAGCTAGGGTCCCCCTACAGGGGCTGCTGCATCTCAGCTCCAGGGACTGTTGCCAGGGGCAATGCAGGCCCTGTACGTCAGCCTCTCTGATGTTTTATGTGAAATCTTCAGATTTTTAAATTTTTGCCATCTAGTTCAAAACAAACAAGAAAATAAAACCCACTGTGCAGGCAAAAATCCCACTGTCTGTGGGTGGGTCCGCCTGCAGGCCTCTATTTTGCAATAATCATCCTTCAATGAAAGAAGTGGAGGGTCCTGCAGAGAACCTGGCACAGAGCGGAGGGTAACAATCGCAAGCCCCCCTCCCTTAATTTGGCTGCAAAATGGGATGTTATAAAGTAAGTTCCATGAACAGATGGGGCAGTTTGGGGAGGGGTTGGAGGAGGAATGTGGACCCACAAACCCCTGTGTGATGCCCACACTGCTGAGGGTGGGGGCCCACCATGGACAGGGAGAGGCTTCCTGAACTTTGTCAAAAGGGATGAACCGGAGATGGTCCTGGGCCCCCTGAATCACAGGGCTGGGGGAGTGGTGTGTGTGTGTGAAAGAGAGAGAGAGAGAGGTAGTGGGTCGGGATTTGGAGAAGAAGGAGGGCAGGGCAGACCCCAGAGGAAACCATGAGATCTTTATTAGACCATATAGGACAAAAGGCCTGTGCAGGTCTGGAGGGGCCATTCAGATAAAGGCTGGACTGTGACCATTGCAACAACAATAGCAAACATAGGAAGAATCCACCTTTGTTAAGGCTTTCTGTGAGCCCAGGTCTGTTCTAAGCACTTTATGTGCATTATTTCATTTAATCCACAGAATGACCCTATGAGAGAGATACTATCATTATCCCATTTTATAGATGAGGAAACTGAGGTACAGAAAGCTTAGGTTGCTTCTTTAAGTCACAGTCTGGTGTCAACCAGGCAGGTATTGAGTCTAGCAGTCAGGCTCCCAAGTTCACACCTGACTGAACTCCATCCCTCATGGGGCCAGGATATGGTTCCAGGTAACCACAGCTGTCCCCTGGGGAGGACCCACTACGTGTCAGGCACTGTGCAGGGGCTTTGGTCACATTATTTAACCCATACAACCAGGTGAGGGAGGGACCGCCACTCCCATTTTACAGGTGAAGAGACTAAGGTTCAGGAGACAGAGGGGCTGCTGGGATATGCCCAGAGTCAGCCCTGGGTCTCAGGTTCTGGCAGGTTCTGGAGAGTCTGACTCTGGAACCCTGGTCCTCTGGATGCTGCCCCCATAACAGTGCAGGGGCTGTTTCTGGGTTTCTGAGCAGAATCAAGACATCACTTCAGGAGACTGTGGACCTCTCTGGGGTCCTTAGCCCCAGTCTTGACTCTTCCCACTCATTCTCACCAGAGTTCTGAGCCCACTTAGCACAGGGCCCAGTGCGAGGTGAGCACTCAGTGAGGGAGCCAGTGCACAAGATGACAGTGACAATGAGCATTAGAGCTGGTGACGAGAGTGAACGCTTACAGAGAGCATGCAGATGAGATAGAGGACACAGACACTTTATTCAGGGCTTGGCTCATAGGACGAGCTCAGTGAAGGCCACTGTCCCTGTCACTCCCTGTCCTCTTCCTGGACCAGAGCACTGCTCATGACCCCAGTCCCTCCACAGGTCTCTCAACCCAGTGGTTGGAGCCCTGCCTCCCCTCCCCAGACAGCCATGGAAATGAGGAGCAACTTTCAGCCTAATCTCCATCCAGACCTGGCCTGATCAGATCCCACCACCCCGAATTATAATTACTCAGAAGGCTACAGGGCCCCTGTGGCCTCTATCTGCAACATCTCTGCGCCCAGTGGCCCAGCAGCTCGTGTTTGCATTAAAAGAGGGTATAATATAATGACCAAGTTCAAATCTCCATTTTAGTGACGTGGAAACTAAAGCACAGAGAGGGTAAGGGAATGAACCAAAGTCACACTACCGACTAGTGGCAGAGCTGGAGATAAAACTCAGAAATTCTAACTCCTAGGTCAGAACTCTTTAGGCCATCCAGGGAGGGGATTTCAAATGATTCATTTAAGAGTTTCCTGCTGGGGAGAAGAGAGGGTAGGGAAAGAAATTTGTAGCTAAAACAGAAGCCCTAAATGCCAGGGTGAGACCGTTGTACATTATTATGTTGGCAACAGGGAGCCATGGATAGTTCTTGAGCAGGAGTATGGCATGACCAGGGTGAGCTCTAGGACGCTGTCTCTGAAGGAGCATGGGAAAGGATTGGAGCTTGAGCCTAGAGGCAGGGAGACTCATGGGGAGGCTGGAGCAGTGACCTACGGACATGGTGATGGAACTGTATTAGAGTTCTCCAAAGAAACAGAGCCAATAGGATGTGCATATAGAGAGAAGGAGATTTATTATAGGGAACTGGCTCATGTGATTATGGAGACCAACAAGTCAACTCTACAGGGTGTGACAGCAGGTTCAAGACCAGGACAGCTAAGGGTGTAAATAAAGTGTAAAGGCAGTCTGCCAGAGAATTCCTCCTTGCTCAGGGAGAAATGTCTTCTTCTCCTATTCAGGCCTTCAACTGTTTGGGTAAGGCTCACCCACATTATGGAGAGCAATCTGCTCATTCAAGGTTCATCCATTTAAATATTAATCTCATCCAGAAACAACTTCCAAGTTGACATACAAAATTAACCATCACAAAACTACCCCTCATCAAATTTGCACCTTACACATCTCCTTAAACTCACAGTTATTCTCAAAATAAAGTCAATAACATGATCATAATTCTCCCTAACCCAATCAGTACACAGCTATCCTGTGTACAACTGATTACACACTAATCCCTTCCCCAGAAAAGGATACAGATTTCTTGGATGACATTTACTCTTAAACATGATGTAACTTAAATAATATGATGTAAAGTTAATACTACTTAAATACTACAACACAATGTCAATATATCTTATGTTACATGGTAGAGAGATAAGAGAGGGGAGAAAACAAAAATTATACGCACACACATAAACGTATTCAAAACCAAATGAGGAAACACTCATGATAATTACAATCCTCATTTCTACAGCAGGTTGTGTTGTCATAGCTGCTACGCATAAGTATCTTCCTTCACCACCCATTCCACGTTTCCCTTGCCTTCAGCAAACGCCTCAGATAGTCATAGTTCCTTACCTTGTGGGATCACACGAGCCTTCATTCCTGAGAGTCTTAGCCATTTATAGTCCTGCCTGGATTGTGTTGTTGAGGTTTTCCACTGGCTTTAATCACAGGGCATGATAATGCTAAGAGACACCTGAGGGGTTCTCCTGTATTCCAGACACACTCTTCCTTACCTCCTTTGTGGAGTAGCAGTCCAATTTCCCCTCGCTAGTCAGGATCAATCACCCCAGCTAGCACAGTAACTCCCTTCATTGCCTGTTGATTCAGTCATAAGGAACTCGAAGTGGCCAGGTAGCAGTATTAACTTCCAGCTCAATAGAATTGTCATGTCTCCCAGTGGAAGCTTTCCTCCCCCGGCACTAAGACCTCCAAGCCAGTCGGGCATACGATTGACTTATATTCTGTGAATACAAGAATTCAGCTGACAGAGGAAGAGAACCATACACATCTCTGTAAAACATACTTAATCTTGAAATAAAGACATTAACAAGGTAGTAATTCCTCCTAACAGGATACGACTATTCTGTTTACAACCAAAAGCAAAAAACTTGCTAGTGGGTCAGTAGGGATGATAGTGAGTGGTGCCACTCCCATTGCCGCCCCTTGATTCCTGGACCCATAAATCTGGCTTTGGGAAAAATAGCACCGTATATGGAACACTGATTCAGAGCATACGCAGCCTCCTGGAGAACCTTGCCCCAGGCCTGCGAGGTACTGTCACCTAGCTGGCCCTGTAACTGAGTCTTCAAAAGGCCATTCCACCGTTCTATTAAACCAAGTGCTTCAGGATGGTGGGGAATATGGTAAGATCAGTGAATTCCATGAGCATGGGCCCATTGCCACACTTCTTTTGCTGTGAAATTCCTTAATCCGAAGCAATGTTGTACTGAATACCATGACAGTAGACAGGCATTTTGTACAGTCATGGATGGTAGTTTTGACAGAAGCACTGCATGCAAGGAAGGCAAATTAGTATAGAGTAAGTGTCTATTCCGGTAAAGGCCCCAAAACTGCTTCTTTCATAATGGAAGTGGTCAAGTGTAATCAACCCACCAGCAGGTGGCTGGATGATCACCCCGGGGAAGGGTGCCATATTGTTGGTCTGTACTGCTGGCAGATTAAGTTAAGCAGTAGCCATAGCCAGGTTGACCATGGTGAGTGGAAGTCCACATTGCTCAATCCAGGCATAGCCTCCATCCCTGCCACCATGGCCACTTTGTTCATGAGCCCATTGGATGATGTCAGGAATGCCTGGGGAAAGAGGCTGACTGGTATCCACCCAGTAGATTGTCCTACCCACTTGATTACTAAAATCCTCCTCTGCTGAAGTCAGCCTTTGGTGGGCATTCACATGGGACACAAATATCTTTGCATTTTCTGCCCATTTAGAGAGGTCCATCTACACACCTCTTCCCCAGACTTCCTTGTCATCAATTTTCCTTCCAAGTAGCTGACCATCCAGCCAAACCATCGGCCACAACCATAAATTGGTAAATGATTGCATGGCTGGCCATTTCTGCCCACTGGAAGGATTTCCCTTCACTTCTATCCTTCAGGGATGACCCAGAAGGGACTGCGGTGCTCAATGTCCATCCAGGTGGTGTCTATATATTATGCAGAACCTGTAACCTGTAACCTGTAAACCAGGCCGGAGTCTTCTCTTCCTCTGTCGCTGATTATAGGGAACTCTCCATAAGGCTATAAATGCAGGCTAGGAGAGAGAAGGCAGTGTAGCAGGAGTGGGGACCATGGCATCTGGGCCACTTCTTCATGTACCTTATTTTTGCCTTCAAGGCCAGTCTGGCCCGACCACACTTCAGTTTGATTGTGGAGTATTGCTATGCATGTCCAATATTATGGCTTGGTGGTCAGATAATCCCTCATCCACGATGGGCAGCTCAGGTCAGATGATAATTTGGTGGCCCATGCTTAAGCGTTTAGTCTCTACCAAGGCCTAGTGGTGGGCCAAAGGCTGCTTCTCAAAAGGAGAGTATTTATCCCAAGAAGATGGCAATGTTTTGCTCCAGAACCCTAAGGGGCTGCACTACAATTCACCTAAAAGGGCCTTTTGCAGGCTCCACACAACATCCCTATATGCCAATGACACTTTCACGACCCTTTGGATCAGCTGGACCCAAATGTCAGCACCATTTGCACAGCAAACTGGAACTGTTGCAGAGCCTTCTCTTGTTATGAGTCCAAAACTTTCAGCTTTTCAGATCACTTGATAAATAAGTCAGAGTAACACACCCAAAATGAGGAATATGTTGCCTCCGATATCCAAAAAGCCCACCAGGCATCATGCCTCTTTTTTCATTGTGGGAAGGGGCATATGCATATCTTATCCTTCACCTTAGAAGGGATACCTCAACATGCCCCACATCCCTGGAGCTCTAGAAATTTCACTGAAATGGAAGGCTCCTGAATTTTTGTTGGATTTATTTCCCACTCCCAGCATAGAAATGTCTTAACAATAAGTCTAGAGTAGTTGCTAATTCTTGCTCACTAGATCCAATCAATGTAACGTCACCAGTGTAGCAAAGAGATCAGTGTGACATCTTGTGGGAGGAAGATCAAGATTCCTGAGAACTAAATGATAACATGGGCTGGAGAGTCAATATACCCGTGAGGTAGGACAGTGAAGGGGTCTGGCTGGCCTTGCCAGCTGAAAGCAAAGTGTTTCTGGTGATCCATATTGACAGGTATGATTTTTAAAAAGCATTTGCCAGATCAATAGCTGCATTCCAGGTACTGGGGAATATGTTAATTTGTTCAAGTCATAAAAGGACATCTGGTACAGCAACCGCAATTGGAGTTGCTCCCCGATGAAGCTGATGATAATCCACTGTCATTCTCCAAAATCCATCTGTCTTCTTCACAGGCCAAGTAGGTGAGTTGCATGGGGATGTGGTGGGAATCACCACCGCTACATCCTTCAAGTCTTTGATGGTGGCCCTAATCTCTACAACCCCTCTAGGAATGTGGTATTGCTTTGGGTTTACTAATTTTCTAGGTAGAGAAAGTTCCAGTAGTATCTGCTTGGTCTTTCACATCATAATAGCCCTCATTCCACAAGTCAAAGAATCAATGTGGGGATTCTGCCAGTTGCTGAGTGTGTCTATTCCAGTTATACATTCCGGAACTGGGGAGATTCAGGCACACACAGGGTCCACTGTGAGATAGTCCTGAGCTAAAATTCCATAAATCACCTGACCTCCATAAGCCCCTACTCTGACTGGAGGGTCACAGTGACATTTTGGGCCTCCTGGAATTAGTGTCAGTTCAGAGCCAGTGTCCAGTAGTCCCCAAAAGTTCTGATTATTTCCTTCCCCGCAGTACACTGTTACCCGGGTAAAAGGCCAGAGTCCCTTTAGGGAAGGCTGGGAGGAAGTTTAACTGTATAAATTTTGGCAGTGTACCAGGGTCCTTTGTCAAGGACGCCCAGCCTCCTTGTAAACTAACTGAAGTCTGAGAATTGATCGAGGAGCCGTGACTCTCTGTTTTTATGATTCAGATTCGAATTTTGCTCACTTGACCTAGAACTTTTATGCTTACACAGATCAAGTAAGAATTCAGTAGGCTTTCCATGTATTTCACTTCTGGGAACACCACGGTCTGTGAGAGCCAGACTTTTCTGATCACTGCCTTGGCTCTGTGTCCATTACCACGACCACCTTGCCTTCGGCGGTCGAGCACTGCCACATGGCCTCTGCCACACCAGGACCCAATGACTTCCATTGCATTTAAGTTTCCCAACTCAGTGACCTCAACTCCCACTGTAAGTTCTGGCCTACGGAGAAGAGCAATCACAGAGCCCTTCAAGGGTGCTGGGGCTCCCCTTACAACTTTATTTCTCTCATCTGTGGTGACCGATATGTCTTCTGGACCTTCCCAGGGTGGGTGAGTAAATCTTAAATGACAAATCCACTCTAAGATTCCAATCTCCCTAAGCCTTTGAATCCCTTCTTCTACGTTAAACCAAGGCAGGTCAGCATTTCTCACTCACTCACTGTGGGCCAGCTTTTGGTCCATGTTTCAGCCAACAAACCTAACAAACTGCTGGAGCTCTTTCTAACTCCCTGAGCTGTAACTTTAAATGCAGAATCTTTGCTTAGTGAGCCCATAGCAATCAATGAAATTGGCCTGACCCGACTTTATGTCCCTTGCGTCACTAACCCACACCCTTAATAGTCATTCCCACACATGTCCCTCAGATTTCTGTCTGTATAAATTAGAAAATTCAAGTAGTCCTTTCGGCGTGTAGCATACCTTATCGTGAGTCACATTTTGTACTTCCCTTTGGGGGCTTCTGGGACTTGAGTCTAGTTATAGGTCTAGAAGCAAAGAAGAATGAGGGGTACTGAGAATAATCAGTACTGTCTTACAGAGCAATTGGGGGACATTGCAGTTTCCTCAGTGGCAATGCAGAGTTAACCGTCTCAGATGGGGATGCAGAGGCTGCTTCTCCTGGGGGTGGAGAGGCTGCTTCTACTGGCAAAGAAGGCTCGTCAGAATTTAGTGGCTCAATATCCCCATCTTTATCGAGGTCTTCCCACATGTCCCCTTTCCAATTTTCAGGATCCCATCCCTCCCCAATCAATGCTCTCACTGTAACACTAGACACACTGGGAGGCTGGGGATTCCATCTGCGAGTAGATCAACCACTTGCAGGATGTGGTTCTGGGTTTGGTTTTTAATAATCTCAGTCCTCTGGCTACCGGAGATAAGCCTCTCTTTCAGCGCAGACATAGAGGCTTTCAGATCACTTTTCCCTCGTTTAAGTTGGGAATTCGAATTCCTGACCTCATCATTTTCTTTCCCCACTTTGCCCAGTGACATTAGGAGCAACAATCCAATCTCATTATATTCACTAGTTTGACAAAAATATTTAAATGTATTGTATACATGGTCTCAGATCCTTGCTTCTTATAAGTGTTTGATTAGGAGTATCCGATAGTGATATTTTCCATATTTCTATTGCCAGGACATACCATGGACTCTCAGTGCTCTTTTTACTACTGGAAATAGAGTCATTGTCTCTTTAAATATAATCAGATTTAGAGAGCCAGTTCAAAAAACCCTAGAATTACTTCAGAAAATAATTCATCCTTAAGATTCTGTACCTCTAGAACCACTCTCAGTACCAATATTCATATTAGTCAGGGTTCTCTAGAGAAACAGAACCAATAGGACAAAGATATAAATATATAGATATAGGTAGAATTATTATAAGGAATTGGTTATGGAGACTGGCAAGTCCAAATCTGTAGTGTGGGCCAGCAGGCAGAGACCCAGGATGCAGATGAAGCTGAGAGCAGCCTGCTGGAGAATCTCCCCTTGCTCAGGGAAGCCAGTCTTTCTGTTCTATTCAGGCCTTCAACTGATTGGATGAGGCCCACCCACATGACGGAGGGCAATCTGCTTACTCAAATTTCACTGATTTAAATGTTAATTTCATTCAAAAACATTCTTCCTGTTGACACAAAAATTAACCGTCACAAAGCCTGATCATAAAATAATGTGCTAACATCATGACCATATATTGAGCACTTACTGTGTGCCCAGCTCTGTAATCAGCACTTCAAATACTTCACCTTATTTCACCATCATAACCTCCCTATAAGTTCTATGAGTAGCTCCTCTTTTGTTTCCAGGAAACCAAGCCTCAGAGAGGTGAAGTTACTCATCTGAAGTCACACAACTTATAAGTGGGAGACTCCAAGCCTGAATCCAGTGCTACCTGTTCCACAGCACATGTCCCCAGCCACCACATAAGACTGACATATCTGGGACCATGTCCATAAGGGTGGGGAAGAAGGACTGGTACAGAGAACTGAGAATCCGAGCTGACAGGAGAGGGAGAGAGCACAGTTGGCCAAGACTCAGAGTTGAGTCTGAGAAGAGGTTAGGATGGAGGTAAGTTCTGGGGGGAAAGATAGTGAGCTCATTCATGTTAAAGACAGAGAAAGGCAAAAGGAATTTCTCTCCCTACTCTCTCTCCCAGAGTCATCTAGTCTGAAACAAATGTGGCTTTCTGTCAATTCCTGATGACTTCCAAACTTACATCTCCAACCCCAGACACTGTTCTTTGTAACAGTCAGCCTAGGCTATCTACCTTTTGGTAACAAACAGCCCCAAATCTCAGTGGCTTAATACCACTAAGGCTTATTTTTTACTCATGCTACCACCCCTTTCTAGTCACCTGGGGCCCTGATGCACATTATTCTCACTCCAGGCTTGCTAGTCATCAAGACAGAGAGAAAAAGTGAATGAGAATAATTGTGCACAGGCTCTTAAGTGCTCATTAGCTCTGGGTCTGAAGAGAGACACACAATTCTTCCCTTAGGGTCTCAGAATCTGAGGACAGAAATAGGCCCATTTTCAGAAGTCCTCATATAGATGGGGAAATGGCATGCCTTTAAAAATATGCAGTCTGATGAAAGAATCTCAGTTCTCACTAGTATCAGGGGCTCCCTGGGATGAGACTTGATACCACTGAAGATAACTCAAGACTCTGAAAACTTATAGACACAAACTCACATTGTCCTGATGGAGACCATCAGCATCAGTGAGGTGGCTCCTTTAATAGATGGGTACCAGCACCAACATCTCTGGACTTGAGGCAGAGGGGCAGAGTGGGGGAGGTGTCTGGATCCTGAGACAGAGTTGCCAAGGCCAAGAGCTTTCTCCTCCCTCCTGTGTCACCATGAATATGCCTCTGCCCCTCTCTGGGCCCATCACCTCATCTGTGACTCAGGGCTGGGGCTGGAAGATACCTAATGCTGCCTCCATCTCCACACTGGAATCTCTCCTCCTAACCTTGCCCAGACCTCCTTGTGCCCACCCCTCTCACCCTGTCATCCCTGAATCTTAACCTGAAATAATGGAACCAGTAACCTGATTAATTGTGTGAGTCTGAAAATCATCCAATTGGGAGGCTGTGTTGGTGGCCCCTGCTTCCACTCCATCACTCACCCTAATGCACTGTCTGACACTTTCCATTTATTTTTCAATTCCCTTACCATCATAGATGACAATTAAATTTCCAGTGTAAATACCACTTTACCAAACTGAATTAATTATGGGTGAGGATACAGGCTCCAGCAGCTTGATCAGAGCATCTCAGGCATTAACCCTTCTGTTCTCACCTAAGCCCCACAGGGAGGGCAGGCGGCTCAGAGGTTCTCCCTGGAAGACATTGCTTAGAACCTCACTGGGGGTCCCTAACCCCTGGTCCTTATGCCTTCTTGCACCTTCTCCTATCAGAGAGAGCCTGAGGGCAGCAAACCCATTTCTCATTGGTAGGACTTTGAAGTTGGAAGGAACTTGCTCCTTTGAAGATGAAGAAACTGAGGCACAGAGAGTGGAGAGTCTCACTCTCTGTGGCCTATCAGAGAACTGATGTCACAGTACAAACAGATAACCTGAATTTTGGAAAAGAGGGGTCTTCAAGGAGAAATAGAACCTGAGCATTCACATATCTGGGGCAGATGGAAGAATGTAAGCCTGCAAAAATAAACAGATAAACTTTTTAAAAATTAGTTTAGGTTTTTTTCTTCTCAAATTTCAGGAACTCACAGGGAAGATCAAGGAGATTCCTGAGGCAGCATCCATGTGGTGCTAGCAAGGGAAGGGGTACTTCCCACTGCAAAACCACCCAGTCTTACGAACTATATGACTTAATCTGCAGAGCAAAGAGAAACAAAAACTGTTACATTAGAGACATGGTACTTGCCTAAGACTGAAAATTAATCACATCATAAGAAATATACTTTCCCACACTCCTCCCACACTGGCTAGCACTGAGTAAAAATAAAAATGGATTGTGTCTGGGAGAGCTTTAAGAGTCAGGGTATCTCCAGGGGACAACACAAAGAAAAGATCCAAAGGCAGGGAGATGGGGAACAGACATTGGAAACTAACCGCCAGAAAACCACTCAAAATCTTAACCTTAAGTATCACTAGAAGAATTTAAAGCCTATGGTATACTGAGGATAAACATAGCAACCACAGACCTCAAACCCAGCCTGACTACTCAACTGCTGAGTAGATTAGCACTACTCCCACACTAGAGGTCTAGCAAAGGAAAGGTATGCATATTTCCAAGCATAAAAAATAGTTACCTCAGTATCTGTCATCCTACAAAACATGTCCAGCTTTAAATAAAAAGTCATAAGGTATATGAAAAGGCAAGATAACAAGCAATTATCAAAACCAAATTAGATATGACACAGATATTGGAACTATCAGACAGGGAATTTTAAATTACTGTGATTAATATACTAAAGATTTTAATGAAAAGGTTGACAACATGCAATATCAAATGATTAGTTTCATCAGAGAAGGAAATGCTAAGAAAGAAACAAATGGTAATATTAAAAAGCAAAAACCAGACATGAGACATACCTTCCACGGGCTCATCAGTAGACTTGAGATATCAGAGGAAAGAATCAGTGAACTTATAGATAGATCAATGAATTACCCAATCTAAAACAAAACAAAACAAAAAGAAAGATATGTGAAAAACAGTAGCACTTCCAAGAACTGTTAGGCAATGTAAAATAGTATAATATACAAGTAAGTGCAATCTCAGGAGGACAAAATAGAGAGAAGAGAAATATTTGAAAAAATAATGTCCAAGAATTTTCTAAAATTAATGACAGACATCAACCTACAGGTTCAAGAAGCTCTGAGAACATCAAACAGGGTCAATATCAAAAAAAAAAAATGAATGACTATATAAATAAAACAAAACAAAAACTCTATGCAAAAATAAATTCAAACTCAAATTGCTGAAAACCATAAACAAACAAAATCCTAAAGAGAGCCAAAGAAATAAGACATGAATACAGAGGAACAGAGATAAGCATGTCAGCAGACTCCTTGTCAGAAAACATGCAAACAAGAAGACAGTGGAATGGTAACTTAAAAGTGTTGGGAAACTAAAATTTACAAAATGTGTCAACCAAATTCTATACCCAATGAAAACGTCCTTGGAAACAATGGAGAAATAAATATTTTCCAAGACAAAAATCTAAAGAAATGTATTGCTGGCAGACCTACTCTGATTAAGAATTATTAAAGGAAGTTCTTCAGGCCAAAGGCCTATATCATTGCAAACTTAGAGCTACAAAAAGAAAAAGTATAAATTAAATAAATGAAGATAAAATAAAATGAATTCTTCATTTTATCTCTAAAAGATAAATGCCTAAAGAAAAATAGTGACAATGTGTCCTGTGGTTATATCCTGTGTGAAACTGAAATATATGACAAAAATGGTACAAAGATGGGAATCAGGAATATACTGTTGACAGGTCATTATATTACTCATGAAGTGACATATTATTTTAAAGTATACTCATATTAATTAAAATATAAATTATAAACACTTTGGGAACCACTAAAATTTTTGAAAAGAGGAAAATAGGAGAGATAAAATAGAATCACAAAAATGTTCAATTAACTTAAGAGAAGGCAGAAAAAAGAAACAGATAAATGTAGCAGTTAGAAAGTAGCTAACAGAATGATAGATTTCAAATCAACCATATCAAACCATAAATATAAATGGACTAAGAGCACCAATTAACAGGCAGATATTTTTCTAGGTAAATTAAAAAGTAAGACTCAACTATATGATGTCTACAACAACCTCTCTCTGAATATAAAAATGTCAAGTGGTCAAAAGTAAAAGGTTGGAGAAATATACACCTTGCAAACACTAACAAAAGGAAGCTGGAGTGGCTATATAAATATCAGATAAAATCTACTTCAGAACAAGAAATATCATCAGATAGTAAGAAGGACATTACATAGGATAAGTGGAAGAGTTCTCCAAGAAGACATAGAAATCTTAAATGTGGATGCACCTAACAACAGAACTTCAAAATATTTAAGAAAGAAAACCTGATAAAACTGAAAGGAGAAATTTTTAAAATTCACAATTACAGCTGGAAATGTCAACACTACTCTCTCTGTAATTGATAGATTGAATAGACAGAAAATCAGTAAGGATATATGTGACCTGAAGAGTATTATCAACCAACTTGACCTGCCCAATATTTATAGACCACCCAACAATAGCAGAATACACATTCTCAAGTGCACATGGAACCTTCATCAGTGTAGAGTATATTCTGGACCATAAAATAAACCTGAGCACCTTTAAAAGAATAGTAATAATACAAATTATATTCTCAAATAATAACAGAACTGAACTAGAAACCAATCACAAAAATATATATGTATGGGAAATAACCAAAATTTGAAAATTAAACAATAAATAGAAAAGAAATCTTAAGGGAAATAGCAAAAGATTATTTTGAATGAAGAGAATATAAAAAATACAACATATCAAAATTGGGGGGATAGAGCAGTGTGTAGAGGGAAATTCCAGGCATTAAATGCATATATTTGTCTGCTCATGCTGCCATAACAGAAGACCACAGACCCGGTGTTGTAAACAACAGAAATTTATTTTCTCACAGTTCTGGAAGCTAGAAATTCAAGATCAAGATATGAGCAGAGCTGGTTTCTGGTGAGCCCTTTCTTCCAGACTTGCAGATGGCCACCTTCTTTCTTTGTCCTTACACGCTTTTCCTCTGTGCATGCACACACCTGGTGTCTCTTCCTAATCTTATAAGGACACCAGCTATTGGATAAAGGTCTCACCTTTGTGACTTCATTTAAACTTAATAACCCCCTTGAAGGTCCTATCTCTAAAAATAGTCCGTTGAGGGTTAGGATCTCAACATATGGATTTGAGGAGGATACAATTCAGTCCATAACAATGTATATAGTAGGAAAAAAATGAAAGGACTAAAATTAGTATCATAAGCTCACACCTTAAGCAAATTAAACTCAAAATAAGCAGGAGAAAAGAAATGATAAAGATAGGGCAGAAACCAATAAAATTGAAAATAGGAAAACAATAGAGAAAAATTTTAAAACAAAAGCTGACTCTTAAAAAATCAATACAACTTATATATCTAGCCAATCTCACCAAGAAAAAAAGAGAAAAAACAATTTACCAAAATCAAAAATGAAAGAGGAGAAATCACTACTGACCCCAGAGATTTTTAAAAGACAATAGAGAAATACCACCAAAAAATCTAAGAAAAAGAGACAAATACAAAATTACAGTTGTAAATTTCAATACCCCTCACTCAATAATTAACAGAATAAGTAAACATAAAATAATCAAGGACATAGAAGACTTGAACAGCACTACCAAACAACGAGACCTAAATGACATTTAGAGAACGCTCCACCCCACAACAGCAGGACACACATTATTTTCAAATATGTATTGAATATTTACCAATATAGGCTATATTTTACATCATAAAAATGTCTCGATAAATTTAAGAATCAAGTCATATAATGTATGTTTCCTGACTACAGTGGAATTCAATTGGAAATCGATAACAGAAAGATCTCTGGAAAATCTCCAAATATATGGAACTCAAATGACACACTCCTAAATAATCCACAAGCCAGAGAAGAAATCAAAAAAGAAATTAGAAAATATTTTTAACTTAATGAAAATAAATATATAGCACATCATCAAAATCATGATTTTAATGAGCTGAAATGTTTGGAAAAAAAGAGAATGAAATATTAATACATACTACCATATGGATAAATCACAGAATAATTATGCAGACTGTAAGAAACCAGACCAAAAAGAAAACATTCTATATGGTTCCATTCATATACAATTCTATATTATCTACAATAACAGCAAGCAGACAAGCAAGTTGCCTGGGGATGGTGGGTGGGGAGGTCGTGTAAAGGAGGGATTACAGAGAGGTAGGAGGAGATTTGGGGGAATGTTGGTTATATTCATCATCTTGATTGTGGTGATGATTTCACAGGTATATAAATCAGTCCAAACTTATCCAATTGTATGCTTTTTATATGTGTAGCTACGATAAATCAATTATACCCCAATAAAAGTGTTTCTTAAAAAGCTTATCAACTTGTACACTGTAAATGAGTCATTTATTATAAGTCATTATAAGTCAATTGTTCTCCAGTGAAGCGGTTAAAAACCAGGAAATAAAAACCTTCTCAGCAGTTTGTGCCTTCTCGAAGTCCCATCCTTTTCTCCCATCACGTGTATTGCCATCACCTTGGAGATGTTAAAATTGGGTTTTTATAGAGATTAGCACCCTCAGTAATTTTCCAGTAAGACAGGTGTTTCCTGTGAGATGCACATATTTGCAGTCTTGCTGTTGGCTCCCTTCCGGGTAAACTCTCCCTTCACCTGTCCCAAAGACTCTGGATAGACTCAAGGTGTGGCTGCCATTGGCCACCATGGGCTCTGCCCTCTGCTGAGCCCCTACGAATGTTAATCACATTTTATTCACACAACAACACAGCAACATTACTCCCATTTTACAGACGATGAAATTCAGGACCAAAGAAGTCAAGGAACACAGCTGAGGTTCACAGCCAGGACAAGGTAGAGTCAGGATTCCAACACTGATTCATGGAGAAGTGACTTTGGGGGACTTAACATATCCTATATTCTCCATTACACCCCTTCCATCTTCCATAGATGCATTATGTATGGTAAAGAAGTATTCTTGCTATAACAAGAGAGAGCCCTGGCTTCCCCCCAGACGTACCCCCCACTCAAAGCCCTCCAGTGTCAGAATCCTGGAGCCCCCTCAGTGTTCAATTTCAGGGGTGCCCTACTGCAATGGCCAGGCTCCTTTCCAAGTTGTCTTGAACTTGACCTTCATAGGTGAAGAGCTCAAGACCTGGCTGACTGAGGTTCCCTCCAGTGACATCCCTTGATGACTTGGGAGCAGGGTTTGCTCAGCAGTGAGTGACCCTGTTGCTTCCTAGGTGCACGAGGAACCGACTTGAGGGTGGTCCTTTGAGCCCATCTCTGAGGACAGTTGATTGCTGAATAAACCAAGACCATATTCCAATCAAGATATCTCTGAGCTGTTCTCTCTCTGGTCTCTTGAGGACCATGTTGGGGAAACCAAGGCAGCCCACCTCAGTCATCTCTTAACAACCCAGAGAGTGGATTTGGGGTCCTGTCCTGGAACTTCTAATGAACTCCATTCCCATTCGTTCTCCACAGCCCAATAAGCAGGGAATGTGAGGACGCAGATCACCAGGCTCCCAGTCCTCCATGTGGAGGGGAGCTGGAGGAGGGGTGGGAAAGAGGAGGAACACAGTTTGCACCCTCATTTTACTGTGGAACACAGGTTGAAAATGAAGCTAAGTGCAGATCTTCAGACACAATTTTGTTCAGCTGTCGTTTTTACCTTGGCCGCACCTGGACACTTATTTCAACTCCTTGTCCTGCTTTCCTGCAGCTGAGAAAAAGGAGAGATATCATCCCATTCTGACTGGATTCTAGCATCAGCATAAACTCTGGAGGGAGAGTATCTGGTGGGAGGTGGATGTTCCTGGAAGTTATGTAAACTAGAGCAGTTAAAAAAGAATAATAGGGTTTCCCTGGTGGCGCAGTGGTTGAGAGTCCGCCTGCCGATGCAGGGGACACGTGTTCGTGCCCCAGTCCGGGAAGATCCCACATGCCGCGGAGCGGCTGGGCCCGTGAGCCATGGCCGTTGAGCCTGCGCATCCGGAGCCTGTGCTCCGCAACGGGAGAGGCCACAGCGGTGAGAAGCCCGTGTACCGCAAAAAAAAAAAAAAAAAAGAAGAAGAATTCAGATTCATGGAGGTTTACATCACCCTGTACACCCATCCCAGCTACCTCCTATAACCTTCACATCCACAGTCACACTTTTGTGAGTGTGTCCTGCTCCACTGCCTCCTGGCTGTGTGACCCCGGGCAAGCCCCTCCCCTTCTCTGAGCCTCAGTTCTTCATCTGCAAAATGGAGATAATAACAGCACCTCCCTCCAAGTTGCGGTGAGGATTCAGTGAGATAATCCTCATAACGTACCTGGCCCAGGGCTGGCCCAGCAGACACACTGGATCAGAGGCAGTGGGCGTCACCCCGAGTTGGGGGTTCTGCAGAGGTCTTTTAGACAGTGAAGCACTAAAACGGAGGGCTGTTATTCCCACACTATCATTTGCTCTGGGTGTGCTTTCCAGAATCCCACATGGGGTCTGTGCCTGTCCCTTTCTTGCTGCCCTGCCATTTTGTGCTTCCCTGTCCTGCTGTGATGCGGCGGGGAGGTAGGGCGGGGCACGTGTCTGGCCTGAGCTCAGTCTATGGAGACTGATTCTCTTGTGAACATGAAGACTGACAATTCACTGCAAGAATCATAGGTAACAGTTTTCTTTTCCGCTTAATGATGGGAACCCAGACATGTCGGGGTCCCGTATTGTGCCTCTACGAACAATTCAAGGTGCACACACCCTCCCCCATTCCCTCCTCGTCAGCTAGAGGCTCATCACTGACAATTTGAAAAATGCAGCCAATCCTTTTAAGGCACATTATATAGAAAGCAGTTCTCACTAAACAAGCTGTTACCTTTTCTTCTTTCTTTAAATGACAATATCTCTCGTTCATTCTTCTGTCTTGAGGAAGATCTACAAAGGAGGATGAAGCTATGAAATTTGTGAACTCCTGGAAGTTGTGGCTTTTAAAAGCATCCTCATTTGGAACATGAAATACTGCCAAGTGCAAGTTTGTAAACTCAGGGGGTTTCACAGTACAGGTTGAGTTGTTTTGCTGTAGATCTGTCTTTAAATACCTGCTCCTAACTGGTGCTCATGGCTTCTGTTTCAAGCTATGATGCTCAGGGTAGCGATGCAGGTCTGGCTGGGTCTGTCAACCCTGCCTCAGCGCTGTCAGGAAGCCAGAAAAGGCCGCACCTGTACCCTCTCACCTGTCTAGGTGGACTCAGGAGGAGGCCAGTGGGGAGGGAGTTCTGTTTTAGATGCTGTTCCTTGAGCCCTTATCTCTTTTATGACCAATACCATCAGTGAGGCTCCATGGTCCAGTACTGGTCCTGTCTATGGACCTCTGTTCATAGCTTTGGCTTGGGGTCTGTGGTCCTCCTCCCCCTAATGGCTTGGTTCAGCCTCTTGGGTCCTTCCCACTGTAGAACCGGACACATGGCCTGGCAGGTAGAACAGACCTGGATATCATACCATCCTCAGACCTGGGAAAAACACCCCAGAGGTCCTCTACAGGACCAAGTGCACACTCTGGTTCATAGAACCCTGGGAGAACAGGGACTTCCTGATATGACTATAGCCCCCTTAAGCCCACAGAAGTTGAGAGTGGGGTCCCCTGTGCTGGTGGATCAGTTCAAAGGGCTCAGGAGACAGGCCTCGTGGAAAACACTGTCAAGTCAGCTCCCCTGGCTCTCCACTTGTCAGTGGGAAGAGAAAACAATTCTGGAGGGACTTGAGTCCAGGACTGGATCTCCCATCACAGTACCATTGGGCCCTGGAGGAGCCAAATACCCCAGAGGCTCCCAAGGGCTGTGGTCTCTGTTATGCTTCCTTGTGGGCTACAGGCAGAATGAATAAACAGTAGACAGGAGGATGCCTTACAATATACCAGGACTGGGGAGACAGGTAATTATCACACAAGTGAGTCACATCAACTGCTTCCAGTTAGCTCAACCAATCAGATGAACTCATTTGTTTGACCAATCACGTGTTGAGCACTGCCATGAGCTCCTATTAAGAGACCGGTGGGCTATCATTGATGGTGCCTCAAGATTCTCACTGATCTTGGGCCTCTGGGGGTCTCCCTACCTCCCTCACCACACATCCTACCCTACATGTAAAAGACATAATGGCCTTCCATTGGACGGGAGCCTTTCAAGGCATGCAGGGAGCAGGGCTCTGCCTGACATTTCACTGGTGTATTGACACACTTGCATCTCCAGGTCCCTAGTAATGTCAAATGTTATGATCTTTCTGGGAGAAGTGATGAGTGGAATCGAGTGGAACTAAATATAGTCCTAAAATGGAATGTGGATCCCTGAGTGTACAGCCATGATGGCAGCATCTCTGCTGACTTGCCCACTCAACAAAGAGAAAACAAGCAGTTGGGGGAGAAGATGCTTGTCAGGCTCTCCTGGGAATGCGCTTCCACGTGTCCATCTCACTCAAGGGCCCTGAGGACCTTCTGCTTTGTGCTTTTCTGTATTCATTCATTCAATATGTTTGCTTAGGTACTACTTTGTACTAGGCAGTGTGAAAAACTAGATGCTCTCTGCCCTCACTGAACTTATATTCTAGGGGATAGCAGAGATAATCAGACATTCAGATGAATGAATGTACAAATTGAAACTGGGATGTATCATGTTAAGGGAATGAACAGGACAATACGTGAGATTGAACAATGGGGTCTGAACTGCAGGAAAGACCTCCCTGAGGAACCATTTGAACTGATACCAGAGGGTCAGAAGAAGCCAGTAAAGCAAAAAGTAAGGAGAAGAGCTTTCCTGGTGGCAGGAACTGCTTATGCAAATGTCCCGAGGCAGAAAGGAGCTTGGGACATCCTGGTAACAAAAGGCCACCAGTGTGGTTAGAACAAGACTGGAAATTGAAAATGACCAGGTCAGGAGGGACCACGTGGGCTGTGCCATGGTCTAGTGGCTTATCCCAGGGCCGTAGGTGCCGTGGGAGAGCTTTAAGCTGGGTTGTAATGCCACCGGGCTCAAGTTTTTAAAGTTCGTTTGTCTGCACCATGGAGAGTGGACTGAGAAGGGGTTAGGAAGGGAGAAGAGCGTTCCAGGAAGAGGGAGCAGCTCGCAGGCAGGTCGGGCCTGAAGCAGCAGGACGTGTTCCAGGAACTGCCCGGAGCCGGTGGAACATGGAGGGAGGGGAGGTGCTTGAGATGAGGGTAGGGATTTGGACAGGGCCAGATTTCTGTCTCAGACAGGCAAGAGGCAAGACACTCGGGGTGATTGGGGTTCTGGGGTGAGGATTAAGTGACTTTAGGGGGTGAAAATACGGGGAAGATCCGTTTGAACACTCAGTCACTCATTCACTCATTCATTCATTTATTTATTAACACATGTACATGGAATTGGGAGTTGAGCTAGTTTCTTGGCCACGTTCAGGGCAGTGGTGACCCAGGAGTTGATGGAGAGGGAGGAAAAGGCAGAGATGACAGAAATGGACCTGGGGGAAACTGTCTGTCTGTCTTGGCCTCAGTTCTCCAAGATTCTTGCCTGGCAGGTTCATGGAGGACAAGAGGTGAACCCACTCAGAGTAGAACCTGGGCAGTAAGTGGGTAAGTGGCCATCAGGTCCCTGGTGACCCAGAAGAGGAAGAGAGAGAAAGGGATCCAAAAGTGGTGAGGTTTATCCTCAGTGCTTGGCTCAGGGACCAAGGGCCCAGGCATTCAGAGGATGGGGGACCTGAGGCAGAGGTCCAGAGTATAGGGCCTCATACTAGGGAGTGAGACTGACCCATGGAGCTCATGCCCAAGCTGGCACCACTATGTGCATCCTCCACCTGCTGGAGGGCCTAAGGCAGCTAGGGTGCTCTCTCCCCTGCGCTGGAGGCTCAGAGCCTCCAGGTCAAATATCTGAATGGCATCGGTCATGTGGGGTTCATGGGCAGGGAACTGGGATTCGCTCTGCCAGGGCAATCCTGGAAGTCTACCCTAAGGAAACAGCATCTGAGTGCAATCAGAAGTTAAGCAGGAAGTTTTAAGAGGTGGGAGAAGAGTCTGGATAAAAGTTAATGCCAAAAGCAGAAAAGGGTGGGGAGGAAAGAGCATTGCAGGCCTGAGACATTGCACCATTTTTGTTTCTGTTGTTGGGGGAGACAAAAGGCGTCAAATGTCCTGCTTAGGACTGGGGTCTTCAGTTCTTCCACTTTACAAAGAACATTTATATTTATTACATTCAGCCTTTTGGGTTTCAAGGAACAGCAGCCAACTCTGGCAAACCTAAGCAAAAGTAAGGATCTGTTGAAGGACTATTGGGTATCTAGGGCTGAGACGCATGCCAGGAAGGGGCTGGCATAGAAGCAAACCCAGAAAGTGCTTTCTTCATCCATCTCACTGTGTCTGTCTAAAGGAAGCTTTTTTCCCCTTGATTTCTCCCTGCAGATAAGTGCTCTCTCTACCTCAGCCACCTGCAGGACATGGTTGCCATTAGCTCTCAAGAATACAAAAGACAAGAGGAGACTTACCTTTTTCACTTCTAGCCCCCAAATCCCAGGAGGATTCTACTGGCCCATCTTGGAACAGAACCTATGTCCAGGGAGTGGGTCCCTACTCATTCATGTAGCACATACTGAAATGAAGAAGTGGATGGATTGGAGAGAGGGAAAAAAAAAATTCCAGAAATTGGCTGGGAGGTTAAGCTTTGTTGGTGCTTCATTTACTCTTCCACAGACTTGTTTCAAGGAGGATCAGAGAGGTTAGGTAACTTTCCTGAGATCAGACAGCCAAGAATTAGTCAAATCAGGACTAAACCTCTGCTTTAGTAGACAAGAATAAGGCATCTATCACCTGTATCATCTATTTGCCTTGACTGTTTTGATGATGCTGGACTTGGAGCAGGATCTAGTCTCTAGAGGAATCTTCCCAACTCGGTAGTCCCAAAAATTCCAAGAAAGAATATGGACATGTCAGAGTAAGCTCTTCTTTCTGGTTGCTGGGGCTCCTGCTGCTTTCTCAGTGACCTGGTCACATGGAGCTAGGAAGAACAGGGTTGCTGAGCCCCAAGGAGCAGGGTGTGTGTCTTCCATCGCCAAATCCCAGGCCAGCTTTTCAGGGAAGGGAAGCAGTGGACAGATTTGTATACTGTCTGAACGTGTGAGCTGTGTGATCTCAGGCAAGTGACCCAGCTCCTCTGAGTCTGTTCCTTCATTCATGAAATGAGCTTAATCATGCATAATGTATGAACACCATCTACTACACCACCTGGCACTCAACATTAATATATGTGGTTCTCTTCCCTCATGACTAGACCCCTTGGGGCATCAATTCTGATCTCTGCCCCTCCCTGAGAATATACTATTAAAGCCCCCACACTTGATTCACAAAGGGTTGACCTGGATCCATGCTAGAGAAGAACTAACTAGAGAGTGGCAAAGGCCTCCATAGCAACAAACGTTTAACATGTTGCCCTGGGAACCCTCACTGATGCTCTTGGGGAGGAAGGCCATAGCCAGAGCCAGACAGAGGTAAGAGGTGCACCCCCATCATATGAGCCAGTGGTCCCAAACAGCAACATTATTTTGAGTTGGACAGTGGTGAAGCAGGGAGAGGTCAGGGGAAGGACTGAGATGGGAAGGACTTTAAGACCAGCCCTCATTTGCTGAAATAGACAGATCCCAGTTCAGCACCATGGACAGAATCTGCCATCCTGGAGAAGGTTCTTGGGGAACCAGCTTGAGGGAGATCAGTGTAGGGGGGAGAGGGGGGACCCGGTAACTTTCAGGTGATGGCACCAAAGTAAACCCCCACCTCTGGGTCACAAAGAATTCACCTGGCCCAACCCACTGCATTGAGGCAACACTTTATCAAGACCACTACACAATTACAACCATGTAGAAAAAGTCATTAGGCTGCTGTGGGGAAAGAACTGGGGAGGGGTCAGGAACCCAGGGGTCTAGTTCCTCTCTGAGACCACAGGACTACCTCGTCACCTTGAGCAAGTCACTCCCTCCAGTATTAGTTTCCTCACCTTTAAAATAAGACTGCTACACCAGACAATCCCTAAAGGCTTTTCCAACCAGGACACTCTATGTCCTAAGGATATTATAACTCATATGGAAATATGCTTTTGCATTTCTAGCTTTCTGGCCTTGCAGACATGTCTCTGGTTATGCCCATCAGGACTGCAAGGAAGGTCCCCTCACCCCAGCCATCCATACCACTTGGTCCCTAGTTGCTGGGTCTCCCAATCTCCTGGGCCTGGGAGGCCTGGGAAGGTCCAACCTGAAGACATGGAGCTGGCCAGTTTTAATGAGTCAGAGCCTCAGCTTCAGATAGCTGGGTTTGAATCTGGGCTCCACCCACCCACCCTGGGATTTGGGGGATATTGTTTCACCTGCTGTGCCTCATTTGATATTGATGTCCACCCCAGTGAGTGCCCAGGGTGTCTGCACATGGTCAGTGCCCCTTCACCTCCTCTCCCATCTCATTAACATTTACCCACTGTTTATCCACATGACACTCATTTGCTCATGGTGGGACGCTGATCTATTAGAATGGAATTTCCCTTCAACTTCTTATTATAATAATTATTAGAATCACCAGGAACACATGAATTCATAACTATTCTCTACACTAATATAATTGCTGTTGGGTAGATGCAAAGAATTCCTGCTCTTATTAACGTAATTAAAAAGTTGTTACCTGCACTCCCTCATGTGTATGGCCTGGGTCTCTGGGCCTGTCCCCATCTCTCTCCACCTGGGCAAATTTATCTGTTTTATCTGCAAGAAGAAGTTGTTTGTCTTCCTGTCTTCATGGTCAGCAGGATGGACATTGTAGCCTCCCCCTGAAGACACATCACTTTGCAGATCTGCAGTAATTTCTCCTGCTTTGCCACTGCCATTGTTGGCCACCGAGCATTGAGAACTTACCCTGGACTAAATGTGGTGCTAAGTGCCTTGCTATGAGAGAAGTGACATTTTCATTCCCAACTTACAGACGTGAAAACTGAGGATTAAAACTGAGGAAATTTCCTCTACTCACTCAGCCAGTGAGAGATAGAGCCAGCTTTTGGTCCCAGGTGTCTCCATATCCAGAGCCCACACTTTTGACATTTTGCAGCAGAGAAAGAAGCCTGTCCTCTCCTCTCCCTCTTCCCCTCATCCTCCTCTCCTTCTCCTCTTTCCCTCCCACCTTGATCTTTGCTCACAGACCAAAACTGCCAAGGCCCTTAGACTAGAAGGCTGAATATGAAATTCCATCTCACAGGTAGAAACAGTGAGGGGCCCTGGCCTCAGAGACCCACCTGAGAGTATAGCTCACCCTGAGATCCCTTCTTAATTTAGAATTACCAGACTAGAGGGGAGTGATACATTTGTTTCTCCTTACTCTATGTAGCAGCTCATATGTGCACCTAGCTCTACCCTCAGTCCACCTCGCTGCAGGTGTGTAAGTGATGGGAAGTGCTGTTCCAGGGTTTACTTCCATACAGTTGTACCAAGGAGCTTCTTCGGGACCTCATTTCATCCTCACAGCACCCTAAGAGGTAGAGCACTGTGCCAACTTGAAAGATGTTAAAACTAAGACCAAGAATGTCATAGATTTTTGGAGCTGGAAGACCCCAGCTTCCCTAGGCCAATGTCTCTAACTCCAGAAACCAGCCCAGGATGTTTCGTGGATCTCAGCATGGTTCCCACCCCACCTGCTCTCCAGAGAAATCAGGGGGTGGAGTTGTCCAGATTCAGATACAGATTCCAAACTCCACCACAAACATGCAGTAGAAACTTAGGTCACTCTTATCCCTTCTAAGCCTTTCTTCTCATTGTAAAACGATTGTTTGTGGGATAAGGATGCTGCATTTGAGTGCCCCAGGCATTGGGGATAGGCTCAGAGTATCCCTTCCTCCCCAGGGAATAACAGGCTACAAAACGCTTTTCAGCCAACGTTGGCTTAGAGGCAGCCACTTCGATTCCATGACAACAATTTTAATTGCTCCTCCTGCAAACCTCCATGGATCCATTCCAGCCAAATCAACTGATTTGTTAAAATGATGGTCCTTCTGTGTGCTTCTGGACAAACCCCAAAGTCCAGCTGAGATAAATCCATCCCTCTAAAGTGACATCTGTTGGGAGGTGGCATTGAATTAAGTCAGATTATAATGGCATTTCACTGGATTCCTCTAACTTTTACTTAACTGGAGTTGGAGCCTCCCACAGAGAAGCTCAATGCTCAGAAGAATTTTCCTGGCGGGAGAATGCCTTGGGCTATCCAGAGCACGTTGTGTTGTGGAGGGAAGAGTGGAGGGTTAGTGAACAGAGTAAAAGGTCTCTGAGTTGGGCAGGGCGTGCAACAGTACACCTTCTGCTGTTGGTGAAGGTCAGCTTTGAGAGGACCAGATGCGTTGGTGTAACTTGCCTTCTGGGTCTGGCCAGGGTGCTTAGATTACTTTGAGACTCACTTTTCACATATCCGTTCAATCATTCACTTCCTCACTCTCTTGACAAACATTTAATAACCATCTATTTTCCAGGGCCTTGTGCTCGGTGATGGGGATACAGAGATGATAAGAGCCTGTTTTTAACCAAGATGCTCACAGTCTGGCCCAGGACACAGAAATGCCTAGTGGGCATCAGAGAGCAAGAAGAGGTCTCCTTGGAGGTCAAGTGGGGCAGGCGTCTATCTCAGAGTGGGTGCCCCCAAGACAGACCCCACGAAAAGGACATGAGTTCTGATCATTTATTTGGGAGGCAATTCCAGGGAGCACAGTCAGGGATTATAAAGAATGATGCAGGAAAGGGAGCAAAGCCAACAAAGGGAGCATCCATGAGTGGGTACCTCTGTGCACCACCGGGCTCAGTCCCACTGGGGACTTCTGGGGAACTGCATGGAGACACCTCAGAACTGTCCTCCTGGTGGCTGGGGAGGCTGCTTTTTAATCCACTGACCCTCAGCCCCCACAGTGTGAGAGCCGCTCCTGGGATGTGTTAAGTCCCCTGCACTTAGACGCTGCATCACAGATGAGCAAGCTTCCCAGGTGCTGGAGAAAGTGCACTTCTGAGAAGAAGAGAGCAGTGGATGTTTTAGGAGGGGGGTTGACAGCAAGCCAGGAACTGACGATGCCACAGAACAACCCAGGATGGGCCAAGGGGACCTGGCTGAGCTAGCAGCAGCGTCTGCTGCAATGCTTTCAAAAAGGTGATATCTGAGCTGGGTCTGGAAGAATCAGTGGGCATTAGCCAGCTGAAGTGGGCATGGGCAATGGTTTACCCAGGCAGTTGGAACAGGGAAGACAAAAATGGAAAAAGAGAACTGAGATAATTCCTTTAGATAATAGCTGCTGATAAGATAAGAAGGCAGTGGCTCAAGGGACTTGGGATTACGAAGAGAAGAGTTTACTTTCAGGCCAAGGATGGGAGAGGTTTGAGTAGCTTGTACACAGGGAATTTAAGTGGTGGGTTGGGGAAGCTCAGGAAATGGGAAGAGAGGAGATGGCCAAGAGTTTCCACAGCGATGGAAGGAGGCGGGATCCGGTGGAAGGTACAGGGTCTGGTCTTACATCAGCAGAGGGCCCCTGAGATGAGTGAGGATAAGTCACTGAGGAAAGGGGGAAGGGGTGCCCCATGGCCTCTTTCTCCAATACTGAAGGGGCTATAGGGGACTGAGCCAGTGACAGGGCTGGGGTTGGAAGCAGATTTTGAGAAAGGTAGGGCCCTGGAATTATCCTAGAGGGAGAGGGAGCAGGTCACGGAAGGTCAAAGGAGGGATGGGTGATGCTGGTGATAGCTGAGGTTGGCACCTGTGCCCCGGCAGAGGTGCCAGTCCCCCCAACACACAGATTTTTCAGCAGCTGCTCCATGTCCAGCACAGATGAGTGAAAAACAGACAGGTACATCAGTCCCTGGCCAGTTTGGTGGGGCAAGAGTGGGACAAGAACACAAGCCCAGTGCAGACACAGTAGCCCTGGGGCAGGACTGCCCTGCATGAAAATAACAAAGCCCAGGGCCTGGCACATTGTAAATGCTCAATAAACACTGGCGGTGTCATGATGGCTCTTAAGCACGCTGCTCTGTGCTTGTCTATTCCTCTGCCTCATGCATTGGTCTGTGAGCCCCTTAAGAGCTGGGGCTCGTACCTCTGCACTGGGCTGAGTTACTCTGGTCACTTGTCAGTGCAGACCTGGCCTCCAGCGCCTTCATGACCACACTGCTGTGTGGGCAGCGGGTTCCCAGGAACAGCTGTTTCTCCTCTGCTCACACGCGTCCATTCTGCACCTGGACTCAATAATTCCTGCTGCCTTCACAGGGTCCCCCTGCCCACACGCTCTGCAGGAGTCCCTGTGCTCTGCAGGCTCCACACCTGCATGTGCCCTCCTCTCTCTACTGAGGGATCTTGTTTTTCAAAAATCCCTTGAACATCCTAGAACCACGAAAAGCAGTTCATCTCAATATTCATGATGTCCTGACACGTAACTCTGTGCATATTCCCTCTCTCTCTCTGTCCCTCTCCCTCTGTCTCTCTCTCTCTCTCTCTCTCTCTCTCTCTGCCTTTCTCTGTCTTTCTCTCTCTCTTTATCTCTCTCCTTCTCCTCCCCCACCAACAATATGTTAGCACAATCTGTCCCCTCACAGAGGGACCATCAAGCAACATCTCAACACGTGTAACCAGATTGCCTGGCCTGGGTACATAAACAAGGACCATCAAAACAGCTGCGTGTGACCAAGCCCTGCCTGGTTCTACATGTGTCCAAAAGCTCTGCATTCACTCTACTGAAATCAAGGTCTCTTAACGACGGGCATTTTGTCTTTGCAGGACATGGCAGCAGGAGGGGGACATGCAAGCAGGGCTGCAGGAGGCTGGGCTGGGCCTGTGTTCTGGCCGGGCCACTGATGGCTGTGGACTTGAGGTGTGCACCTCACCCGGCAGATCCTTGTTGCCCTCGTCAGCAGAGGGGACAGTGATAGCACCTTCCTTGCGTGGAGGGTTCAGAGAAAGATGCGAATTATCAACACAAGAAATGATGGTTCTGTGATGGAGGCGACAGCATCTTCTTGTTCATTCTCAGGGCAGCCTAGGAGGCAGGTGTCCTGAACTCATTTGGCAAATGGGACCTGGGGGGTCAGTGAGATTAGCTGAGGGGCCCGGGCACACTTCTTAGTGACAGGAGGTGCTGGGACTCCAGTGTGCTGTGTTCACTTCCAAAGCTCAACCGAAAGCCTGGGTGTGTCCATGGAGGGGACACCTGGTTCCTGGAACCAGTCAGCTGCCAGGGGCTCCTGGGCCACTGAGAAGTGAGACTGGCTGCTCCTCTCTGCCCGAGCCCAGGGGGAGGCTGCAGACCCTGGCAGAGGGCAGCTCCCCATCCCCCATCTGAGGGGCACGGTCAGGGGCTCACAGCCACAGGGGGCCGGGCTACAGGTCCTGGAGCCGCTCCCACCTCCAGGGGGCCTGGACACCTGCTGCCCCAGTCCAGAGCCGCCATGCACTCCTGGATGACCGATCTCCTGCATACCACGTGGTGTGTTCGCTTCCAAAGGTGAGCCTTCCAGGCCCGCGAGTCCCTGAGCTTATTGGTCCTGGGTCTGTTTCAAGTCTCGGGGGTGGCCGTGCCTCCGCTCTACCACCTGCTTCTCAGCAGACCCTGACGCTTGGGCCTGAGCCCTGGAGTCTAACCCAGCCACCACCATGGCTTCCTGACCTCCCTGCCACTTGCTGGATGCTTCCCTGTGAAAGCTCATTCCACGGTGGGTCTGGAGCCAGGATTAATTAGCCGTGTGAGTGGTCACCTCTGGATACCAAGGTCCTTGGGAAAAATCTTCGTCTGGCCTCTCCTTGAACCCTCTCATGGGACAGAGCCCAGTGCAGGGCATACGTGTTCATCAGACTTTGTGGAATGAATGGAATATTTGAGGGGGTCAGAGGTCATGTCCTGGGCAGCAGTATGGGGAAGAAAGAAAGAGAGACAAGAGAGGAGAACTGGTTTCCAAGCCCAGCTCTGCTCCTGGCTCAAAACATGGCCTTGGGCAAGTCCCTTCCCCTCTCTGGCCTCAGTTTCCCCATGTGGACCATGGGGTTCGAGAAGATGGTCACTGATGTTGATGGGTCCAAGAGTCTGCTGAGGTCTGACTGCAGTCACACAGACAGGAGGTGACATCATGTATGGTTAAAACTATGAGCTCTGGGATCCAACAGCCCTGGATTCCTGTCCACCTGGGTGCATAACTTTGAAGATGTTTCTCTGAGCCTCAGTTTCCTTATCTATAAATTGGAGTCAGTTATAGGAGAACATCCTCATAGGGTGATGGTGAGGACCAGTAAGTAGATGTGTTCAAATCTCTTCATGGCTGTGTTTCCCTCGGTGCTTGATCAAGGGTGGCTCTTGCATGGCGATGATGATGGTGGCGATGATGATGGTGATGATGGTGGTGGTGACGTTGTTTATGATGATGACGCGGGTGGTCAGTGGAAGGTAATGGGTCCCTGATTCGTGGTTCAGTTGTGCCCCAGTTCTAAGTCCTGAGCAACCCCAGGTGACAGGTGGGAGAGGATCCACTAGAGCCCCAGGAAGGAAGGGACATAAGCATCACAGACCTTCAGGCCCAACCTAGGAATTAGTCAGCAGATCTTTATGTGCCCAATACTGCGCCAGGTGGTGAGGATTCGCCAGTGGGTAAGAAAGTCCCTTGTGGAGCTTACATTCCACCGAGAGCAACAGCAAGTGGACAGATAAACAAGAAATTTGCATCCTTTGGTGGTGAGAAGTGCTGTGGAGAAGATAAAAGTGGTCTGTGTAGTGGGGGAAGGGTGGGGTCTACTCTGCCTTAGAGAGGTAGTCAGGGAAGGCCTCTCAGAGGAGGTGGCATTTGAGTTGACCCAAGGGAAGAGTTTTCTAAGCAAAAGGCCCTGAGACAGGAATCACTTAGATTTTTTAAAATTTCCAAGCTTTTGCCATCTCCTCCGACACTGGCCTGCCCTCTGCTACCCCCTGTGACTCACCTCTACCTTTGCAGAGGGGACACAACTCATCATTTAATCACCTAACATTTTTTACTGAGCATCTACCTTGTGCCAAACACTGTGCTAATCACTCAGAATAGGACAGACGTGGTCCCTGCACACATGGAGCCGACACGCTATTAAAAGAGAAAGAGGCACTTGTGAGTAATAACAGCTAATGATTTTTTTACAGCATATTCACGCACTGACAAAGTGCCAGGCACTGTACATGGCCTGAGTGATCTAAGCAGATGCTTGGTCCTCGCCCTTTGGACATCAGTGTAGAGCCAGAGACAGATAATGAAGACCACGAATGTAATAACAACAGCCAGTCTTACGATGTGCCAGGTGCCATTCTCCGGGTGTCACAGACATCACCTCCCTGATCTTCACACCAACTTCCTGAGATAGATTCATTCTTAGGTGAGGAAATCAGGGCACGGAGAAAGGACGTACCTTGCCCAAGGCGACAGCCAGTACGGGGTGAGACCAACCTTCCATCTTCACAGATTCAGAAGCCTGCAGTCATGACCCCCCAACCTGCTCCCTTGCCCTAAAGACCCTGGAAAACTCTGCCCCCCAGTTTGACTGGTTACCAAATTCCCCACTTGATGTAGAAACAGAGGGGACAGGACCACAAGGATTATCTTTTCAACTCCTTCATTTTATAGCTGGGGAAACAGGCTCAGAGAGGCAGAGGGGCTGGTCCAGGATCACCTCTCTAAGCAAAGGGAGGGGAATGAGACAAAACAAGACAGCATGAATGAACTCAGAGTAAACGGTTCAGTATCATCCTCAGAACAAGCCTGTGAGAGGTGAATTATTACCCACATGTCACAGATGGGGAAACAGAGGCTCGGGAACGTGAAGCTTCTTGTCTCAGGATCACACAGTGAGTAGCTAAGCCAGGGTGTGTGCCCCCTGAGCCTGTGCTGGGTCTTTCTCCTGCTCCATTTGCCTCTGTCATTGTCGCAGCGGGGCTCATGGCTCTGCCTGGTTGGTTCCATGTGATGGTCAGCCCTGTGTGCACGCTGAGCGGGTGTGTTCTCCGGGTGAGCTGGGTTAGTGGTCAGACCTGTCTACGTGCTGACTGTGCATGTTCTCCGGGTTAGTGGTCAGGCCTGACTGAACACTGAGCGTGTGTGTTTCCAGGCGAGCTGGTCTAGTGGGGTGGCAGGGCCAGTACGCCCCTCAACATGACTCATTAACTAATTATCCTGCTGCAGAATATCAGGCTCACGGGTTGCGACCTGGGCGGCCACGGGCTGCGACCTGGGCTGCCTCCCTGGCCCTGGAGACTGAGCCCAGGCTCCTGAAGTCTCATGTTCTTTAGCTGGAACTGGGGGTGGGAGGGACCCGGAGGTGTCAGCAGGACAGGATCTGGCAGGGCCAGGGAAAGACCCCATGCACCCCCAAGTCAGCCCTTCTCTCCTTTGGCCCTTCCCCTGCTCATCACTTTCTTCCTGGATCCCTCGGACCCAGGAAAGGACACTGTGGCTGCCTCCTCAGTTCTGTGTCCCAGTGCCTACATCTGGCCCAGAGCGCACAGTGAGTGAATGAATCATTGAATGAGCACCTTTTCCAGGGCCCTGATATCTGAGCTTTCTGCCTGCACCTGGACTTGCGGGCATCTGGGCCTCACAGCAGAACTCCTGAGTTGCCTGGTGCGGGTGCCGACACAAAGTGAGAAGGCTGCCCTCCAAGGGGCCCGGACTGACCCTAACTGCCAGCCTGGCCACTGCCTGGGTCCCACCCGCAACACGGACTGGTGGCCCTACTTACTCTCCCAGGGCCCTGCCCACCTGGGCGCGAGCTCTGGGAAGAGGGCTGCTGCTGTCTCCCCAATATCTCTGTCCTTGCCTCCATTCCTTTGGGACTGGGATCCTGCCTACTGCTGCCAGACCTCCCAGGCGTGGCTGACTCGCCCACCCACCCTTCACTCCTCCCTTTACTCATTCCCCAAACATCACCAAAGAGCCAGACCCCCCTTCTTTCTCTCCTTCCAATCCAAACTGTCTGTGTCACTTAAGAATAATTCACAGTCACATAGCTCTCTGAGGAGAGATGGGCCCTAAGGAGGTGTGTGTGACAGAGCAAAACAGACAGGGAAGTCGCGGCTATAGCAGCCATCAGCAGATGGGAACCAAGTGGTCATCCCCTCGCACAGGTGGGACAAGACCCACCAAATGTCAGAGCCGGCAGGGGTCCAGGCCACCAGCCCTGCCCTTCCTGGGTCTGAGCTCTGAAGTCTAAAGTGCCCAGAGGTGGGGTGAGCACCCCAAGGTCACAGGCCAGGCAGTGCCAAGCTTCAGACCAGAACCCAGGGCTCCAGACTCCCGTCCTGGGCACTTCCACTGCCCCTGCTGCCCCGCGCGCTCTGCTCTCCAGTTTCTCCGGACCCGCCCACGGTGGCATTTTCAGCACCAACTCTGCACCTCCTGGAGCCCGTCTGCATCTGATTAAATAACCACCAGGGGTGGGGGGCAAGCGACACCACGGTCCCCAAGAGGAGACCTGAGATGAGGAGTGACAGCCCCACAATCCCATCAGCGCTCAACCTCCACACGAGGGAAATTCAAGTTCACAGAGGTCTCTTTTTATGCTTCAAGAACGTTTTCTACGAGAACCAACTGGCATTTTCTATACTTAAGGCGTGATAACTGGTCGTATAGACCTAAGCTGTCCCTGTAAATCTACATTAAACGCCCAGGTTTCAAAGTATTTAGGACACTTAATTAATGAAGTATTAGCACAAAACCACTACTAACCTGTTCACTTCATGTCCTGCCCGGCCCCAGCCCACCCTCCAGACAGCAGCCGCATGGTCTTTCTAAAATGGACATCCCACCAAATCTTTCCAGGGCTTCCTGTCCCCCGGGGCTCCCACTGCACTCGGGGTCAAGGTCAAGTCCCTTCTCACAGCCCCTGAGGCCCCTTGGGACCCAGCCCCCCGCCCCCTCCATCGTCTCAATCCTTCATCACCCCCCACGACCTGCCTCGGCCACACAGACCCACTTGCCACCCTGCTAACTTGTGTCTCTCCCCTACTGTCTCCCGGGCCTTTGCACAAGCCGGTCCCTCTGCCCTGAGAGCCCCCCTTCACTGATCACCTCCCCCGGGGCCTCCAGGTCTCTGCAGCGATGGCCCTTCTCAAGGGAGGCCTACCCTGCCTGCCCTGAGCTCCCACAGCCCCACATGCCGGTCCTCATGCAACTGACCACCCAGAATGGAACCACCCAATTGTCCATCTGCCTCCCCCATCCGACTGGGAGCAACCTGAGGGCAGAGGCACAGCTCAAAATCACTCTGCAGCCCCAGCCCCTGGCTTCAGGCCTGGCCCAGTCCGGGGCTTCATTGCACGTTGACTGAGGGGTAAAGAATGTCAGGCTGGGGATTCCCTGGTGGCGCAGCGGTTGAGAGTCCGCCTACCGATGCAGGGGACACGGGTTCGTGCCCCGGTCCGGGAAGATCCCACATGCTGTGGAGCGGCTGGGCCCGTGAGCCATGGTCGCTGAGCCTGCACGTCCGGAGCCTGTGCTCCGCAATGGGAGAGGCCACAACAGTGAGAGACCCGCATACCGCAAAAAAAAAAAAAAAAAAAAAAGAGTGTCAGGCTGGCAGCGTGTCCCCAAGGTTAGACTGTGTGTCTGGCCCCATTCATCACTCACCAATATACCCTCATCTGCTCAGGCTGTGGACAGCAGTGGCAGGGATCCCTTGTAACCAGAGAAGGTGCTCCCAGCTCACCTCTGAGGAGTGGTTTTGATTGGCCTAAACTAGCTATGGCGACCTCATCTCCTTGGCCAATAATTGGTCTAGGAGTTGCTAGCTTCCACCCAATGAAATAGAAGCAAATCCCTCTTAGATGAGGCTTCTAGGAAAGAATTCTTTTTCTAAATAAAAGAGACAGTCTCAGTTGATACAACTCTCTTGCTCTTTGCCTGAAACCTTCCTCCTGCCTGCTATCCAGACATGATGTCTGGCTGGAGCTACAGCAGCCATTTCATGACCATGAGGCTACCAACTGAAGGACAAGAAGCCACATATACTAAAGATGGCAGAGCAGAAAGAACCTGAGTCCTGTGTGGCATCATGAACAGCTGAACCAGGGCCAGTGGTCACCTGCATCTGAACCTCTTTTCCGGTGAGAAAAACAAGCCGCTGATTTTTCAAGCTGCTATTTGACAAAGTCTCTGTTACTTACAGTTAAACACAGTTATAACTGTTACAAACAGACCTGGACTCAAGTCCCTTCTCTGACACTGACTATCTGGGTGACCTTGGGTAAGACAGTTAACCTATCCATCCTGTCTAAGTTTCTCAAAATGCAATTTATTCATCTGTTAAAATGAAGTTCATGGTCCCTACCCCATAGGTGTGTTTCATGAGGGGAGGGACTGAGGCTGCTTTGTTCAGTGCAGGGCCTGTGACAATACGAAGAATTGCTAAATGTATCAAGAGCTCACCATGTGCAGACATGGATCTAAACAGTTTGCATGAATCATCTCCCTCAATTCTTATCACATTCCTGTAAGATTAGTACTAATATTAACATCACTTTTTTTTGGCAAATGAGAAAACTGAGGCACAGAGAGGCTGAGTCACTTGCCCTGGGACACACAGCTGGCAAATGGCAGAGATGAGATGTGAGCCCAGGCAGTCAGATCCCAGAGCTCACACTCTTAACCATTGTGCTATGCTGACCTGGCATATAGCAGGTGCTCAATAAATGCCCACTGACCAGATGAATGAATACATTGAGACAGGTGCTGGAGGACACACGGGCTTCTGATTCAGTTCCTTCCACCACTGCCCCGGCTCGTGAGGGGCTCCTGAGGAGACCCTGGACCCGGTGGGCAGTGGGTAGAGCCCCTGAGCCCACTCTCCACCCCCCACACACACCCGTACCCACACTCACACTCATCCCCACCCTGACCAACACACCCCCAAGGCTGAGCCTCCCCCAGGCTCACAGGCCCTTAGGTGTGTCACTGGCGCATCTCAGTCCTCAGACACCTCCTCAATCCCTTCTGTTATTGAAACAACACATTTGCTCCCGTGTTAACTTTTATTTCTTATTGATTTTCTCTGCCCTGTCTCATCCATGTCCATTTTTATCTCCTTAAAGTAGAAGCAGCAATTCAGTGGGAGAAGCAAGGGAGTGTTCAAACAAGGGCCTCTGTTAATGGGGCCATCGCCCTTGATGGGGGCAGAAGGGGCCCACCCATCACTCTGGCCACACTTGCTGGGCTGGGAGAACCCGGGAAGGGGGCTGCCATCCAGTCTCCCATTGAGGGGGCGGGGTGAGCTTGGCTTCTGGCGAGCTACCCGGTGAAGTCCCAGGTCTGGGATGGGGGTGTCACCTGGGGTGACAGAGGAAAAGGCCCTGACGGTGGCTGCAGGGGCATATCTGAGTGGAGGTCAGGGGAAGGTTGGGGTGGGAGCCTCAGCAGGGGTCAGACCGGGTGGGTAGTTACAGGGAAGGAAACAGAGGTGAAGCCAGAGGCTGGGCCCCAACGGAGGCAGAGACTCTGAGCTGTGTTCACAGGGCCCGGCCCGGGGCCTTGTTCACCCTCCCGCACCCCTCCCCCCGCCAAGGAATGTGTCCCAGCTCCTCTGAGTCGCCGTCCCCAACAGTCCTCCTGAGGTGGGGCTGTTGGGTGGTCGACCTCTGTGCACCCCCAGAGGGAGGTCCTGGGGGAGAGAGCTCTGTGCTGGAGCGTGGGGGCCTGGGCCCACCTCTGGGTCCCCCATCTCACCTCCCTGAACTGCATTTCCTCCTCTGCAAGGGGAGAATAATAGTACCTGCCTTTGGGGGTGTTGGAGGAGGGCAGGTCGTGAGGTCTTGTCAGAAGCAGTTCATTGCACAACACCTGATACAACAAGGGCTCAGTGGGGGAGCTGTGATGGTGATGATACGATTATGGTATTGGTGATAGTGATGGTGATGGTGGCGGCAATGATGGTGGTGGTGGTGGTAATTACGCTGGTGATGGTGGTAATGATGGTGATGGAGATAGTGATGATTATGATGATAACAGGGACAGTACAAGTGATAACGGTGATAATAATGGTGCTGGTGGTGGTAATGGAGGGGAAGGATGCAGCAGAAAACCATGAGTGACAGCCCACCCTCCGTCCCTAATTATCCACCCCATAATGCCATGACCCCCGAATCTGGAGCCCTGATCCCAGCTGCAATTCTCCATGCTTTCGTGTTGTGTCAGGGACATGACCCTCATGGACAATCATTTTCACAACTGCAGGGACGGGGTCTGTTTCACTCACAGCTCTATCCCCAGCACCTGGCTCAGTGCCTGGCACAGGACAGGTGCACACAAAGCACCTGCCCAGTGGCTGGAGGGGAAGGCCGAGAAGCAGGAACCCTCCCCTCCTGGTCTCCATCCCTGCAGATCCACAGGCTGCTCTTTCACTGCCTCTACTTGGCATCCATGTTCCTGGGTCTCAGAGGACCCAGGACCCAAGAGGGCTTGGAAACCAGGACTCAGGAATCTCCTTCCCGGGGTTTGGTCTTCCAGCTCCTTGCCTGCCTTCGTTCATGGCAGCTCATGTTCCAAGACTGTCAGCCATCTCATGGTGATATTGACAATAACCAGTGAAGAGGCACTATTTTCTCTGCTTCCCATAGTGTAAAGTAATGGGAAGGAAGTCAAGGGGCTTTGATGAACTTCAAGGCCCATGAGGTTCCCTCCAAGGATGTCCAGTGTGCACTTTCACTGGGTGTCCTCCTAGAGCCCTCAGAGACTGCAGACTCCACCACCTCTCATCTTCTGGGTGACCTGGGCTTGTTAGACGGTGGCTATACGGTGGCAGGGCTGGGAGCCTATTCCACTCTGCCCTTCCATCCAGGACTTGGTTCACCCCTCTTCTGACCTCTCCAGGATGGTTTGCATCCTAAGTGCTCCCATCCAGGCTCGCTGCACGTGATCCCCAATCCAGGGTCAGACACTGCCCTTGGAAAGGGTCAGTAACAGTCAGGTTAGTGGAGGCCTCGGTCTCTCTGCAGGGGCTGCCTTCCGCCCCAGCCTGCAATCATCTGGCAGCCACAAAGCTAACGTTCCCAGTTGCAGGCAGGAAACAGAAGGGATTCTCGCTCTGCCAAATGCCAGAGTCACCTAAGGGTTAACTTCCCCTGTTATAACTGATGGTTGTAATTTAGGGTGAGAGGAAGACCACCGGTCATGTCTTGCCCGGCTCCCGGCTGAGGAAGGAGTGAGGTCAGCTAGCAATGGAGGCTTAAGGAACACAAGGTCGGGGACAGGCAGGTGTATCTCAGTTCATTGATGAGGGAACTCAAGTCCAGAGAGGCGAAGTGACTTGCCTAGGGTCACACAGCACATTGACAGCAGAGCTGGGATGGAAACTCAGCTCTGCCAACCCTGTGCTGTTTCCAGGACACAGCACTGTCCCCAGTGTCAATACTCTCTCAGTGGAGGGAGAGGCAGGGAGGCCAGAGTGTGGTTCACTCGGTGGGATGGGCAGTGGGAGGGAGCAGAGAATGGCTGGCCATGTGCCCTCCATGAGGACAGGGCCTGGCCTCCCTGGTTTTCTGCTTCATCCACAGGACCTGGTGCAGAGCAGGCGCTCAGTCAATGTCTGCTTCCAGCATGAGGCTCAGGCCATCCCCGCTGGGCTGCCGGAACTGAGTGGGGCTAGTTGGACCTAGAGGTCACTGGGGCACATCCCCCCATCCTTCCCACAGCTGGGCAGTCGCATCCATGAAGCCCTGCCCTCACTTTACCATGTGCTTCCTGACGCCAGCTGTCTCGGCAAGGACTCAGAAATCCATCTGAGTTCCAATAAACACACATACAAAAAAACACTGCTGTTTCCCTCCTGCTTCTCTTGTAGATGCAAGCACTGTTCCCATTTTTCCTGCCCCTCCAGTCTCCAGCCACCTGCGCCCGCCCTTTGCCTCCCTCAGGACAGAAAGCCCCAGTTCCTTCGGAAAGCGGAGGGATGATGATCGAAGAGCTGATCATTGGAAAACCCCACCTGCCTCCGAGGGGTCCAGAGCAGTCCAAGAGGACCAGCCCCGCTGAACCGAAGTAGGACGGATCAGCCCTCCCACCACTGAGACCCGGCGCCCGCCGGGTGCCAGGCGCTCCACTCACTCTCGGTGACCTGGTCCATCCTGAGTGCCACACTCACCCACAGCCGTGGGTCCACATGAGCCCAGGACTCCTCGGGCTGCACATCCTCCATCCACCAGGCAAGCCACCCGCTGGGCCTGCACGGTTCTCATCCTGAGGACGTCACTCCTTGTGGAGCTGGATCCCGCTGCAGGAGAGAGACTCCAAGGCTTCTCCCCGTGGCTGGCGTTATCCTGATCAGCTGTCCTGAGGCACAGCCCCCGGCCGTCACTGAAATGACCATGCTGAGCCCAGTGTCCCCATCCCTGTGACTTGGGCTGTGGTGAGGACCCTGAGGGGAAAACAGCACAAAGGGCTCTGCAGACTTCAAGTGGGGGCCCAGGGTCTGGTCCTGAGGACTCCACAGGGGCCCCCTCCCTGGTCCCACTGGCTGTTCCCACGTAGCAGCTCACCCCACCACAGCTGTCTGACCAGAGCTCTCCGTGGCCGGTGGGCAGGGCGTGGAGTCACCCGCTCGTTCCCAGATTCTCTGGGTGCAGATGGGTAGATCAACAGTTTGCATGTCCGGGTCCAGAACTGGCCCAGCCTGGCTTGGCTGCCCCCACTTTGCTTGAACTTGACTGTGTTTGTCACCTCAGCAAGCCTCAGTTTCCCCATCTGTGAGGTGGGCTTATGGGGGTGCCTGCCCCCCGGGGCTTTTGGGAAGAGTGGAGGCAGTGATGCGAAGCAAGTGGCGGGCACGTGGGGAGCCTCCGAGCCTTTCCTCTGTGTGTCAGGAGATGTCCAGCCGCTCTTCCTCCCGTCTGAGCTCAGGTCCTCTCTCTCTCCGGCCCCCCTCCCCACGCCCGCTGCCCCTGCCAGAGTGCAGCCCCCTGCATCTCTCCGAGCTGTTCCAACAGCCTCCGCACAGGTCTCCTGCCTCAGCCTCCAAACTCCAGGCTGTCTCCAGAGGTGTTTTCTTATTTGCAGACCTCATCATCTCACTCCTGGCTTAATGGTTTTCCTGATGGCTCCTGTCACCATCACCTCCCAAATAACATCCAAACCCTTAGTCTGCAGTTGGAGCAGCTCCAGAACTACCATACGAGAAGGACCTGGGGCAGCAACTGGCGGCAGGGAGGTGAGAGTGTCTCTTTCATTTCACAATTGGTAAAAATAGTAGTTTTCTAAATAGTTTGTATTTATTCTTCAAGTAAAGATTTAGAAGACAGTGAACACCCACACCAATGACAATGATGATGATGATGATTTATATTTGGATTCACTTTGGGAAGGATATTGATTTGCTCATCCAAAAAGTATTTATTGAGGACCTACTATGTGCCAGGCACTGCTCTAACAGACCAAGGGTGGCTAGAGGCTCCCAGGCCACCTGCCGGGCCTGCTGCTGTCTAACACTCAGCTCCTCCATCGTCCAGCCCCGCTACCTCCACGGCCGCATCTCCCACTCTCACCTCATACCGTGTTCTCCCCTGCATCTCTTCTCACATGAGTATCAGGGCAACACTGCAGAATTAATAGAATTGCAAACCCTACTTAGAAGAGATATTAGATCACTCACTACATCCCCCCACCCCCTGCCATCAATCCAGCCTGGAGGCAGCTTAGGGTTTTCTCTCCCCACGTTCCATAGACCCCTGACTGACCCTGGACTCCCAGGGCAATGCAGTTTCCATTAAATAACCAAGTCCTTCATCAGGGCTGATTGATGCCACCATGGGTCACACTCTGGGGACCTTGTCTGGAAAGGGGAGAAGGGCATATGGGTGCACCCTAAGGATGCAGGAGATTGATGGTTTCACAGCGGGACTCCGCCCCGGGTGGAGGCTCCTGGAGGGACGATCAGGGAAGGTTTCCCAGAGCAAGCGGCACTTGATTTGGCCCTTGAAGCAATAGTGTGTTTTTCCCAGTGGAAACGGTGTAGGGCAGGTGGAGGCTGCCCCGGGCAGAGGATGCAGCAGGTGCACTACTGAAGCTCAAGGTTAGGAGTGCAAGCTTCAGAGTGAGGTAACCAAGGTGGCACCCGGTGGTCCGTGCAATGACACCTCATCTCTAGGTCCTCATGGCCCCAGCACAGAGGATGCAGTGAGGACTGAGGAATTTAGCCCACGGAGTGCACTTCCAGGGGTGCCTGGAGCCAGTGCTCGGTGACACCAGTGATCCACGGGGGGACAGAGTCCAGAGGCAGCAGGTGGGATGGTGGTGGACACAGGGACAGTGCAGTCTCTGAGCCCAGAAAGGAGTGGCCCCAACTCTTGTCTCCCTCTCTAGGCCCCAGTTTCCCATCTGTAAGGGGAGTCAGGTGCATCTTGCAGGGCTGTTGGACCCATCACTGACAAACCAGCAAAGCACCAGAGCTCAGAGCAGGTGTCCACGTGAGCATTGTTTGAGGGCCTGGCAGCAGGCAGAGCCCCTTGGGGTGGGAGGCGTGTGAGACTTATCAACAGGGAGCTCATAATTGAAATCTCAGGAGCAAAAGAGGCCCCCTGGGGGAGAGTGTGGGAGGAGAAGAGATGAAGGGGAGGCAGCTCCAAGGGGAGCCCTGGAATCCCTGGCTGGATTCTGCCCATGGACTCCTCTGAAGTCAGAAAGAAAAACTAGATTATGGCTGCAGGAGGAAAGTGAACGGTTAGACACAGAGAAGAACTTTCTCACCGTGAAGGACCCAAAGAGCGTAGAGGCTAAGAAGGTGAGCGTGAAGCCCAACCCTCCCCCAATATGAAGTTGGGCAAGGGACTTGTTGTCTCCAAGACTCAGTTTTCTCATCTTTAAAAGATGAACAACAGCTGCTGACAATCCATTTCATGGGGTTGCATGAGGATTAAATGAGATAATGCATGTAAAGGGCTGTGCTCAGCACAAACCACTGAGTTAAGTCATAGTGATGATGCTGGTGGTGATGGCGATGGAGGTGATGATGGTGATGGAGTCGTGATGATGCTGGTGGTGATGGCGATGGAGGTGATGATGGTGATGGAGTCGTGATGATGCTGGTGGTGATGGCGATGGAGGTGATGATGGTGATGGAGTCGTGATGATGATGGTGGTGATGGTGATGGAGGTGATGATGGTGATGGAGTCGTGATGATGCTGGTGGTGATGGCGATGGAGGTGATGATGGTGATGGAGTCGTGATGATGATGGTGGTGATGGTGATGGAGGTGATGATGGTGATGGTGGTGATGATCATTGTCTGCCTCATGATTGCCCTGTGGAGGGTGGGATTAAACACACACACACACAAAAGTGGTTTAGATGTTGAATGTGAATCTGATGACGTCACATACACACACACACACACACACACACACACACACCCCAGGAGGTAAGAACAGATTTATTACTCACATAATGAGGCCTTCTGAAGAGAGCAGGGCATGCACCCAAGCTGTCCATTTGGTTTGAGCAAAGGGAGGGGCTCTGGTTTTTATTGTGGTTGGAGATGAGGCCAGGGTAAGTGTTCCTGTGCATGGGACGTGGTTTGCTTGCTTTGAGGTTCTTGCCAGTGCCAGGGAAGGGAGCATGGGCCTTCTTGTCATTTTGTCCAGATAAGGATGGAAAGGGGAATAGGGAGCATGTGGCCTGAATGTTGTCAGTGGTCAACATAAAAAATTGTGTCAAACTCTATATTACAATGGAGGTGATGGTAACCATGATGGTGATGGTGAAGGTGATGGTGATGACGGTGACGGTGATGGTGATGGTGACAGTGATGGTGATGACGGTGACGGTGATGGTGATGGTGACGGTGATGGTGATGGTGATGATGGTGACGGTGATGGTGATGGTGAAGGTGATGGTGATGATGGTGACGGTGATGGTGACGGTGACGGTGATGGTGATGACGGTGACGGTGATGGTGATGATGGTGATGGTGATGGTGATGACGGTGACGGTGATGGTGATGGTGAAGGTGATGACGGTGACGGTGATGGTGATGACGGTGACGGTGATGGTGATGATGGTGATGGTGACGGTGATGGTGAAGGCAGATCCTGCGGCCCAGAACTCCCTGGCTCCCTTTTCTGTTTTGGCCAGAGATGCTCTCGTGACCCACCCTCCTATGCCTCCCCAGGATTTGATGCACAAACCGTTGTCCCCATCACTGTGTCATCAGTGCTTATTTAGTGAACATTCTTAGCTGAGAGCTGTAGGGGATCCAAATCATGAAATGTGGAGGGGGGGGAACACAGATTTGTTTCTCAAATCCAAGAGACTAAAATTTGGGAGATGTGGAGGGGGAAGCTCCAGAGAAGCTGAGAACGACACAAGTGTCGGTCTCCTTGACCCTCATGGGAGAAACCACATGGATGGTCTGGATAAACCCCAGGCTGTCTCAGGCCACTGAGGGAAGTGGGTGGGAGTGTGGAAAGAAAGCCCTTGACCCCTTGAAGGTGATGTCAAGGAAGTGGCCACGTTCTCGCAGGTGCCCCCAAAGCTTCTGTCCCGTGGAAGACTGCAAACACAAATTGAAAGGCCCATGAGAGCCAGATCTTGAATTTTCACACATACATCAGCCCCTGCAAAGTGAGAGTCATTTCTGTATTTCAGATGAGCAACCTGGAGCTCAGGTGAACTGTGGCCTGCCCAAATTTGCCCCAGGTCAGTCTGAAGTCTGAAGCCACAGCCAGCGCTGTTCTCTGAAGCACAATGACGCTACACAAGCAGGGTGGATTTTGTTTTTTATCTCGTGGAATCTAGTCCTTTCCCAACAGCGGAACCATTAATGGTGAGGTATTGGGTGTGGGGCTCTGTTTTGGGCAGAATTCACTGGAACATGATTATTTCCACTTTGCTCCTCTGAGTCGCCTCAAAACCTGGCAATATACGTCAAAATTTCAAATCTCTGTGCATGAAAGATACAATGAACAGAGTGAGAGGCAATCTATGGAATAGGAGGAAATATTTGCTAATCATATATCCAGTAAGGGGTTAATATCCAAAATATATAAAGAACTCCTACAGCTCAACAAAAACAGATTCTAAAATAGGCAAAGGGCTTAAATGGATGTTTCTTTAAAGATATGCAAATGGCCAATAAGAACTTGAAAAGATGCTCAACATGACTACTCATTAGGGAAATGCAAGTGAAAACCACAGTGAGAAAGCTATTAGGATGGCTACTATCCAAAAAAGGGAAAAGAAAAAAGAAAATAACAAACGTTGGTGAGGATACGAAGAAATCGGAAAACTTACACATGTTAGTAGCAATGTAAAATGGTGCAGCTGCAATGGAAAACAGTATGGTGATTCCTCAAAAAATGTAAATTAGCATATGATCCAGCAATTCCACTTCTAGGTATATACCCAAAATAACTGAAAGCAAGATCTTGACGATCTATTCATACACCCATATTCATAGCAGCACTCTTCACAGTAGCCCAAAGATGAAAGCAAGCCAAGGGCCCATTGATGGATGAACGGATAAACAAAATGTAGCATACCTTTATATACAATGGAATATTACTCAACCCAAAAAGGAAAGAAATTTTGGCACGTGCCGTAATATGAAAGAGCTGTAAAGATATTGCCCTAAGTGAAATAAGCTAGTCACAAAAGGACAAACACTGTATGATCCCACTTATGTGAGGCACCCCTGGTTGTCAGGGGTTGGGGTGGGAGGAGAATGGGGAGCTTCTGTTTAATGGGTTTTGCGAGATTAATAGAGCTCTGGGGGTGGATGAGATGATTGTGATGGCTACACAACAAAGTGAATGAACATAACGCCACAGAGCTGTGCACTTCAAACAGGTTAAGACGGTAACTTCTGTGGGATTTGTATTTACCACATTTAATAATTTTTTTAAATGTCAATAGATCCACAGTCCTAAAGTCTCTAGAACCACAAAAGACGATGAGTAGTACACAACACTGGACCATCCAGGCTTATTGAACCCTCACACACCCAGGCCCCCCTAGGTTGTCACTCTCGTCCTTTACTTGAATAAGAAAACTGAGGCTCAGAGAGGCTGAGGGAGCTCCCTGAGGCTGCACAGTGGGTTAGAATCAGAATCAGGCTCACACCTTGCCTGTTCTGGTTCCATACCCAGTCCCCCAGCCACTGTCCCAAGCTGCTTCTAGAAAACATTTACCAGGAGCCACATTTACATCGACACTCATGAGTCCTGGACCAAGACCCAGAGGTCTCCATGTCAGTTGTCCTGGCTGGGCATTTGAGGCCACTTGCCCATAGTTCTCTGCACGCTCCCAGCATCCTCCATGCCAGCTGGCCCCCGACCACATGGGCCCCTCATCTCCCCTCCATTTCCTACCCAGACCTTGTTTTACATCCTGGGGCTTCCTCTCCATCTGTCACATGCTGCACCTCCTTCCACATACCTTCGGCATCCCTGTAGCTGCCTGTCACCCTCCTGTGGGGAGACAGGGGCTGTGGGCTTCCAGCCCAGTCCCCACAGTGCTCTCGGCCAGCATCAGCAATGCTGCGGGCAAACACTCAAGAGCGGCCTCAGCTGCCAGCTTCCCGGGAGGAGGCCACCAGCTTGCAAGGAATACTAACACTGTCTTCCCATCACCAGCATCTCCTTCCCAGCACAGACAGCAGCTTCCACCTGGATGACCTTGATCTGATGAGGAGAGCCTTTCCCAATGTCTTCCTCTCTCCCCAAAAAGTTGTGAAGGAATGCTGACCCTGGGTTCAAGGTCTCGGCTCTACCGTTTGCAGCATGTGAGACCCCAGGTAATCAAGTGTCCTCTCTGGGCCTCAGTTTTCTCATCTGTAAAATGGAGATAGAAGTAATGATCTCACAGTATGTGTATCAGATGAGAACAGAGTTATGAAAGCAAAGCCCCTGACTCCTAGGACGGGCTCAGTGAATGTTCCCAGTAAATTGTCCCTTCTTTCCTTTCAGTGAACTGGAAAGTGTGGGTTGACATCACAGATCCCTGACCTTGCATCTGTGGTCCACCCCTTACCAGCTCTGTGAACTCGGACAAGTTGCTTAACTTCTCTGTACTTGTTTTCTCTTTTGTTATAACAAACGGACAACAATGAGTGTCCCCTCGCTGAGTTGTTTCAGTGAAGGTTAGATGATTCAGTGAAGAACAGGTGCTCGATACACACCAGCTGATCCTTCCCCCCATAATTCCCAGCTCCGTTTCCCCGGCACAGGCAAGCTGGGTCTACATCAAGTAAAACACCGGATTGATCCCACTTGGCCTCTCCTTCTGGGCCTGCCCTCCTGGCTACTCTGAGTGGATTTCACAGCACAAATGACTGTTTTACAGAAAGGGACTGTGATGCAGTCTGAAAACCTTGATTCAGAGAGCAAAGGTAGCAGCTGCCAATCAGGCACGTGCAGGAACAGTGTCTCTCTGGGGGGGCGGGGGGCAGCCTCTGGGAATCCTGGGTGGGAAGGGGTCTTCCCTGTCATTGGGCTCTGATGTCCTGATTGGGCCCCTGAGCAGGGACCCTGTCAAGGGGTCGTCTCCTGGTGCTGGGTTCCCTCCAGAGATGTGGACTCAGAGACCTAGACTCCACGTCCAGCTCCTCAAGTCAGTCCCCTCCCAGCCCCGGGGCAGGGGACAGCTTCCTTCCCTTTCAAATGTTGATACGAACGGCAGCCCCCTTCTCCCCAGGCTGTGGTGAGGACCAGAAGGCTCAGCTCAGAGAAGAGGCTCCAGGCTCCAATAAAGATGTTAAAAAAAAAAAAAGAAAAAGAAAATGCTCCAGGCCCAGCACCCACTGATGCTGGATAAACGGTACCAATTATTATTATTCCTTATATCCAGCATTCTCCCACCCATTATGTGATGATTCTGGGTCATCCTTTATACATTCTGGGCCTCTATTTCACATTCTGTAATATGGGCATGAAAGTTCTTACCCCATAAGACAATGGGACCCTAAGTGCCTTGTACGGAGCCTGGCACATAGTAGGTGCCCAACATACACACAATCCCTCTTCCTCCTTATCCGCCTCTCCCTCTGTATGCAGCCTATTATACCCCTAGACACCTTTGACTTGTAGAAAGTTCTAGAATTTTTTCTCATTGGTCCTTGGCCTGTGGAGTAGGAAGGAAAGCAGGCAAGTGAGACGGAGTCCCAGAAGCCTAGGTGAAATGCCTTTTCCAGAAGGAGGGAGTGGTCTCTTGGGTCAAATGCCACAGAGAAGTCAAAGGCCACAAGCACAGAACTGTGTTCACAAGATGTGAAGCTATGAAGGGTATTTATAACCTTGACAAGTCAGACCAGACTGTAGTGGGTAAGAAGCAATGGAAGGGAAGTGGGAGCCAGCCCATGCAGGTAATTCGTTCAAGTGGAAAAGGGCAGAGAGAGCAGGAGACAGGTTGGAGGTAGACCAGGGTCTTTATTTCCCTTTTGAATTAAGTATGGGAGAAGCTCGCTCGCTGTGCTAGCCTCATGGAAATGATACGGTATCCAGAGGAAGATCGAGCACCCAGGGGTGTGGGTGGAGTCCAGGGTGAAGGAGCAGAAATATGTGCTCCAGGGTATCTGGAGGGATGTTGAGATCTCAGTAGGTGTAACTCAGATGCCAACAGGGGCTTCCTGTTCCCAGGAGAACCGGGTGTCACTGGCTCAAGCCCAGCTACCCAAGTCCAATGAATGCAGTCCCAGGTCTGGATCCAGCTCTGTCCACTGGTCTAGGTCTTTCTTCCTGGACTGTGCCCAGGGCAAAGCTCAGCCCCTTCTCTCTTCCCGAAACCCACCTACACCAAGCATTCTGAATTTATTGGTGTTAGAGATTTGTGGGGTTGAAGGGAGGGACGCAGACTCACTGCCTCGCCAGCCCTGTTCTGTCTCTTGCTCCCCCGCTTCTCAGCAGGAAGCTGGGCTTGTTTTGTGCACAGCACTTTTACTGGCATCCCTCCAGTCACCTTCATACCAGCTGGTCCTGTGCCCTCAAATATGTCAGCTTTTGGTCCACATAGGCATCTTCCAGACAAACACTACTTCACTCTCCCCACGAAGAATTGTGATGATCACAAATGTCTTCCTCGTGCTTCAGAGATATTATCATCACTATTTTACAAATGAAGTAATGGAGGCTCAAAGAGGTTAAGTGACTTGGCCATAGGCACACAGTGAGGGGAGGATTTTGGTAGCAGTAGCTCCATCTGGGGTGTGGCAGTTGGGACCTTGGGTTCTGTCCGGATAGCCCTGGTCGGGTTCTGGCTCCACCACTCACCAGCTGTCATAGTGCCCCCATCAAGGGCCATCTATGGAGCAAATAAGATGACACATCTCAGGTGCTTGCAAAGCCCAGACACACAGTAGATGCTCAAGTAAATGCAACCAACTCTTGTTCTCGATGATGAGCTGACCACATCTGCAGAGCCTCCCTCCAGGTCCTATGCCTGGACTTTCCTGTCTCTGTTCAATTCCTGTTCCTTCTCTCCTTCCAAAACTACTCAAAAGTTCCCTCCCTGAGGATGCCCTCCCTGACCTGCCTCATTTGACTCTTGCCTGGCAGCTCAATGAAGATGAAGAATGAGATTTGGTATTGGTCCTGGGCTCAAACATCTCTTCTTTCACTAGTCATGGAGGTGTAGGCAGGTCCCTTGACAAGCCTCAGTTTCCCCATCTGTACAATCGGGGCAGCTCTCCGTCGTTTTCAGGCTTGTTATCAAGATCAAATGAAACAGTGGGTGTGCAAACAGCTTTGTAAATGGCAAATGTCAAGCCAGTGCTTGAAGACTGGCTTGTCATCTCCACCCGTCTTCCCTCGCTTTGTGTCCCCTCAGCAACCTGGAGGGTGATTTATGTTTTCCTTCCACATTTCATGATCTCGTTCCATGCAGAAACTGTGGCACTAAGAACAGATCAGACAGCAGGGCCGATGGAATGAGCTTGCCATGTGGAAGTGTCCAGGCCAGGCTGCTGGAGAGAACACAGACCCCTTTCCCCCCGAAAGTCAGGGGGGCAAAGCTGGGATGTGCCAAAGCCAAGCCTTTTGGTCCCAGGATTCTTTATGCTAATAAGGAAGTCCAGGCACAGTTCTGGGGAGATAGAATTTCAGGCATCGAGGCAGCCAGTGGGAGAGCTATTTCCTGGCACTGCCTCAGCCCCATCCACCAAGCCCATCAAAGTTACCCAAAGAACCAGCATATTTTTACTTAAGATTCTGAGCCCAGGAGGAAAGCAGGAAATGACTCATTCTCTCGCTCAGCCAATGTACACAAAGACACATTATTAATATTTACTCGGGGGCTTCTCCAAGGACCCCAAACAGCAAATCATGGTGAGAGAAGGGAATGGAAGATGAGCTTTGCCAAGTTAGCTGGCTGCCTACAGATGGAGTGAAAAAAGCCTGTTAAACATTTTTCATGGCACAAGTACCACCCATGTCAGAACTAGACGGGGCCTGACGGCTCCTTCTTTTCACCCCAGAGAAGGCAGGGGACCCACCCATGGTGACACAGCTAGGTCATGACAGAGGAAGAAACAGAATCTGGGAATGTGGAGGGATGGGAAGAACATGGGGCTGTGAGCCTCGGGGCCCCCATCAGTAAAATGAGCAAACAAACACTGCCTGGCTAGGTGTGCAGGAAGAGATGATCTGCCCGCCGCATCTGGCCAGGAGCAAGTGTTCCACAAGTAGCATCGATGGTGTGTAGTGATGAGGACAGGTTGTCAATGCCAGTCCCTGCCCCCATTGCCCAGAATGCTTTGCAGTGGCCTCAGGTGCCACTTTCAGTAGAGTAGGGTCAGGATCCCCAGGCTGGGCTGGGCTGATGTAAACCAGGTTGAGAAAGTATCAGTTACTTGGCAGTGGAAATGGTCCTTCTTCGATTCCATTCACAATCTCCCTTCCCTGGGGCCAGACAACAGGACCCTGAACCTGTCTTTCCTCCAGAAGCCCTATCCTTGGCCCCTTCCCAGGCTCAACAACCCAGCAACACCCCCCACCCCCACCTTGTGGCCCTCTCTATGTCACTGCCATGAGGAATGAGGTCCAGATGTCATTTTCTACACGGTGGGCACCTGCTGACAGCTTCTGTTGCTCGGCGGCTGTAATTGCTGCTCCTCTCCCCTTTATGCCCTGCTCCGCACAGACTCCCTTCTGCCTCTGCCAGGGAGTTTATTAAATAGTTTATTAAATCTCTCTGCCTTTGCTTGCAAACTGTCTCTTTTAGAGATGAAAGAAGACTGAGACCCAAAGAGGCAAAATGAACTTCCTAAAAGCCACACAGCTAGAAAATGACTGAGCTGGGAGTTTGTGAGTCTGTAACTCTGACATCTCCTGGCCCCTTTGTGACTTCCCCAGCAAGTGAGGGGATGCGACAGAGGACAGATGCATATTACTTAAAGCAGAGGGTCAGAGCAGGGATCCAGGCTGGAGTAGGAGCAAAACAGGGCTTCAGGTGTAGGTGGGGACATGGGAGTCACTAGGCTTATTCCTTCATTCAACAAGTGCTGATTAAACACATAGCACCTGGAAGAGACCCTGAAGATTCAGCTATGATTCACAGTCCCTGCCCTCATGGGATCCATGGTCCAGTGAGAAGAGACAGACAAGCAAATATCAAACTGCATGCCATGATAGGGGAAGCAAGGAGACTGTGGACATTCATAGAAGAGATATTTAATCAGGGCTTGGCAATCAAGGGAGGCTTCCCAGAAGAGGTGGTGTCTAATGTGAGCCGTGAAATAAGTAGGATGTAGTTCCAGCACCTTACCTCTTTGGAGAGAAGAGCTTTGCTGGTAATTAAGGTTGTTACAGGAGACAAAGACCAGGCTGGTATTGACGCCAGCATCGACCCAGAGCAGCCAGATCGCCTAGAGCTGGATTTGAGCTGTATCGCCACCTTCCATGTTGCTCTAAGATGCCAGTCAGTAAAATTCTTAAGATTTTGGCCTCTCTTCTCATAAAACACGTGTGTGGAGTGGGGACGTGTTTATAGATATACACACGCATACTTGGGGGATTGAAAGATGTTTGTGGGTCACTGGGTCGAGGCTGTGTAAAGTTCTGGGTTGTGGGTGATGCTGAGAGTAGATGGCAAACCCTGTGAGGAGAGAAACAGAAAGGCACGTGGGCAGAGCCTGGTCCTCAGGTCCTTCCTGAACCCCCCTGCTCTCCCTCCAATCAGCATCCAAGCTACAGAACGGGGTCGGAACAGGAAGCTCTCCTTTCGCTGGGCAGCTGTACAGATTCTGCTACCTGTGACTCAAGGGGCCCTGATTCTGACCGTGAAGAGCAACTGCCGGATGGTCAGAGGCGTCCAGAGCCAGGTGGCTAGCTGACCTCAGGAGGGAGAGCCCCGCCTGGCAGTGCTGAGGCCCTGGGGACGGTAGAGGGCGTCCTTCGCACCTGGGGGCTGGGGTGCCCTTCTCAGTGCTCTCTCTCCTAATCCATCTCTTCTCGGCTTTGTTTTCTTCCTCCTCCTCCATGTCTCTCTCTGCCTTTTCTCCCACACTCGGCCCTTCATTGGATCATTCACTCATCCTACAGGCATGGTCTGTTGCCCACCTGTGCCTGTTCAGCCCCTGGGCTGGCCACGAAGGGGACACCGAGGGGGCCAAGGCCATGTCCCTGTCCTCAGGGAGCTCCTGTTCTGGCTGGGGAAACAGATGAATCATTCACAACCCAGAGTGGTCAGTGCTGAGATGGGGGGAGATGTGGGATGGGACGGGGAGCCCAGGAGAGGACCCTGACCCTGGACAGGGGTCAGAAAGGTCCTGTGGGAGGAGACGGTGCCCATACTGAGATCCGGGGGAGCCAGCAGGCGGGGTAAATGGGGGAGAAGGTTGTTACTGGCAGCAGCAACCCGGCACCCGCAAAGGTCTGGCAGAGAGGGAGAGCCGGGACCCTTGGAAGTGGCAGGCAGGGCTGCATGGCTGGGGCTGGGATGTGAGGGTGGAATGGGGGGTGGGAAGGTGGACAAATACGGGCAGGGGTCCTCCAGGGTCAGACCACAGAGGATGAGGCTGGGCTGCTCAGGCTGGGCTTCACCCTGAGGGCCCTGGGAGCCATGCAGGGATGGCAGAGGGGGTAAGGGAGGAAGTGACCCCTCTGTAGGCGTTGGGGGGAAGGGGATTCCGAGAGTATCGAGCTCGTCCAAGCCCCTGGGATGGGAAGAAGCCTCCTTCTCCCCCTCCTGCTCCCCTTCCTGCCCTAGCATTTTCTCTCCTCCCTCCTCTGGTCTCCCCGCTTCTCTCTGTCCTCTCCTCCAGTCCTTTATATCCCCCTTCTCCCCGCTCTCTGCCTTTCCTCCTTCCTCCGCCCCTCTTTCCCCCCATCCCCGCGCTCTGTTCTCTCCAGACCCTCCTCACCTCCAGGCACTGGGCTGCATCCCTGGCTGAGCTGTCCTTGCGAGAGCCTGCAGCGCCACCTTCAGGCCGGATCCGGGACCGCCGCGGGGCCTCCCACACCAGGAGGAAGACGCTGGTCCTTCTCTGCCTCACAGATGAGGCAGAGGTTCCCGCCCACCTAGCCCCGTCCCAGTGCCCGCCTCTGCCGCCCGCAGCCTCGGGTGTGGCCGCCCTAGGTCGATCCTGGCATCAATACTAGCCCCGCCTGTATCTCCCCTAACAACCCTAATTACCAGGCAAGCTCTTCTCCCCAAAGACCAGACGCTAGAATTGATGAGCTTAATAGCAGAATTCCTTCCCTTTCGCAGCCCCTACCCTGGAGTGCCGCCGGCCTAAGGATGCCAGCATTCTTTGCTCTCCTGGGAGGGAGGGCCCCACAGGGGCTCTCACAGCCATATTACAGATGGGGCATCCGAGGCTCAGACAGGGTGAGTCACTCAGGACCCAAGAGAACCTGACGTTATGCACTTGGTTTGTTTGTTTAGTAATCACTCGTGGACACCCACGCTGTTCCAAGTCGGGTTCTGGGACCAGGGACACAGAGATGGAAAGACAGCGGAGGGAGTCCCTGCCCTGGGGAATGTAAGAGAAGGTGCTGGAGCTGGGTGATTGAAGGTGGGACCTGGAATGTGTCAATTACTGCAGGAGCCCAGAGAAGGTACTGGCAACCCAGGGGGCTTCCAGAAGAGGTGGGGGAGGGGACCTCTGAGCTGGCCTCACGAGGGGGTGGCATCTGAGCTGATTCATGCAGGCAGGGTAAGAGCTTGCCAGGGAGAGATGGTGCGAGAGCCTTCCAGGCAGGGGAACGGTGTGTCCAAAGGCAGGGAGGCCAGAAAATATGGGAGGAAGGGAAGTCTTTGTGACTGGGGGAGGGGGATTAGGTTGGAAAGAGAGACCACACCAGGAAGGGCTTTTGAGACCTCCTTCAGTAGGCATTAGGGAAACAGGGTATAATAGTAATAATGATTCTCCAGTAGCCACAGCTGCCACTGACTTAGGGCTTCCAGTTGGGCAGACACATTCTGAACACTGTAGACAGACATTTCTTTCACTACCTCTAGGTAGGTATGATTACTGTCATCTCTATTTTGTCGAGAGAAGCAGGCACAGATAGATTTTCCCTTGCCCCAGGTCATTCAGCTAGTAAGTGGCAGATTTGACCCCAGCATCCTGGTTCCAGAGCCTATGCCCTCAACAAGGACACTAAAAAGAGGGGTGTGGGGCTGGGGAGGGAGTGGATCCCAGAGCTGTTTAGGAGACAGGCCACCTGGACGAAGCCGCTGATTAGGTGAGGAGGCCAGGATGATGTCTTATGTCTTGGTCTGATGGTGCCATTCAGACTCATTCTGAGAACAAATACCTACTTCATGCCCTGCCCAGACTTGATCTCTGCCCTCAGAAAGTTGTCATTTCAATAGGGATGGACGAGCAATAAACAGGAACACATGACTGAAGAGGAAGATTTCAGACAGTGACCCATACCGTAGGGCAAACTGACCGGGTACAGGAATCCAGTGACTGGGGGCGGGGCCTGGGGACGACCACCTCCTTAGGACTAACCTCCTGGGACACAACTTGCAGCCCTTCCCCTCCAAGGATCTCCCCCACCCCCACTGCAAAGGCGGGAGGGGGGGTGGTGCTGATGGCCCACTTCTAGAAAATGCCCCTGAAGACCCCTCTCTGCTTTCTGAGTCACTTTCTTCCCCATGTGTTGGTTTCTAGCCATCCCCCTTGGGGACACCAAGATTAATGGGCCCCACAAAGCAAAGGTTTTGGCTTCCCCTGTCCACCTCCAGGGTTAGCGGTGGGGAGAGACAACTCAGACGTTTGGAAATGTAGCATTGACCTCTCTCTTTGCAAGGAAGTAAAGAAAAGAAATTCTCTACCACATGTGGTTTGGTTTTGAATAACCCCCTGTGTCACCTATAAAATAATAGACATGGAGAATCTTAGAGCAACAGAGTGTTAGATCCTCAGACCTAGCATCAAATTATAGTCTCTAAGGCTCCGAGGATCATGGAATGTTAGAAATAGAGCACCTTAGATTCACCTTAAATTATAGATTTTTAGAATTAAAACACAAGATCTTAAAAACTTCAGAAGCCTAGGATTTTAGAATTGGGAGTTGCAGGGAACTCAAAGGTCATCTCCTGGCTCCACCTTTCACCAGCCGAAGTCTTTGGCGTTGACTTCATCTCTCTGTACCTCGGTTTCCTTTTTGTTAAAAAATATATAATAATAGCTTGTACCTGACAGAGCTGCTATGAGGATTCAGTGAGTTGCTATAAGCAGAGAGCTCAGCCCGGTGCCAGGCATGGGTACACCGTGAGCTGTACTAATACTCCTACAATCAACCTAGTTCACTCTCCCCCGTAATGTAGGTTAAGTAGGCTCCCACCCCTCAGCCCACCCAGCTCCTGTGCAGGAGGCCATCCAGCCTAGAAATACTCACGTCCGCAGGAAGCAACCTTTCTCCTGCTACATAGTCCTGGTTCCTTTGATGACTCTCAAGCCTGCTGTCCCCTGGTACTTCCCGCTCCTTTGTCCCACTGCTGTCCTCTAGTGCCGGAGACCCCCTCCTCAAAGCCGTCACAGCCACGGTGGGGGGGGTGGGGGGCAGCTGCTCAGCCCCTTCTCCCAGATGGCCTGGTGGAGGTGCTGCAATGTGTCTGGAATTCCGCCCACCCCCCATCCAACTCCCCTTTTCTTCCTTTCTGGGATTGAATGATGGGGAGGAAGGTGCAAGGATGCAGAGGTTCAAGAAGGGAAAGAACACATGTGTCCCGGCCCCCTCTCCTCCCTGTCCCCACCCCACCTTATGTCGCAAGTGCTGTGAATGGTCCCTGTTCCTCAGGGGCACCAGGCTCTGCCAGGCCTGCTCCTGTGTGCGTGCCCTTCCCCCTGCCCAGGAGCGCCCTTCTCTCTGCTGGTTGAACACCTCTCACCCTTCCAGTCACATGCCCCCTCCTCTGTGAAGTCTCCACTCTCCCCCACCCCCGCCCCTACTGCCCACCCACCTACCCCAACCATTGTTCTTTTAAGAACTTTTCAGCCCCAGATCTTCTTACTTTTGGAAGCTACTTCCTCCATCAGTTCACAGGTATTGTAATCAGATCCCACGTTAAATCCATGTATATGTAACTGTGGAAAAGGCAGGTAGAGCAGAAGATGACTCTTTGACAATGTTACATTTTATAGACATTTAATTAAGCATGTATCAGCTTTCTGTTGCATTTATGTTACAACTTTCTGTTTGTATTTAAATCCCAGGACTCTTTTCAGGCCTTAAACATTTCCACAGACCCTTCAGAGCTCTGAGGTCCTGGCACCGTGGATGGAGCTGAGTGTCTGATGGAGAAATGCTCCCCTCCCATCCCCCTCCCCATCCAGACAGTACCAGCGCCCCCTCCAGACCCTGCGCAGTACCACATGCCTATGTGGTGATGATCTGTTCGTCGCAGTCCCCGCTGGACAAGGCAAGTGTCACAACTTGTCACTTCCAGACAGGAACAGAAGGATCAGTAAACCTGTTGGGGAAAAGTAGGCAAGTGAAGCAGAGCAAGCCTGCAGAAAGCAGCAGGCGCGCATGTCTGGATTTTGTGAGTTCAGAGCACAGGGGTGGCCTTCTCAGACCCCACCTCTCATTACCTGCCACCCTGGAGAACAGAGATTCCTTTCCCAGGGGGCCAAACTTCTTCCCATGGAGACACTACCAGAATGCAATGTTCCTGAGGCCCCACTGTGAGCCAGGTGTGGGGTGAGCATTGGCCTCTCACCCTCACGCTGGTCTCTGCATATCACATCTCAGGCAGAGGCCTGGGGGCGGGCTGGCACAGGTGTGCTCTCTGATGCTCCTCGCCCAGTGGAGACGTCCTTCATCCTCTCTCCCAGCTGGTCAGGATGGTGTGGAGGGGAGAGTGTGGCAGCAGACGGGGCAACTCTGGACAGTCTCCCATGCCAGTCTCTCAGGGGGATGGACATTCCAGCAGCGGCTTGGCTGGTGAGACCTGGATTTGGAAGTCCCAAGGTCACATTATGGTCACTAAGGTCATTAGGATCCTTTCTGACCCCTAAGGTAGTGACATACTCCACTGTCACCTCTCCGCATCCCCCACCAGCAAATGTCCACAAGCCTATCAGACCCTTCCAGACCACCCCACCTAAACAAGCCCCTTCCTTCCTCTGGGGGACCCACAGAGTGATTGGCCAAAGGTTCCATGAAAGACTCTTAGCTCAGGGGCTTCCCTGGTGGCGCAGTTGTTGAGAGTCCGCCTGCCGATGCAGGGGACGCGGGTTCGTGCCCCGGTCCGGGAAGATCCCACATGCCGCGGAGCGGCCGGGCCCGTGAGCCATGGCCGCTGAGCCTGCGTATCCGGAGCCTGTGCTCTGCAACGGGAGAGGCCACAATAGTGAGAGGCCCGCATATAGCAAAAAAAAAAAAAAAAAAAGACTCTTAGCTCAGGAGAATCTCATAAGAAGAAAAGACATGAGCGTGTGCTGGGCACCTGCTGTGTGCCATGATTTTGACTGGTCAGGTCCACGTCTGTGACCTTATTTAATCAGCACAGCAGTCCTTTGAGGGAGGAAGTTATCATTTCCCCCTTTTTACAAGTGAGGAAATTGAGGATCAGGGAAATGACTTGCCCTGTTCAAGGCCAAGCCTTGGACAGAGTGTAAGTGACAGAGCCAGCCCCAACCCTTCATCCACTGCCCTGGGGACGGAGGTTTGGGATCCTCGGCATTGGAGGTGGTAGCTGATGCCACCTGCTGATGGTGTGGATTAGACTGTCCCAGGAGAATGTGAAGGAGGGCAAATCATTGCACAATGATAAAAGTGGGTGTGCTGTGAGGATGAGTTGAGAGACTAACCGAGTGGTATGAGAATAATCTGTCAGAGAGGTGGGAGGAGAACTAAGAAAGAGAAAGAATGACATGGAGAGAGGGGAGAGGGACAGAGAATCAGGAAGCAGGTGGTACAGACATAGAAAACAAACTTATGGTTACCAAAGGGGAAATGTAGGGGAGAGGAATAAATTAGGAGTTTGGGGTTAACATATGTACCCTACTATATATAAAATAGATAATCAACAAGGACCTACTGTATAGCACAAGGAAGTCTACTCAATATTCTGAAAAAGAATCGAAATATGTAAATGTATAACTGAATCACTTTTCTGTACACCTGAAACTAATACAACATCATAAATCAACTATATTCCAATATTAAAAAAATGTTTTAATCAACCTAGTTCAGAAGAAGAAGAAGGAGGAGGAGGAGAAGAAGAAGAAGGTAGACTATTGTCAATAGTGATGATGTTAGTCAGCAGTGACCAATGGCAGTCAAAGGCAATCCACAGTGGTCGGCAGTGACAGTCAGCCTGGGCATCTGTAGTCAGTGATGGTCAGTGTTCAGTGGTGGCTGACAAAGTTGAATGGTGATCTGTGTGGTCCACAGTGGTCACCAGCAGGTGGTGGTCCAGCCAGGGAAGCACTGAGAAGTGCCCCTTGGATGTCACCACCAAGAGATCCCCTGGTGACCTTTGCCAGAGCAGCTGCAGGAATCCGTGTGGGTGGGGCTGAGGGGGGTGGAGCGGGAAGTGGAGAGCCTGGGGATAACTACGATGAGGACTGAACCGGAGGAGATGAAACTCACGTCGGGAGTGAAGAGGACTGTTTCTTCTATTGTCACCGGCCAAGTGGGTGACTTAAGGAGAGCAGTAACAGTCTGGGAGAGTTTATGAGTGGGCAGGAAAAAGGAGAGTTGAGAGAGAAGTAAAATGATGGTGGAGCCGCTAATGGGACACCCCCCACCCCACTCCTAATGGGATCAGTCGGTTTAAATCAAGTGAAGCAGGGCTTCCCTGGTGGCGCAGTGGTTGAGAGTTTGCCTGCCGATGCAGGGTTCACGGGTTCGTGCCCCCGTCTGGAAGGATCCCACATGCCGTGGAGCGGCTGGGCCCATGAGCCATGGCCGCTGAGCCTGCGCGTCCGGAGCCTGTGCTCCACAGCGGGAGAGGCCACAACAGTGAGAGGCCTGAGTACCGCAAAAAAAAAAAAAAAAAAAAATCAAGTGAAGCAGAGGAACCTGGGGGAAAGTATTTGGAGTTAGGGGTCAAGGCAGCATGGTTTGAGTCTGTTTCCACCGTCTGCTAGCTGTGTGACCTTGCTTACTCCCCATGGCCCTCATTTTTCCTCACCTGTAAAATGGGACCCAGAATGCCCACGCTTACGGCACAGGGTATCTGTGAGGATTAAATGAGAAAACTCGTGGAGAGTTCTGACTTAGCACAACGCCCACGTAAAGTGTTCAACAACATAGCCTCAATGTCACTTCCTGGATGAGATGACCTTGGACATGAAGCCTCAAAATGGGGACACTAATTGTGCCTACATCGTGGCATTGTTTTGAATGAGGCAACGCCTTTATCGTGTTTAGCACAGCACAGCGCAGCGGAAGTGCTCCACGAATGACATAGGGCAGCAGCCACAGTGAATGGGACAAGCTTCCCTCTCTTCCGGGTAGATTTTTCTGCGGCCTTCATCTTTCCGGGGTCCGGTGCCTCTGTGGGTGAGGGCTCAGGCTGATCTCAGTGTACTGGGCTCTTAGAGGTGGCCGGGAGCCTGGAGATGAGCTCTCTGTGCCAACTTTTTCCCGGAAACATCGAGATTCATAACCAGAGAGGGTTGAGCCTAAGGTCGCGAAGAGTGATGGTAGAGCCAGGCTAGGGACCTGGGGACACCTGACTCCAGCAGCAAGGCCACGTCCCTCACAGCCCCCCTGTGTGCACTGGGGTCAAGGATTTGGGGCCTCACCTACCCTCCACGGTAGACCCCAGAAGCCAAACCAAACCAAAGTAAGAAGTAGCTGTTCGGTACTGAGTGGCCGCTAGTCATGAAACCCTGGTCTGAACACTTTATACATCACCATTTAGTTCATCCCCTCCACGCTTCAATGAGGCAGATACCGTTGTTGTCTGTCTTCCCTTACAGATGAGCAACTGAGGCTCAGAGACGAAAAGACCAGTCAAGCAGCACACACAGGATACATGGCAGAGCCAGGATTCCATCCCAGGCAGTTTGGCCCTAGAACTCGTGAAGCCACACCTGTTCTGTGTGTCTTGGGCAGAGAGAGAAAGAGGGAAGCGGGTGGGAGGGCCTGGGGAGAAGCTCCACCCCCATGTCTGGAGGGGATCCAGGCCCCCCCATGTCTGGAGGGGATCCATCGGCACCCAGCACGGCACATAACATGTGTTCATTTGTGTGGATGGTCTGACGCTCTGTGTCTGACAGGAAGAGTGTGCCTTCCGCCTGAGCAAACCTGTCTGGCCCAGGGAGCCTACGGAGGGCAGTTTGCTCCCCTAGACTGAGCTGGTGAAGCCAGGGCAGGGTGGCAGAGGGGAGAACAGCGCCAGCCAGAGCCAGGCTGGGTCCCAGCACCACCAAGTCTGATCTGTGCAGAAACGGCCAAAGCTCTTCCCTCCCCTGAGCCTCATGTCTGCAACTTCCCAGCGCAGATGGACACAGTGTAACCGCCAGCTTGTGGCATTGTTGTGGGAATCAAAGGAGCTGAGCGAGAGGAGGAAACTGAGACTTAGGAACGTGCCCACGGCTCACGTACCTGCTGAGCTCTGAAGCCAGGACTCAGACCTTGCTGCCCTCCGCTCAAGTGCTCACTCCTCCACTGACCAGAGGTGGGACCAGAGATTTTACCTTCTGAGCCTCAATTTCCTCATCTGAGGAATAGAGATAATGATACCCTCTTGCAGGTTTTCCTTCAAGGCTTGCAATCTTGTGTTTAAATTGCCTGGTACCCAGTAACCTCCGTGACCCAGTAGCTAAGATGATGACGATGACGATGATAACCACAGCAATGATAACAGAGTTTGAATTAAGCAGAATTAACAGGGAGCAAAGAGTCGGTTAAGGGAACATCCCGTCCCCACCAGGGAAAGGATGGGCTGATTATGGATGCCCCTGCGTGCCCCCCTTACCACCTGCCAAGCCAGCAAGGCTCCAGGAAGCTTCCGAGGATGAGTCAGTAGGTGGGTGGCCCACTGCCTTCCTGAACATCGACTGTTGTCCTTCCTCCCATATGAGATTTGTCAGTCATCACAGTGTGGGAGGGAGGCCTGGCTCTGCTCTCCCCCTGAGGCAGGGGCTGGAAAGACCCGAGGAATGGGCGGGAGGGTAGATGCAGGCAGGGGGATGACAGGCCGGGTTCTGCCTTTCCGCGCGTTCGTGGTCCCCACCACCACAGTCCTGCCCCGAGGCCAGGCTCTTTTCTTGATCTAATTAAGCCTCACTGAGAATTAAACTACACAGCCTTGAAGTGAACATGTCCCCTGAGAGCATCCTAGAACTAATACTGATTAAATATGAAATGATCTTTTCTTCAGGACCAGAGTCATGGAGGCACAAATCAGGGATGGGAGCTGTAATTACTAGTTCCAATTATGCAGTGGTGGTGGGGGGGGGGGGGGGGCGGTTGTTTTTTTGCTTTTTAAAATAGAATAAAACAGAAAAGAACTAGGACTTGGATTAAGACTAGGACTAGAAATAAAATGAAATGAAATGGAGCCGCGCAGCATAGAACACAAACCACCCTTCCCGTCCCACGGGTAAAATCAATTAACAACATTCTGGGCTGTTTCTGCTCTAAGGAACAAGAGTTTTTTTTTTTTTTTTTTTTTTTTTTTTTTTTTTTTTTTTTTTTTTTTTGCGGTATGCAGGCCTCTCACTGTTGTGGCCTCTCCCGTTGCAGAGCACAGGCTCCGGACGCGCAGGCTCAGTGGCCATGGCTCACGGGCCCAGCTGCTCCGCGGCATGTGGGATCTTCCCGGACCGAGGCACGAACCCGTGTCCCCTGCATCGGCAGGCGGACTCCCAACCACTGCGCCACCAGGGAAGCCCAGGAACATGAGCTTTTTTATTTTTTATTTCCTTTCCCATTCTTACGGTGTACTATTTCATCCAGGTGATTCGCTGTGCACCTACTATGTGCTAAGTGGGTACCAGATGCAGGGGTGAGAAGTAAACGAGTCGGACCAGGTACCTGGTCTCCTGAGGGTCACGGTCAGGAAGGGACATGGCCTCCGAGGAAAGTCCTAACCAATGTGTGACCACACCCAGGGATGGGGCCAAGCATGCCCTGCACAGGAGGCTGTGTGGGAGGATAATAAGGGGGACTAACTCAGATGGGGGTCTCAAGAGCTGATATTTAAGTGGTGACCTGAAGGGCCTGTGCTCCCATCATCCCCTCTGCTAGAAATGCTCTTCCTCAAATATCCACGTGGCTCCCTCCTTCATCCCTCCCTGCCCTAAGTCTTTGGGAAAACGTCAGCTTCTCAGTGAGCTCTTCCTCACCCACCATCACTTCAACTGCAAGCCCCTGACGGTCCCACGTTCCCTTGCTGCTTGATTTGTCTCCTTTTCACTTGTCACCAAACTATACATGAGACACGCTCAATCTAGACAGTTACAGTCCATCGTCCCCATTAGAAGAGAAGCTTCCCAAGGCCAAAGAGTCTTGTGGTCACTGCTGTGGTTCTCCGTTATAAGCCCAGCTCCTGGCACAGGGCGGGGCTCACTACACATCTACCAAGTGAAGAGCGAGTGCGTCTTGCTCAGGGGACAAAAATGGGGCAGTCCCTCAGGAGTGGAAGTGGGGGCTGGGCTAGCGCAGTGTGGACCAGCAGCAGGGGCGTGGCCAGAAGGGGATGGGAGGAAGAGGAAAATGTCATGGTGTCCAAAGGGCTGCAAGGGGTGCAGGAGTGTGGGGTGGGGGGTTGAGGGTAAAAGCCCAAGTTCTCGATGTTGGCGACCAGCCAGGAAGCACGATGGCAGAACAGTCTCCAGGGCACAGAGGGGTTCAGATTGAGGTGGGCTGCAATGGAGGGGCCCCTGGTCATCGGGCTCACATGGCAGAGTCCAAGGATAACTAACAGGATGAGGACTGAGCAGTAAGAGGGAACAAAGAGCCTCACAGGCTGAAAAACACACAAGGATCCGTTTTCCTGTCCCGAAACCTCCCTGTTTTGTATCAAAAACAAGTGGGGGCAGAGGATGCCTGGATTTGTAATCACATCACCTGGTTATGGATTTCACAGCCTGTGACATCCGCCCAGGCCTGGCTGTAGTCATCTCCTCCCACCTGCCCGCCTATAACAAGGGCACATTCCCTCCCCAAGGGCAGGGGTGGGGTGGGCTGGGGAGGGGTGGGGGTGGGGCTCAGCTCCTGCCTGAGGGTTCTGGTTGCCATGGAAACAGGTGGCTGGGAAAGGCAGGCCCTGAGGCAGAGGCCTTCAACCAGGCTGCAGCCTCCAGAGCCTGGTCACCTGAGCCCGGGCCGGGTCTCAGCCCTCAGTTCCTTCACGGTTCCCACTGCACTGGTAGAAGGGAGCCCTCCCCACTTCAGAAGCCCAGGGCAGGTCACCCAGGCTCCTGGAACAGCTTCCTCTGCCCCCCCAGATCCTGCCAGCAGAGGTGAGAAGAGCAAAAGCTGAGCTCAGCACCTGTGGGGTCAGAGACCGCGGCTGTGGGGCTGAAAACTGAGGCTGCGGGGGCAGGGGGTGGAGGGAGGGGACGCCAGGACATTGGGCTTGTAAAGGCCCCTGGAGGCCTTGGGCTCAGCCCGCTCCTTCTCTGGATGGGAGAGCTGAGGTCCTGAGGTTGCAGGGCCCTGACAGACCCCCGGCATCAGCACGGACTTCTTAAGGACCCTTTTTCCCAACAGGCAAAGTCCTCAAAGCCTTTCAGGGCCTCCACTGTCTCCCACATTCTCCCAGGCACGCGGGCTACAGCTTGGCCATGTCAGGGCCTGCTGGCCTCCTAAGTGACTGCCAAGACTCAACTGCCCACGGGGCACATAAGCCCCAAACCACCCCCAACCCAGTGCCGGGCCAGCTCCTGCCTCCGTGCCCACCGCCGCCTGTAGTGAAGCCTGTGCGCCCTGAGCCTGCCATGCACCAAGCTTGAGAGCTGGTTTGGGGCGGTGGGGAACAGGCAGCACCGAGAGTCCTGTGAGCCAGGCTCAGCATGGGGACGCCGTCCCAAGGCCTGCAGGAGCCACGAAGGGTGTTAGGCAGAGATCAACGTTGACTGTCCTGGGTTTGGGACGATCACTGTCTGGTGGCCGGGGTGTGGGTGCAGGTCGCCCCCAACACGTGCAGCCCGGGGCACAAGAACCAGTGAGGCCCCCGGACCAGTGGGCTAAATATCTAAGAGTTATAAAGCAACTAATGAACTGTCAAATCAAATAAGTTTTTCCTCCTACCTCCTCAAATTCCTGAGCCCAGGAATGTAGGGAGCAGAGACAGCTGGCCCCTGACCCCTGACCCCTGACCCGGCCTGGACCAGCGCCTTCCCTTCCCTTCCTCAGCTCGGCCGCTCCACGGTCTCACGTACAGTGTGCCACACCCCAGCCCGCAGGCTCTGTCCGCACCTCCCCACCCACAGCTAGACTTCGGGGTTTAGGGGGTGCGTGCTGGCTCTGCGGGCCACCCTCGGGGGGGCAGACCCCGGAGGAGGCCACACGAGCCCTGGAAGCAGGTTCGGGTCAATCAGGAAGGGAGTTCTGGGGTTGGGGGACCGGAGATTGTCTCTTGTCCCCCTAGTCCCTGAGGGGAGAGGCACAGCTGGAGGAGGCGGGAACAGGGCCCCTAAAGAATGGGGCCCCGGGCAGGACGCCCCTGCTCACATCTCAGGGTCATAAGATGGAATGCAGGGGCTGTGGTGGGGCTGAGGGACCAAGCGGGGCTGGTGGGGAGCGATGTCTGGCCAGATGGAGATGCTCATGGCCTGAGATGGGGCAGGGATGGTGGATGTGGGGAGGGGACTCCAGAAGTTAAAGGAGTTCAACTTGGCAGGATCTGATGGTCCCTGAGGTGTCAGGAGAGTCAGGGATGCTCCCTTGTTTCTGATTTGGGTGAGTGGGAGCTGCGGGGGCAACACCAAAATGGGAACCGTGGAGAGGACCAGGTTTGAGGGGAAGGTGAAGGGTTTGGTTTTAAATTTCTTGAGGGACAGGAGGCTGCAGGACCCCCAGAGGGAAAGGTCAAGGAGGCAGGGGTGGCCTGTCCAGCTCAGCCCTGTGTGGCCTGGCCTTGGACAGGTCGGGTGCATCAAAGACCCTCGATATGGATCATGGCTCAGCGGGGTGGCAGCACATAGAGATCAGGGGCTGTTAGCACATGGACAGGGCTGGGCCCACAGGCATGGCCGAGCTCACTCAGGGAGAGAGAAAAGAGGAGAGTGATTCGGGGAAGCAGGGTTACCCGCCCTGGCTTCACCGTGGCTGGGTCTGCAGAGCTGGCTCCCTCCTGGAGGCACGTGGAGGGGAGCTGAGGGGTGGAAGGAGAGAGCTGGTCCAGCGCCTCACCTTCCACGCGCTGACCCTGCCCACTAGTGAGCGTGGCCCAAACAGTGTCTCGCCTCTGACCAATCACATCTGCACGTCTTCCTTTCCAGGGGAGCATGGAGGGGTCTTGGAAGGACACCAGAGGTGGGTCTGCCATGGGGCGAAGGGCAGACATCCCCACCCCCAAAATGAGTCAGACTCTGATAGCTGCTGTAATAGTGATAAGAGCAAAATCTGTGCAGAACATAGAGGTGAAGGACGTTCATTTCAACTGGGAGGTGAAAAAAGTTTCATGGAAGGCCTGCCCTTGACTCTGACCTTGAAAGTGAGGGAAGATTTCAATAGGCAAAGATGGGGTTTGGTGGGAAGGGCGGGAAGTGCAGGAGAGCGTGCTGGGGCGGGGATGAAGGGCACAATTCAGCCACACTGCAGGGGCCTGGTGTGCTTTGAACAAAGGGTTCAGTGGATGAGGCTGGAATTAGAAAAGGCATCCCTAAAGAAGTAGCAATGGGCCACTGGGGGGTAAAGATGGAAGATTTGAAGTGGTAAGAGGAAGAGAGAGAAACGCTCCCTGTCCAGCAGACAGCCCACGGCTGAGACGGCCGTGCTGGTGGAGGGACGGGTTTAGAATGCGAATCACACAGCCTAGGTTTCTGAGGAGACTTAGATGAGGAGAGTAACAAAATCATAAATTCTAAAGCCTTAGGATCTTAGGAAATCTTATAATCTTCGTATAATCAAATTATTGGATCTCAGAGTCTAAAACGACAGCAAGCTGGATCTTAGATTGCTCAGGGTTTCACAACCCAGCCTCCTCCCACTCTGTAATGATAGTCCGCACTCCATGCTCAGTGCCTTGCACACATTATGTCCTTTTGTCTCCATGACAACCCTGGGATGTGGAACTTATTTTGCCGGATTTCCCAGATGAAGAAACTGAGGCTCAGTGAGCGTAAGTCATTGCTAAATGTCAGACACCTTGCAATCAACGTGACCGGAACTCAGCCCAGATCTCTTGGCCCCTGAAGCCCGTGCCCCCAACCTCTCTGCTGGTTTGCCTCCTGCGAGGCCTCTCTGCTGAGTGCTCACCCTTCCTCTGTGCACACCTCCAGTGACGGGGAGCTCATTACCCCTTTCCGGGGCTGCTCATCCATGCCAACAGTGGACACATCTCTCCTGCTGTTCCTAAATCTGCCCTGGGAGACCCCACAAAAGAACATAAGCTTCACCTGGGGCTCCTGTAGGGAGGGGAGCAGCTGCCTGAGGTGGGATGACGATCACACAGGAGGGGGGAGTCGGGTTAGGGAAGCCCCAGCTGCAGCCCCTCCCTGGCGATAGAGAGGGGGGTTCATCCTGAGGGAGGGAATCGGCCAGAGACATTGGGAGCAGGACGTCTCAAAGACAAGTGAAGACGGAGCGCAGAACACTGGGCCCTGGGGGTGAGGGATGGATTATAATACAGAAACGCAATTCTCCAGCAGTCAGAGGCATGGGGCCTAGTAAGATCGGACTCGGAAGTGCTGTGCCTTTAATTTCTTGGCTCTTCTCCCTGAAAACTTATTCTACAAAATGTGCCTTTGTGCCATCCATCCTCCCAGATGGCTTTTTAAGTGAAGCTGTTTGTTAAGTGGGAGAAGAAAAGGGAGGGGTGGGGGAGCAGGAAGGGGGTGGTGGAGCCACCGCAGCCCCCAGGGCAGGAGACAAAGTGGGAACAGCAGCGAGTGGGAGGGCAGGGCAGGGAGAGCCGGGGTGGTCCAGGAAGGGGCGGAGCAGGCCTCCCTGGATGGGACCTCGGCACAGCGGAGTCACGTGACCAGAGTCCCAGGGACAGTCGCTGGCAGTGTCCCGGCCCCACTGCGTGCCCAGCTCTGGGTGAGCGCTCTGGACTCATTGACCCAACAGGTCCTCACACAGCCTGTGTACCAGGTCCTAGGACCATCCTCATTTCACGCAGAAGGGGCTCAGAGAGGTACAGGCCTTCACCCAAAGTCACACAGCTGGTGAGAGGCAGACTCGGGATTCGAGCCCAGGACTGTGGGACTCCAGAGCCCCAGCTCTTAACCAGGAATCACACAGCCCCTCCCAAACTGTCAGCTGGAAGAGCCTTAGAGATCAGCCCCACTGCAGCCCTACTGCCCTTGGGGCCTCAGTTTCTCCATCTGTACAGTGAGGCAGTTGGTGTAACTCCCTGGTTCTCAAGCCCGACTCCACATCAGAATCTCCTGGGACTTTTCAGCAATACTGAGGCCTGGGCCCCACCACAGGCTGATGGAGTCAGAATTTCTGGGAATGGGGCCCAGGTATCTAGATTTTTTTAAAAATCCCACTGCTGACAATCCTAATTGCTGGAGAGGATGCAAAGCAATAGGAACTCTCACTCATTGCTGGTGTGAACACAAAATGGTACAGCCACTTCGGAAGAGAGTTTGTCAGTTTCTAACAAAGCTAAACATAGTCTTACCATACAATCCAACAACAGTCACGCTCCCAGGTATGCGCTCAACTGATCTGAAAATTTGTGAATATGCAAAACCTGCATGTGAATGCTTATAGCAGTTTTATTCATAATTGCCAAGAACTGAAAGCAACCAAGATGTCCTTCTGTAGGTAAATGGGTAGACGTACTGCGGTGCACCCAGACAATGGAATATGACTCAGTGATAACAAGGGATGAGCAATAAAGCTACACAAAGACGGATGAATCTTAAATGCCCGTTGCTAAGGGGAAAAGAGTCACTTGAAAATACTGCATTTGTATGACGTTCTGGAAAAGGCAAAATTAGAGACACAGGAAACAGATCAGTGGCTGCAAGGGGTTTGGGGAACAGGGAGAAGATTTTGTTCAGGACAATAAAGCTATTATGTGTAATACTATAATGGCGGATCAACGATACCATGCATTTGTCCGAATCCATAGAACTTGACAGTAGAAAGGATGGGTGTACACAGATTTTGAAAAATCCTTTAGGGGGGGTCAGGGAGTCCAGGGTGGGATGCAGACTGTGACAAAAGAATCTAACTGTCTCACAAATGTATGAGATACCCTCAGTGAGGCAGGTGGAGACAAAAGGTGCTGACCTCTGTGACCTTGAAAATGGGTGGAGTCTATAAGACTCAAGGCAGCAGGAGCTGCACGTAAGCACTGTCCTCTACTGGATAAGGTTGTTCTCCATGGCAGATGGGTTAACAAGGCTGAAATCACTATGCACGTACACTGGGAATAAATGTTCCTGTGGAGGGCAGATGGTGGGAGCCAGTTCTCTCACTGCTGGGGTGGGAGGTTCCAGACAAAGAAGGGGAGGAGGCTAAAATGGTCCACGCGGTAATGGATTAGAGTTGGAGATACCAGTATGAACTCATGTTTAGCTGAATATAGACACAGAGGTTTACATATAGAAATCTTTATACCTAAGTGCATATGCATGGGTTAGTGCACAGAGCTTTATTTCCTTTCTCTGTGAGCTGACAGAGCCTAGAGGCAATGACATCCCAGTAGCAACAAGCATATCTAGTACCCAGATCTTGGTTTCTCATACCATTCTCCAATAAAAGGAGCCAGATCCCCTTGAAGAAAAGGCTGATTCTAGGACTAGGGCAGGAAATATACAAGATGAGCATGGCACATCTTTTATGGCCAGAAAGTAAGAAAGTGCTAAAAACAAACAAAAGAAAAACTCATAATGATGGGTGAAAATCAAAGGAAAACAAGAGCCAACTGAAAGAACTTTCAATGGCCAAAGCTTGGTCAATCTCAGCAACAGAATACATAAAGTAATATTGCATTATAACCCAAAAGATAAAATAAATATATCCATTAGTTCATACTGATATGAATGGATGAATACATATACATACATACATATGAAAAAGGTCTCACATGCAGAAAAATTTCAAATAATTTATGTAGAATCTGTAATGTCACCTCTCTCATTCCTGATATTGGTAATTCGTGTCTTCCTTTTTTTGTTTCCTGATCAGTGTGACCAGAGGTTTATCAATTGTATTGATGTTCTCAGAGAATCAGCTTTGGTTTCATTGATTTTCTCTATTGCTTTTCTCCACTGATTTCTACTCATAATTATTTCCTCTCTGTTACCTACACTGGCTTTAATTTGCTCTTCTATTTCTAGTTTCTTTAAGTGGAAGCTGGGGTCACTGATTTGAGGCATTTCTTCTTTCCTAAGGCAGGCATTTAGTACTATAAATTTCCCCCAACGAACCGCTTCAGCAGCATCCCACAAATTTTGAGATGTTGTATTTTCATTTTCTTCCAGTGAAAAATGCTTTCTAGTTCCCCTTTTGGTTGATTCTTTTACACATGGGTTATTTAGAAGTGTACTATTTAGTTTCAAAATATTTTGGAGATTTTTCAGAGATCTTTCTGTTACTGAAACAGCTCTTTCTGTTAAATTACTGATTTCTCATTTATTTCTGTTGTGGTCAGAGAACAAACTCTGTACAACTTGAACCCTTCAAATGTATTGAGACTTGTTTTACGACCCAGAATATGGTCTATGCTGGCATATTTAGATATACTCATGAAAAGAATGTATACTTTGCTGTTGCAGGATGGAGTGTTCTATACATATCACCTAGATCAAGTTGGTTGATAATGTTAATCAAGTTCTCTATATCCTTTATGAATTTCTGCCTACTTGCTATATCAATTTTTGAGCAAGGCATGCTGAAATTTCTGACTATCATTGTGGATTTGTCTATTTCTCCTTGCAGTTGTGCCATTTTTTTGTTTTATGTATTTTGAAGCATTGTTACTAGGTACATAAACATTTAGGATTGTTAGGTCCTCTTGATGAACTCACAATATCATTTCCTTTATCTCCGGTAATACTGTTTTTCTGCAACCTACTTTATCTGATATTACTATAGCCACTCCAGCTTTCTTTGCCAGTCACTGTGGATTTTACCTTATTGGGTGCTGGATATTTTTGTTTTGTTATAAATATTTTGGGCTTTATTCTGTAATGCAGTGAAGTTACTTGGAAACAGTGTGATTCTTCAGGATCTTCTTCAAGATATCTTAGATGGGACCAGAGCAGCTCTCAGTCTAGGGCTAAAGTTTCCCATACCTGAGGCAAGACCCTTCTGTGTCCTCTCCGGAGTCTTCTCTTTGTGCAGCTCTCTCTTCTCAGGCACTATGCCCTGTGAATTCCAGCCACCTTGGTCTTCTGGAATCTCAGCTCCAACTCCTCAACTCTGGGACCTCCCTGGGCTCTACTTATGTTCCTCCTCCTTGTCCCATGGCCGGGAAACTCAGGGCTGGAAACCAGGGTGACTGTAGGGCCCACTGCATCTGTTTCTCATCTCTCCTTCATTGCCTGAAGTCCAGTGTCTTGCAAACCATTGTTTCATAATTCTGTGGTTTTTGGTCACTTCGGGCGGGAAGTTCACTCCATCTTGCCTGGAAGAGGAAATCTTTACAGCTGGGGTTGAGAACCACTGAGCTACCTCAATCATCCCATTGCTCATATGGGGAAACTGAGGCTGGAAGTTGTGGCCCTTGCCCAAGGTCACATAGCAGGTTAGAGGGTCTAGAACCTGCATCCCCCATGTGTGGGATTCTCATGAGAACCCCAGGTGATTTCAGAGAGCAATGAGGAAATAGGAATTTCTCTCAGCATACCTCTGCAACAACCTGGTGTGAGGGCTGGTGACGGAGGCTGTTTTCCCTCTGCACCTCTTGGTCCTCTGTATTTCCCTCCTGTCTTCCTCTCTCTTCAGTGTAGCCCAGCCCGAGGCTGCATCACCTCCACTTCCAGTAGCAGATGGCAAACCCACCACCCTGCACAGGCTCCCAGCCGTGTGTCTAGGGCTGTAGCCCAATAAATGATGATAGAATTATAAACAACAAAGGAGAATGGAAGCCTGAGAAAAGGATGATGCTAGCAGACAAGAAGCCAGGGAAAAGCCGTGCCAGCTGCTCTGGAGGCTGGTCCAGGTCCAAGCCCATCGTGATGTTCTCCCATGTTTCAATTATGAAAAACTCTAGCTCCAGATCCAGATATATAAAATTAAAATTAGGTTTTTTCCTTGCCTTTCCTTTCCATCCTTGGGTATCTGGTGGATTTGTCTGCTTCTATAGCAGCCTCCAGATGAGGGGAAAACAAGAACTTCTCAAACTGTGGCTAGAAAATTGGTGTTGGAGAGGCAGCCATTGTACCCTCTGGTGAGAGGCCATGGCCAGAGGCTCTCAAGGTGGAGGGAGAAGCCTCGCTCCTGCCGACCTGGCCCAGGAGCCTCTGAGCTCACTGTCTCCCCCACCCCCAGCCTGCTCCTCTCTGGGGCTTTCTATCCCAGAAAAGCCCTCAGAAGCCCCCTCTTCTTCATCACTCCCCTAAAGGTAAATTAAGTCACTCCTGTCCCCATTCATTCACCAAACGTACCAAGGCCCACTGTGTGCCCGCCCTGCACCGGGAACACAGCGGTGACGGAGGCAACCCTGTCCTGGCCCTGTCACTTCTGGGTCACAATCCAGCAGGGGAGACAGGAGCAGGTAAGTGCACAGGTGATGCACTGCTGTGTTGAGGGCTGTGCTTGGTGCCCAGAGCTGCAGAGAAGACAGGGGAGGGGAGACCCTGGGGCGAGGGGACGGGCTGCAGAGCCCCCTGAGGTGGGGATAGCTGGGGGTGCTTCTCTGTAGGAAGAGGGAACACAGTGAGGCTGGATCCTCCCGGTCAACGCTTACCTGACTGGAAGCTCTGAGCCCATTTCCAAACTCTAATAAAACACTGTAGTTAATTTGCGGCCCCAGGCTGGCCCCACCCACAAGCCGGCTGTGCCCCTCAGGCCCCCGTGCTTCCGCCCGCTGACCTTCTCCTTCTCCCCTTTCCCAGCCTCCCCTGCGGTCTGAGATCCCCCGCAGGGCCCCCCTCCTTGAGGATCCCCTGGGGTCCGTGGGGTTGGGCTTGGATTTGACACCCTGACGAGAGGCCGCTGGTGTCTCCCAGGCCCCTCTGGGGACAGTGTCCTGGTCTGTAACTGGACATCATCACCCACCACAGGGCGTCCAGATCCGGGGAAGTCGTGCAAACCCTGACGCTGCACCCTAATGGGGAGGCCCAGCGAGCGGAAGCAGTGTCACCGAGTGCAAGGACTCTGATGGGGACCCTGGGGGGAGGACGTCCTGTCCCAGGAGCCTCCATTTCCTCAGGCAGATGAGCCTCTGCCCACCTGTCCTCTGGTCCAAGATACCAGGCCTCCCTGGACCAGGACAATGCAACTGGACTGTGGTCGGAGCCCAGGAGCATATCCTGGAAGCCCTGGTAGAGGCAAAAAGCTGGGGGAGGGGAGGGAGGGTAAATGCAGCGGAGGGGGCGTGGGCTCCAGTCAAATCCATTTTCTCTCTGATGCTGCCTCTGGTCCTGGGTGTGGATGGGCGGTAACTCTGGGAAAATGAGGATGGAGGACAGGAGGCAGCCTGGAATCCAACAGCCCCAGGGGCATCCGATCATGCTGCTAAAAATCATAACCAGCCACTGTGTGCAGGACCCTGGGCCACCTCCACCCTGGGCATCGTCCAGGTCTTTGCCTGGGCCCTGGGGGTGAGAAGTGTTCCTGCCCCACTGAAGTGGCTTAAGGCTTGTGCTTCACAGGAGAGAAGGGTCTGGGAAGCGGGAGGGCTTTCAGATCTGTGTGCCATCGGGAGGTGGCCCTCTCCACTGCTAGTCCTGTCCCCAGTCTTTTTCCTGAGCACCATGGGAAACCGCCGTGAATGTGCACTCCCCTTGTGTCTGGGGCTCCCAGGAATGCTCAGCTGGCATGCCAGTCCACATTCAGCCTCCAAGAATTCATTAAAATGGTAGTTGTTTGTTTCGTGCCTACGTTCACCGCAGCCACCACTCTCTCCGAGGTTCTGCCAAAGGTGCAACGGTTTGCGTGTTCTGTCTCTCCTTGGTGCGTCATGTCATTCTGTGGATTTCAGTTCATTGGGTACCTTGCAGCCCCAGCTTCCTGATGGGCTCAAGAAAAGTTATGATTTTGTAGATTATGTGCCTTTTTTTTCACATTCTCTCTTGTGTCTTTTCACATCCTAAGTAGAAGCAGAAATCCATGAGCAGACCAAATAAGTAAATAGAATGTTAGGAAGTGTGAGCGAAGGCTAGAGACAGCATAATGATGGGGCAAGATTTTTCCTTTATAAAGGTCACTCCGGCAGTTCAGTCTTTAACAAATATTTGTTGAGCACATATTATGTGTCAGGCACTGCTCAAGGCCTAGATAAAGTGGAGGCAGGGAGACTAGCTGGGAGACGATAGTAGCAGATCGATAAACCAAGGCCCAGAGAGGGCCATGTAATATACCCAAGTCACACAGCAAGTGAGCACAGAGTTGAGACGGGGAACCAGCTCCCGACTCCCCACTCGGGGCTACCCTGTCACAGGCTGCCTTTCATCATGAGGTTTGCCGGAAGCCCCTGAATCTAATTTGATTATCGCCCTGCTGGGAAACAGGGACTATAGGCCAGGGCTCTGTGTCTCCAAAAGACAGTGAAGTATAATTTCAGGCCCATGAAATTAGTAAAGACTAAATAAAAACAGAAAAATCAATGCTGGTAAATGTGTGGTGAGACAGGCACGCTCAGGCACTGCTGGAAGTCTTTTTGGAAGGCAATTAAGTAATAGAGATCTTGAGCTTTTGAAATGTCGTGCCCTGATAACAGTGATTCCACCTCCAGGAACTGGTCCTTAGGAAGTGGTCAGGGATTTGAGCAAGGATTATGCCTAGAGATGTTTATTACAGCCTGAGGATAAGAGAGAAAAGCCGTGATGCCCTCTTCATCCAGCCACCAAGGGTGACAAAGTAAACAATGACACTTCTAGATGAGGGACTATTATGAAGGAATTAATATGTTGCTTTTGAGGAACTTTTAATGATGTAAGAAAGCACTCATGATACTGTGATAAGAAAGAAGTAAGACATAGTAAGATCTCAATTACATAAGCTATATTGTATATTAAAATCTATAATACATGCCTACAGAAAGGGTAGGTAATAATACTGATAATAACAATTTAAAAAAAGCTTTTATTTGAGTACTTTCTCTATGCCAGGTACTGTGCTAAAGGCTCTAACTCCATAGGTGGTAGAAAATGAGGTACAGAGAGGTTAAGTGACATGTCCAGTGTCACAAAGCTGAGAAACCAAGCTGGGATATGAACTCTGGTCTGGAAGACTCCTGCCTCTACTGAGTACTGCTGGAGCTGAAGACAGGGCCAGATACTGTCTGGACCACTGCCCCATTGCCCCAAACTCCTGGAGAATCCATGTGCTGTGTCGGGAGACTGTGGAGGCTCTGCTGACTGCCCTGATAAACTGAGGCCCAGAGCCCACCCTAACTAGCCCCCGAGCTGTTCCAGGACCCTGTTCTCTATTTGGCCACACCTTCCCACCCCTCAACCCTCCAGTCTTCCGCGTTACTCAGTGTGTTTCCCTGATGGGCTGAGCTGACAGCTGAGAGATGTGTGGAGATGGAGAGCCTTGTGAAGGTCTCAGGGCCCAGCCCTCCCCTCGTGAGAGCTGCTTTCACATCCAGTGAAAGACAAACACCAGGGTAGGAGGATCCAGGAAGCATCACTCAAGGGCTTCTCCAATGGGGGGGGGGGGGATGGTTTCCTCCCTGATTTTTGATAAATGTTTTCTTTAAAGCATCAGTTCTGGTGCCCCTGCCCTGCCCGGGTTGCCCGCATCTCTCCCCACCTAGTCTGGGGCTCTTGGAAAACACGTCACCTATCTCGGTCTGTCTGCTCACTCACACGTGGAGAGGAATCTCATGAGTGTCCCCCACCCAGATTTTGTCCTCCCCTCCCCTGAATGTGCAGCTATCCCATCCACCTCTTGTTCTGATGGATCTAGATGTTTTGATCAGAAATGTGGTGCAGCAACCAGGAGCAGGCTTCCTGGAAGGAGGATGAGAGAACGGGATCGCTCCCCAGTGCCCAGCTCATCCTGCCCGGCCCTGCCATCACCTCTACTGATGCCACTTGGAGTGGCAGCCATAATGGGGACATGCTAGTGTGTTGGTCACCAGAGTCAGACTGCCCAGACCTCTTTCCCCGCAGGATCTCAGATCCAGTGAGGCCCCACTTCTTGCAGCTCTCAGTCTGTACCATAGGCATAGATGCAAGCAGAGAGATTTATAATTAACTCTGTGTGTGTGTGTGTGTGTGTGTGTGTGTGTATTTTCCTTTACAAAGCATTTTCCTATCCATTCTCCATATCCCTGCAAGGCCAGTGGGGTTATCAGCCCCATTTTATAGATGAGAAAACTGAGGCACAGAGAGACAAGCTGTCTGCCATCCAGTTACTATCCAGCTAATAAGTAATGGACACTGGGCTCAAACTCAGGGGTGACTGATACAAAGTCACTGGTTTCCCCAGGTCACAACATGGCTCTTGGAGAAGCAGACAGCAAGATGAAGTTAGGGATGAGATGTTTATTGGGGATCAATAACTTTGAAAAGAAGGGAAGGAAGCAGGACCGGAAGGAAGGACAACAAACTGTGATGCAAGTCTGACGATGCTCGACCACCTGGTCTGGAGTGGGGGAGTGAGTAGTTTGGGCAGCATCTGTCAGAGTTGACCTGCACTGGACAGAAGCAGCAGGGTGCCTACATCTCACTCTGCCCTTGAGGGTGGGCTCCCAGGAAAGGAAGCTCTCTGCAGCGGAAGCAGACCCGAAGGAGCTAACAGAGGGTGGCCCTCTGTAAAAGGCATTCCCTGCAGCTGGACAGCAAGTCCTGCCTTGGTAGAGCATCTCCACGTCAACTACAGGTGCCAGTTGCAAGTTCAAGTGTGAGATAGCAGATAGGTCCCTAACGTGAAGAGCACAATAGAGGGATAGGAAGGATAAACCAGCAGCGCATCTGAGTGGGTCTCTCCATGTCCATCACAGTCCACTCCTTGAGCCGTTCAGATCCATTTTTTCATCTGGGAAACCTTAGGGAAACCTTCTCAGACTTTCTGGTGGCCCACTCTTCCGGAGGAGTTCAGTGAGACCGATGGAGCCCTCAGCCCTCACTGGGACTCAGAGCTGCAAATGATCCTTATCACCTCCTTCCTCGTCTATCCACTCCAGGTTTCTCGGACCCTCACTCTGGTGGCTTATGCGCTACCGTAAGCCAGGCTCTCCTCCCCAAGGGGACTGAGCTTCTGGCCACCAGGCTTTTCTCAGGTAAGGATGCTGTACCTGCCCGTTCACAGTCACGGTTGTCAGAAGAGCATCACAAAGTGCCCAGTAGGACTGACTGGGTTCCACACCTACTCCTCCCTGCCCTCCTTGCATTGCAGCAGCCCTACCCTCTCTGATAAAGGGTAATTGATCTGAGTCGATTACCCTTATAAAGACAGTGACCCCTCCTCTTGCAATCTAGTCCCTGGATACCAGGAGCCCAAAGCACCCAGGAAGCCACCTTAGCCTACAAACCAGAGGCTCTCTCTGTGTTTCCTGGCACATGTGGGTCCTTTAGGGAGCGGGACATCTAACCCTGCGGAGCCCAGCGCTACAGCGACGGGAGTCACCAAGCCCCCTGGTGGTTCTCTAGTAGTGGTGGTAATGGGACCACTTTGGTTTCTACCTGGTGTTTCCTAAACCCTTGTATTCTTACTGGGGGCACCTCCCCTTAAAAAAGGCTGTGATTTTGTGCAATCCTGCAGGGTGGACCCCCATCCTCACAGAGCATTTCCTCCCAGTGGCACTTTAGCTGGGCCTGCAGGAGACCATTCCAGCACTCCGCACTCCTCCTCCATAGCCCTCAGATGGTGGTGCTGGATGAGGCCCCACCAGCAGGACAGGCCAATGCCCACCAGGAAGGTAGTTCTGTTCCTGTGAGAACAGTCTGCTGGGCCTTTCCACATGCAAGGGTCCCAATGTGGCCAAATCGCCATTTGGTCTCATTGAGGAACGGTGCCATCTTGGGGGCTCAGCAATGGTCCGTGCCGCTAGCAGGTTGGTTTCAAGAACCAGCAGCAGTATCTAGACCAGTCTTGGTAAGTGGAGCCTGGGCCGTTGCGCCCATGCATGGCCTCCGTCTCCATAGGCCAACACTGGGTGGCCAAAGTCTGGTGGTGTTAACTGTTGAGTCATTTTATTTATTTATTTATTTATTTTTTATTTTTTATTTTTTTGCGGTATGCAGGCCTCTCACTGTTGTGGCTTCTCCCGTTGTGGAGCACAGGCTCCGGACGCGCAGGCTCAGCGGCCATGGCTCACGGGCCCAGCCGCTCCGCGGCATGTGGTATCTTCCCGGACCGGGGCACGAACCCGCGTCCCCTGCATCGGCAGGCAGACTCCCAACCACTGCACCACCAGGGAAGCCCTGTTGGGTCATTTTATTTACATGATCCTTTAATGCCTCTTCCTCAGAGGATGGGCATGTTATACAAAGACTTGAGCACTTCTTGAGCATTTTCTGTGTACCAGGTACTGACCTATAAGCTTTACATCTATTAGCTTATTTAGTATGAAATAAAAACTCTCAGCATCCCCATTTTACTGTTGGGGAAGCTGAGGCACAGAACAGGTCAAATAACTTGTCCAAGCCTATTCAGTTAGAGAGTGGAAGAACCAGGGTACAAGTGCAGGCATCTGGCTCCACAGCCAGGGCTCTGACCCCCAGGGTCACACGGCTTCTCTGAATGCCCAGACAGATCCTGGTCCTGTCTGCTCCCGCAAGCACATGTCTCAACCCAAAGTTCATTGGTGGATGAAAACAGACACCGGGTGAGGGACTGTGTCACCTGAGAGCTGTCATCTGCACACCCTCCCCAAGGCGGGCTCAGCCATGCCCTTTTAGCCAGAAGTAAGTTTGCTACTGATCCAGCCTTACAGGCTGGGAGTGCAGTGTAGCCTTGTGGGATATATTCATCGAGTATCTCCTGTGTGCCAGCCCCTGTACTGGGGATTCATGAATGAACAAAAGCAGATTCTCCCCTACCCTTCAGGGTTTACAGTGAGGGTGGCGACCAAGTTTAAAATAACACCTTGGATGGGTCTCATAAGACAAAGCAGATGGAGCCATGAGGATCTGTGGTGGGAGCTCTGAACCAGCCAGGGGAGTTCAGGATGGCTTCCAGGAGGACGTGATGCTGGAGTCCGATCGGAAGCCTGGAAATGCCCTCGCATTGCTCAGAACCACACTGTGGAAGGGACTAGAATGCCGGCTGAGTGTCTGGGCAAGATGATGGTTAAGATCCCCCTGGAATCCTAAAACCCTGTGATTCCGACTCGATACTTGATAGTTTTAAGGTTCTATTAACTGAAGATTCTAAGTCCTGGGAATTTAAGATTCTGCTGTCGGGTCCTAAGGTGTTGGAATCCTCACATGTGAGTCTTTGCTGCTGGAGGAACACCAGTCAGAACCTTCCATGGCTCAGAAGATGGCTCTTCCCCTTCCTGAGCCCCAGCCAGGCCCGTAATGCGGATACATGTGCAGCTCTTTGTGGCTTAGAGAATGTAAATTTATCCTGCAGCTCAAGCATCAGGCACTCACCTTATCTGCATGTTCCAGTCATCAGAATAAATATTAGGCGACAGGTTTGTGGGGATTTTCCATGTGTACATGAGTTAAGTCCTCCAGCCAGTGGTTAATCCAGGCAGGGATTTCAAAGAGACGATTTTCTTATATTAATTACAAGGAAGGGCTGGTAACTGGGCCTCTGTCACTATCTGAGGAGGGCCCTGTCTCCCCAGGATGTGACTGAGAGAGCCGTTTGTGTGCCGAGGCTCCGGGCCGAGGTGGGACGAGGAGGTCTGGGCCGTGTGCGCAGATGGGGCCGTTCCCTGCGAGGATCTGAGGGGTCTCCGTGTGGACCCCTGGGTCTGGGCTCACCCCGGGCTGGTGCCAGAAGAACCTCCCCTTTGCGGGGAGGGCAAGGCAGCCCCCACCATGGGTCAGACACTGTGCTGGACCCCGGATGGGCTCCGAAGTCAGGCAGACGGGGCAGCACTCACCAGCTCAGCCCTGTGATCTCTTCAAGCCTCTTGGGATTCAGTTTCTTCAAGGGGACCAAGGGTCTCAAGCACCCCACTCACCTGCTGGTTCTAAGAATTAGAAATAGAGCATCAGTCCTAACCAACACTCTGCTGGGGGCCAGGCACCGCTTAAAGGGCTTCCCAGAGTTTAATCCCCACCCCAGCCTGGTGAGGGGGTTCTGTCATTATCCCCGTTCCACAGATGAGGAAACTGAGGCACAGAGAGATTAAGTAACGTGCTCAACATCACATCGGTTAAAAAAAAAAACCGGCAGAGGCAGAATTTGCCATCAGGCAGCTGGCTCCAAAGCTGATGAACTTAAAACACTACATTTAAATTTTCCAACACCCCTCCTAGCGGGGTGCCCAAGAATTGGCCACATTTCAGCACTGACACCCTAGGATCTGACTCTCATTCTTCTGCTGTGATGGATGCTCAAGATTATAGCCAGGTGACAGTGAGATGCAGTCAGTGGCTCCAGGCCTTTGCTCAGGCTGTGCCCCCTCCCTGGACCACCCTTCCCCCCGGCTCATCCAGCAACGTTCACCAAGTTTGGTCCCTGTTCTAAGACTCACATTCCGAGAGGAAAGACCAACCCCATGATGTTCGTGCAACTAACCCCATTTTATAAAAACTCCCACTCACAACAGTTTTGTACTTTCCTCTGGCCCCAAGCCCCAGTAGCAGGTAACAGTATGGGAACTCTAACCCCGCTCCAGGCTGCTGAGGTCATTTTGTGGAGTTTATGGAGAAGCCGCTCCTGTTTAGAGGCTGGAAGGTGCCCCCTCCCCTCAGGGGTGTCAGCCACTCCTACCTGCAGCCACCAGTCCAGGAGACATACCTCCTTTGTGTCACAAGCCAAACCATTGCCATTTAGTCAAGTTAACTAAATGTGAATTGATTAAAAGATCGTTACTTGAGATTTAAAAGAGATGCGCTTAAGAGAGGGATGGGGGGGAGAAAATAACAGAACTGTATTGCTTTGACATGTTTTTTTCACAGCGAGCCTTGCTAAGAAATAGAGGGCTAAAATAAATTGTTGAAATCTGTGGTTATTGTCGCTCCCAACCCACTTTCCCCAGTTCTAGAACATAAACTCCACGTGGGTGGGAATTTTGTCCATTTTCTTCACTGCTGAATCCCAAGCACCTAGAACACTGGCACACTAGGATAATAAAAATTACATAAAGGAAAAATAAAATTTTAAAAGAGATACATTTGGGTACTAGGTAATTCATTCAAAAAAATAGGCAGGTCAGCTGAGGAAAATTAATGAACCCAAAGTTGGGTCTTTGAAAAGATCAATAAAATCAATAAGCCTCTACCAGGCTAAGAAAAGAAGAGAAAGGTCACAAATTACTAATATCAAAATGAAAGCAGGGCCATCACTACAGATCTCATAGAAATTAAAAGGATAACAGAGGAATATTATGTACAACTCTATACCCACAAATTTGATGACCAAATGGACCAATTCTTTGAAAGACACAAACTGTCAAAACTCAAGAAGAAATGGATGATCTGAGAGGCCTACGTCTATTAAAGAAATTGAATGAATAATTAATAACCTTCCAAAATAGAAAGCACCAAGCCCAGACAGGTTCACCGGTCAATTCTATCAAACTTTTAAGAAAGAAGTTACACCAACTCTGTACAATCTCTTTCAGAGGATAGAAGCAGAAGGATTATTTTCTAACTCATCCTATGAGGCGAGCATCACCCTAATACCAAAACCAGAAAAAGACATTACAAGACAACAAAACCACAGGACAATATCTCTCATAATCATAGATGTAAAAATCCTCAACAAAATATTAGTAAACCAAATCCAAAAAAATATAATAATTATTCCATCATGATCAAGTGGGATTTATCCCAGGTATGCAAGACTGGTTCAATACTCAAAAATCAATTAATGCAATCCATCACATCAACGGACTAAAAAAGAAAAATCACACGGCTGTATGAATAGATGCAGAAAAAGCCTTTGACAAAATCCAACACCCTTTCATGATAAAAACTCTCAGTACACTGGAAAGAGAGGGGAAATTTCTCAAGTTGATAAACACTAGCTACAAAAACCCCACAGCCTACATTCTACTTAGTGCTGAGAAACTTGAAGGAGTCCCACTAAGGACTATATTAATACAGTACCCTGGCAGGCATCATTTGAATTCTTTTTACCACTTCACTTTAAAACTCGCTAACGACTGCCTAGTTCTTATTGATTAGCAAGCATTTACAAATTGATGACCACATGAAATTAATTGGCCGGAGTGAAGAGTGAGTCTGAACCAGGCCAAGGTTCTGTGGTCCAGGCGAGGCGAGCCTGGAACGGGGGAAACTCTGTAAAGGAAACACCAGCCTCATGGACACCAGAGGGACATCGTCCCTCAAATGCTCTCAAGGGGTCTCCATCCAGGCTGGTGTTCAGGCTGCCATGCTAGCTCACCTGGAACACAGCCCCAGCCTCCCACTTTGCCAAATCCTATCCCATCTCCCTACCCCAGCTGGTGGTTAGGAAGTGCCTAGATCAGAGGCTGGCAGGAAAAGATGCTCAAGCACTAACTGTTCTCATCATAGGCCGTGATACGACAAAGTCCTCACCCTGGAGGCTCCACAGTCAGGGACAGCTGGTCACAGAGGCAAAGAATAGGGGAGGTTGGGTCAGCACTCCCAAGGCCTTCCACATTCCATCCCCACTCATGCCCAGCAGCTGGCAGGGCCGGATGCTCCCCTCTCATCCCCCAGCCCTGCCCGTACAGATGAGGAAACTGAGGCTCTGAGGGTGGTGCCGCCCAGGTGCTGGAAGCATGGGGCCTGGGGTGCAAGAGACCTGGGTCAGCACCACTTACACCTGTGGGACCTGGGCAGGTGACCCAACCTCTCTGCACCTATTTCCTCACCTGTAAAATGGGGATATTCATGGAACTTATCTCATAAGCTTGTTGTGTTGGATTAAACTCTATAAATGTCTATGAATGACTTGGCACTTAGCCTGGCACAGAGTATGTGATTCAATAAAGTTAGTTAAAAGAATGATGACAATAATAATCATTAATGTTATCCTACTAAAGAGACTTGGTCTCACTTTGGATGCATGACCTGTTTGTACTGTAAGCCTACAGGCCCCTGGGGTGACTGCATCAGCCATTTTCATTTGTCTGTTTTCTGCCCCGGCTCTCCGGAATCTCACACTGTGACTCCATGATCACAAGGCCATTTCATTTCACTTCTAAGAAGAGTGATTTATTTTGCTCGATATTTACATGGTCATGAGTGTGTGAGTCTCCAACCCTTGGAAACCATTTCCTCCTGCATCTCTTAAATTCCTTACCGACGGTCTCCCACACTCAAGTACTGTGACTGTGTTGCTTAAAGAAATGACAGGTTGGCTTTTTTTTTTAACATATATATATATATATATAAACTTATTTATTTATTTATTTTTGGCTGTGTTGGGTCTTCGTTGCTGTGCGCGGGCTTTCTCTAGTTGCGGTGAGCGGGGGCTACTCTTCGTTGCAGTGTGCAGGCTTCTCATTGTGGTGGCTTCTCGTGTGGAGCACGGGCTCCAGGAGTGCGGGCTTCAGTAGTTGCAGCACACGGGCTCAGTATTTGTGGCTCACAGGCTTAGTTGCTCCGAGGCATGTGGGATCTTCCCAGACCAGGGCTCGAACCCATGTCCTCTGCATTGGTAGGCAGATTCTTAACCACTGTGCCATCAGGGAAGTCCTGGGATGGCTTTTTTAAACTGTTAGTAAATCATTGATTTATCAGACGAGGGAGTTGACACTTTCAACAAACAAAAGATTTGTTTGGAAAACCTCACAATTCAGTAAGTCTACTTTCTATCATTTGTGTATTTAGCGCTTACTCTGACCCAGCACTGCTCTTATATGGCGCACCTAGTGGAGAGTGGAGTGGATGAGTTTCCTGCACCTGAGATTTTACATCATCATGGGGGACGGGAAATGGGGATGGAGAAAAAAATGCAGGTTCATGTGGAAAGGCCAGAGGTGAGAAGGAGTGTGACACTAGGAGAAGCTGGAGGAAGTGAAAGGAGACCTGAGTAGCTGCAGAGGGGTGACCGACAGGGATGTCACGTGGCTGAAAGTCCCTCGTCAGGGTCCCAGTCTTCATCCCGAATACTGGGCAACCACTCAAGGGAGAGGCCCAAGGACTAGATGACCCCAGTCTTGGAATTGGGGGCAATTCTTGTGGAAAACGGGGAGGGGGGGCAGTCCAGACTTCCCAGCAGTGACATGGCCACTCGACTTGCCACTAAACCGAGACCCAAAACCAGGAGTGATGGCCCCATTGTCTCCTTCCCCAACAGCAGCTCCAGAGCCACTGAACCGAGACCCAAAACCAGGAGTGATGGCCCCATTGTCTCCTTCCCCAACAGCAGCTCCAGACACACCAGCGAGATTCACCCTCCTCATGCCGCTAGCAGCTACTCCAGGAACCTGCAATGTCGTATACGAGTGAGAAACAGCCTTAATGAAATAGAGAAAGGCAAACTGACAAGGCAGGAACTGGAGGGACAAGGTGTTCCTGCTGCTGTTGGAATGTCCCTCAGGGACTTCACTGTCCTGTCTGGGTTAGGAGGGCAGGGCTCCAACCTCAGGCTGTTTCTGCAACAAGATGATTTATGACCCAAATGTCAGAGGGATAGAGCAGACACATGGCGGTGCCTCCTGGCACTGTGCACTGTGTCTCAGGAAAGCCCAGCCAGGTCTGTGAAGCTCATTAATAAGTCACACCGATTTTTAAATGCATTCCATACTGGGGTCAAGAGACAGTGGTTTGGGAAGTGTTAACAGTTGGCAACTTTATGCCAACAGACGACATTGACCTTTTTTTCTCATTTTATGGAGAGCCTGTTACAATATCATCTACCGTGACATTAGGCTGGCTGTGATCAGGACCAGGGAAACCGTCCTTCAATGTTCCCTCCAAAGCCAAAGGGGTCCCTGAGTGAGGCGTCTACTCCATGGCTTAATTTCATCCCCCTCCACCCAAGTCCACGCCTCCTCTCCAGCCCTGCCCTTGTCTGTTCCAGGCTCGGAATTATGGCCCAGCCAGCCCCAGGCCTTGGATTCATGTGGAATTAGGCAGAGCTGAGAGACACCAATCATGGGTCAGAACAAGTCCTGGTTCTGCCACCAATTCACTTCACGACCTTGAACAGGTCACATCCCCACTCTGGGCCTCAGTTTCCCAACTGGATGGTGAGGGTATTTAATCTACCTAGTTCCGCTCCACTCTAGCAGCCCAGGAATCTCTGATTCTGTGTTGAAAGGTCTCACCCAGGTATTTGAAAACAAATGACACAAGATCTATTTGTTTTGTTTTGTGGTACGCGGGCCTCTCACTGTTGTGGCCTCTCCCGTTGCGGAGCACACGCTCCGGACGTGCAGGCTCAGCGGCCACGGCTCACGGGCCCAGCCGCCCCGCGGCATGTGGGATCTTCCCGGACCGGGGCACGAACCCGTGTCCCCTGCATCGGCAGGCGGACTCTCAACCGCTGCGCCACCAGGGAAGCCCGACACAGGATCCACTGATGACGGTGTCTATCAGGGAGGTGAGAAAGGAGAAAACAGCATCAGCCTAATCATGAACCATAATCAGAAACCAAAAGGCTTAACCTCACGCTGGTCACCACTGACCCAACAGAGGGAAACTTTTGTTCCCAGAGTGATTAAATTCCGCTGAACAAAGAAGATGTGTCAGGACTTGAGAATCTGACCCCTACTCTAATATGTAGGGTGTAGGATTAACTGAGCCAGTAAAAGAAATGAAGCTCCTTCTTGGTCTAAGAGCCTGGGGGGGAGATGGGTCAGGGAGGAGGGGGCCTGGCCTTTGATGACAGAAAAGGGTGGTAGGAAATGGGGGTGGGGGGCGGTAAATAACAACAATAATAATAACAGCTCACGTGTGCCACGCGCCAACCTCTTTCTCAGCACTCTTTGTAAAGCGGCCAGCCCAGGGCCCGGCACACACTAGGTGTCCATGCTGGCTGGACTGATTCACCCAGCAGCCACCAGTAAGGTCTATTTTTGATGCTGCTGAAAGGGCACCTCCTCTCATATCTGCCATGTGTAGCCTAGCTATCAGCTCTCAGCAAACTTTTAAGAAATGATGAGATTAGAGCAGGAAGTGGACAAGGCTCCCCACGTCCCCAGTCACCGCAGCACTCGCAAACGCCTGCCCACCGTGAACGCGAGGCTGCCCCACCACACCGCCAAGGTCAGACAGTGTCTTCACATCCTGAACGAGGCATAACGCAGGCATCTCTGAAAAGCTTGGAACAGATCCCACCCGTGCGCTCCCGCCCTTCTCAGGCACCTCTCAGGCCCGACCTCTCTGTTTCCATCAAGGTCCAGCTATTTTAAAGGGGCCTTTAAATAATCCCTCTGCTGCCAAGAAATTTGTAACCCACAGCGACGTGTGCGGCTGTGAACAGGTGAACAATGAGAGGGGTTCAAGGCCTGGTGGCTGTCGGACAATGAGTATGAAGTGCCCTCCCCTTCCTACCATCAGTTTCCAGTGACTCAGCAGATGTCACCACAGAGCACTGGGCCGTGTGCAGGGCGTGGAGAGAAAGCTCAGTCATGTTCTGTGTTTGAGGAGGTCACTGTCAGATGGCGGAGGCTGACCCGGCTTCTACCCACAAAGTCCCAGACTGGAGGGCACAGCAATGGGTGCGATTTCATGAGCACCTCCTGTCTACACCTCTGTTCATTTAGTGCCTACTACGTGCCAGCGCAGACGGTTCACAGGTATTGTCACTAACCCTCACAACAACGTTCCCTGCTATTTAGAGATGAGGACACAGGCTCAGAGAGGTTGGGAAACTCGCTCAGAGTCACACAGCCAGGGAGGCAGTTTGAGTCAGGGTGTGCCCAGTGGACAGCCGGCATCATTGCTGCTCTGTGCACCCACGCCCCCTCAGGAGGAGGCCAGGTCTGCTGGGTCACCTGACCCAGAGGGTCAGGATCCGGAGGGGGTGCTAAATTGCAGGCACACTGTCACCTTCTGACTGTGGAGATTCCTCAAGGTGACCCACGATAGCCCAGTTGAATTTGATCATCCGAGACCAGCGGCCAAGCAAGAGACAGGAATCATTTACTAGTGTATCATCCTCCTTCCCTCTCGCCCCACCCTTCCCCACTCTTTATCTCAGTTGTTTGGCTGGGGCTGAGCCCACACCTGACTCCAAGGGTGAACATGTGATTCAGGCCTGACCAATCAGTAATTCCTTCCCCTGCCCCCCAGCCATAGTGATTGGCTCGGAATCGGTGCATGACCCCAGTTGATCCAATCAGAAATAGACCTTGGATTTTTTCTTTTTCTGAAAAATTTAGGAGTACCTAAATTGGTCAAGATGAACCAAAGTGGTTGGTGAACATCTTGAGAAGGGCCTACCTGAGAGTGAAGCCAACACAGACAAATGCAGCTCTGAAAGATGGAAAGGAAGAAAAAAGAGAGAGCTAGACAGAGACACAGAAAGAGAGAGAGAACACGTGTAGACAGGACCGTGTGCACACCCTGATCACACTGACCAAGAGCCCAGGGAAGGCAGAGGGTACTTTCTGCTTTGCTCCCTGCTGTAACCCCAGCACTGGGCACTGCCTGGTACAGAGCAGTTGCAACTGTTGGGACCCCCAGGTCAAGGCAGGCCCGGAGCCGGCAGCCTCCAGACTTCCCTGAGCAAAAACATTTTCTTTTCTATCTAAGCCAGTATGAGTTGAGTTTGATCATAACTCAATGAGTCCCAATCTGGCCCTGTAGTTGCTCATCCCCACACATCTGGAGAAACAGTGCAGTGAACAAAGAAGTGAATGAGCTTGACCATTTCTCCTTTCTTGGCCCCCTCAGCTCTCTCCACTTGCCTGAGTGCTACCCCACCCTCTCAAGTGCAGAGGTCCTAGCTGGGACCATCCATCACGGGTGTATAAGGGAGGCTTGATGAACACTTAGCGGACTTCCCCATGGCAGTGTCTGCTCCTTGAGCCCTTGGAAAGCACAACTGGGCTCAGTGAAGTGGCCAGTGTTTCTGTGTGGGAGCAGCATCCCCCAGGACATACTGGAAATGGGCTCAGAACTGCCAGGCTGGGCACCAGGGCCCTGCCCTCCTGGCCAGTGGATGATGGATAAAAGGATAATAGAAGTAACTCCGCACACATCCACATGGAGTCCACATGGAGTAAATGAGCCTGTGGAAGGGGGCAGGGTTGAAATCCTGGCTCTGCCACTTACCAGCCTTGTGCCCTCGGGCAAACCACATCCCTTCCCTGGCTCTGGGGTTTTTCAACTGCAAAATGGCCCAACTGACAGGGCTGTTATGAGGAGGGAGCAGGGTAAGATTTGGCTCAGAGACTGCTGCATAGTGAACGCACAGTAAATCACTGCTACATTATTATCAGCTCCACTCAGCTCTGCATCCTGGGCTCCTTAGGTGACAAGAGGTTGCCTAGAGCTTCAGGAGGAGCTGGGACCCGGGGTCCCCCACGTTCTAGCAGGGAACAGCTGCCTGAATGTGCGTCACTCAGCCGGGCCCCGGGTTGCCCAGAAGGACTGGGCTCCCTGCAGAGAACACCGAGAGGAAAGCTGGGTGCACAGTGGCCAGTATGCATGCCTGACATTCCCACTGGACATTGTGCTTTAACAGAAACCATACCTTAATTTCCGTCACCTGAGAATGCAAGCGTGCACCAGATGCTTGGATGAATGAACGAATGAGTGAATTCAAATACATCATTTTAAGTAAAGAAGATAGAGTCCCAGGGAAGTTAAGCGAGTTGCTCAGGGTCACAGAGCTCAGATGGCAGAGCAGGTCGAAAGCCCAGGCTTCTGCCACTAAGGTCCATGCTCCATCCTCCACCCCACACTGCCCCAGAGAGAGTTAAGAAAGGAAGAGGCCAGCATGGGCTGGAAGCATCTGGGAGGGCTTCCTGGAGGAGGGGGAGCCCAAGCTGGGCCCTGAAGGAAAAACTGGAGGAAAAGAGCACTCAGGGAGGGAGGAGCAGCCCACAGTTTGCTGCTCCTAGATCTCTAGGCCTCTGGGTCTGGAATTCTCCATGAGAAGCTTCAAGGTCTTCCTCAAGCAGATGCCCCAGAACGTCTCCCCAGAGCAGGTGGAGCCACATCTTGGGCCAAGCTGGAGGCTGCCCCCAGGTAAGTGGTGGTGGGCAGGGCGGAGCAGGAGCTCCTGGGAATGAAGTGTTTACCTAGTATCTGTTCCAGGGGCTCCTGGATGGGAGTGAGGATGGCAGTGACCTCGCCCATATGCTCTGAGAGGACGACGGTCTCACAAGCGCTCTGATGAGGCCATTAGATCATATCCCGTCAGACAATAGGCCCCACCAGACACAATTCCCAAAAATGTATCCACACGAGAATTGCCCTGTCTACAGGCCCTGTGGTTTCCCTTGCAGATTCCCCCACGGCATCAGCGGCCTGCGAAGGTAAGCATCCCCCCATTTTGTCCACAGCTGGGGACATTAGTCCATTTCCCTCGAGTTCTTCCTCTGCAGCCCGTGTTGACAGCCCATCTCCCTATAATGAGCGCGCAGAAGCCGAACACCGCCACACTGCATGAAAATACACGTCGGCTGCTCTGTGGGTATTCTCCTCTGTGTGCAGGGGGGGCCAGCTAATCAGGAACTATTTTGGGAGCCAGATGCCTGAATGGGGGGGAGACACATCCATTCTCTGCACAGCTTTCCAGATCAGGCCCCAAAGCTGAGTCAGTGATTCTTTTAAATCCCCAATCTCCTTTGCCTCCGGCCTGCCTTTCTTTGACAAGCAGTTACTGAGGCCAGTTCATTCAGAGGTCTGAGGGGACACCTGGCTGTGGGGAGACAGATTCCTGCCACCTGGGGTCCACCTGTCTTAGGGGGACACGTACACTAATAGAAGGAGACCCTGCAGGGAGACAGCAGTCATTGCATTGTCAAGGTGGGTTCCTGTGCTGCCCCCCAGGGTCCCATGAAGGAGCCAGACTCTGGAGGGCAGGCAGGGTCACGTCTTCATCTCCTTCTGTCATCTTCCCTCCACACAGGAAGCTCCAGGATGCTTCCCTGGGCCTGAAACAGTGAGGAGCTCTCAGCCCAAGCTCACAAATACTGGAGAGAAAGAAGGGAGTAGTGAGGGCCTCGCTTCAGAGGTAGGGAGTAGAACTGGAGGCAGAGGAGGAAACTGGAAATTAGTAGGTGGTGGGAGTGAGGAAATTGGAAAATATTCCACAGTAAAAATGGTCCGACTGTGACCTACAACATTTGGCTCAATCAGGAACAAATTACTCTGCCCCGCGTAGATCTGAGAGTTTCTGGTGCAGAACAGTTCTTACCCCTCTTACGTTTCATGCTGAGCTGGACACGCCCCAGATTCCAGGAGCCCGAGAGCGATCTTGGCACTGGGGCCCAGGGAGGAGCAGGGGGTCTGAGCACAGCCCCTCCTCACCAGCCATGTAAGCGCAGACGAGTTCCCATCTGGTGGATGATCCTCCTGTTTCCCAAGCTTGGGAGGGATCAGAGTGATGGACGTGGGGCCCCAGACACATGGTCTGTGCACTGTCTGAGTCATGGAAACATTTGTGGGATGAAGGTCAACAGCAGAGAGACCAGCCAGGGTTCCGAGGATTCCAAGACACTGACTCACCTCCTCTCCCTCACTCCTCGCCCCAGCCCCTTGGGTTGGTACTGTTCCCACATAGGCATGAGGAAACCAAGGCTCAGAGAGGTCACGTGCATTGCCCAAGGCCACACAGCTAGCCCACGAGGGTCCAGGTCAGATCCTGCCCCCATGCTCTTCCCATGACCCTGGGTTGCATTTCTGCCACCAAAGGCACCTTCTGCAGCCCTTAGAGTCACATCCCTGGGGGTGAGAGGGACCTCCCAGGCCATTCCATAGGACCCTGGCACTCAGCCAAGCCAGGCGACCAACTCCTCTTCCACACAGGCCCTGACCCCTCCCTGATCCATGAAGGCAAGTTGATCCCCGCCAGGCCCTTCCTGGGTGTGTGATTTGACTCCTTCGCCCCACCTCCCTGGGGCCACAGTCCCTCCTCTGTAAAACAGGCAATAACAGTCCCCAGCCGCCGAGGTTGTTTTGAGGATGAAGTGAAGTAATTTGCATAAAGCTGGGGGCACATGATCAGCAACCTGTCCTCTCTGCAGGAAGCTCCTCCTACCCTGCTGCTCCCCCATCCCTCACCCCCTTCCCAGCCTCCCACCCACGGTCCCCCAATGGCCTCCCCAAACCTGGCATTTGTTTTTCAGCATCCTTTGTCTTTTTCCCTTCACAGCACTTTTCATACCATGTAATTTTTTTTTTTTTTTTTGGTTCATTTACTCATTTTGTTCGGCTGTTTCCCAAACTGCCCAAGAGCTCCTTGAGGGCAGGGAACTGTCTATCTTGTTCACAGCTATGTCTGAGTGCTTGGCACAGAGCCTGGCACCCAGAGGAGACTTATAAGCACCTGCTGGATGAGTGGTTGGATGAGGAGTGGGACTGGTTTTATCAGTCAGTACAGATGAGGTGCTGTAACAAATAGACCTCAGATACCAGTGGCTTCACCCGGGAAGAGCTGATTTCTCTTCCACATGAAGACCACGTGAATGTTGCTGGTCTGAGGATCTCCTGAAGGGAGGCACCTCCTCTGAGCAGTGATGCAGGGATACAGGCTCCTTCCATCTGTGATGATGTCATCTCCACACATGGCCTCTGGGATCACCAGGGAAGGGGAGTGAGTGAGGTGAAGGTCACCTGATGATTAGCATTAACCAGCTCAGCCCAGAGGGGTCCATATCATTTCCACCCACATTCCTTTGGCCAGAAGTGTCACCTGGCCCCACCTGGATCTTGATACACAAGAAGGGGCAACTGGGAAATGTCATCCCAGGCTGGGCAGTCACCCCCCACCCTGCACGTGGAAGGAGAGAGTGAACCAGTGGGCAGCAGCTGTCTCTGCCCCTCCGAGGTGGCAACTGACAACTCCCATCACTTTTCTCCTCTTCCTGAGGCCCTTGGACCCGGAGTCCTCTCTCTGGGCCTCTGGCTGGCACCATACCTGGGTCAGGAGGGCACAGAGGGAGGAGCAACGACCCAGGAAAGGGCTCACAGCGCTGCTCCCCACACTTGGCTGGGTGGGGAGAAGTTCTGGCTGATTTGAGTTGATTGTGTTTAGAACCTTCTGTATCTGCTGAGCCGCTAATTCCGGTGCCATCTGCCTGTGTTCCCAGCACCAAAGCCCTGGGATAAACAACTTTTTTTCTGTAGTTCTTAAAGAAAGTTTCATCAGGGAGTGGGGAGAGGGAGAGGAGGGAGGCCTCTGAATGTCTTGCCTCTGAAGAGGATGTGCTACCCAGCCAAGGGACGAGTGACACTGGAGGGACTGTACTGTAATTTGCGTGGAGCTCAGAGCCTCATAAGAATCACCTGCGATGGCTGTGATTTGCCCCATTTTACAGAGGAGGAAGCTGAGGCCCAAAGAAATTAAGGAATTTGCTTAAGGTCCAACATCCGTGATCGCTGAGCAGAGCTGGCGGCTCATTTTCCGTTACTGCCCCTTGACACATCAGTCCCTCCAGCTGGAAGCACCCTGCCCTTCGGCCCTCCCATGGAGACCCTCCCCCACTGCCGAATTCTGGGGATCAGAAAAGCTCAGGACTAGAAAGGGGGCTCAGGAGAGTAGCGGGCCTGGCAGGCAGGGTCACACAGCATGGTGAAGCTGGGCGATGGAGGGGTGCAAAGGACATAGACTTGGAAGAGCTGCACTAGGAGTGAATTCCGGCTCCGTTAAGCACCAGCTCTGTGATCCTGTGTGGGCTTCACCTCTCCGTGAAACAGCAATAAAACCTCTCTTTTCTCCACCACCATGGAGTGGCTGGCACGTGGCACGTGGTAACAGATGTTTGTTCCTCTTCCTTTCAGATGCACGACTCAGGGTTTTAATCATCACCTCCAAGAACACCCAGCCTCAACTCACCCCCGCCCCAACACAGTTTCTCAGGAAATCTCATTACTTTCCAAGGCTCCATGCAAATGTCGCTGTGATTTGGGTCAATAATAGTAACATGGAAAGGATTTGGAATCTGCCTCCCAGATCTCAGCTGCCTTGTTTCTGGGGTAAATTGACTTGAGACAGGATGCCAGCTCTGTCACCTGCCCACCGAGTGAGGTAGCACTTGGGACTTCGCTATGCCAAAGTATGCTTACTCATGAAATGAGGATTATACTGGAATCTCCCTCATACTGTATTTAAAAATAAAAACGAAACCCCAAATGTATAAAAGTTCTTCGTACTAAGCCAGAGACCAAATATTAACCATACCTAGGATTTAATTTTAATAGGCTTACTGAGGGATAATTGGCATATGATAAACTGCATATTTAAGTGTACAATTTGATAAGTTTTGACATACGTGTACCTCTGTGAAACCATCACCACCGTCAAAATGATGAGTACATTCATCAGCCCAAACTTTGCTGTGTGCCCCTTTGTAATCCTTACCTACAACCCATGCTCACCCCTCTGTCCTCAGGCAACCATCCATCTGCCTTTTATCACTACAGATTGGTTTGCATTTTTCAGAATTTTTTATAAGTGGAACCATACCACATGTAATCTTTTTGTCTGGCTTCTTTAACTCAGCATAATTATTTTCAGATTTATTCATGTTTTTGCAATAGTGTATCAATATGTGTGTATCAATAGTTCATTCTTTTTTATTTTTGAGTAGTTTTCCCTTGCATGGATAGAATTTTTTTCATCCATTTGATGACCCTGTTAATGGGCTGTTAGGTTGTCTCAACTCTGGAACTATTACAAAGAAAACTGCTCTGAGCCTTTGTGTACCATTTCCCTCTAATTTCTGTCTTAGCAGCACCTCACAAATGTGTCTGTGTTGTGTTTCAATTTTCATTCACTTAAAGATACTTCATAATTTCCCCTTGCATTTCTTCTTTGTACTATGGATTATTTAGAAGTGTGTTACTTAGTTTCCAAATATTCGGGTATTTTCCAGATACCTTTCTATTATCAATTTCTAATTTAATTCCATTGTGGTTGGAGAACATATGTTGTATGACTTGAACCCTTTTAAAGTTTTTGAGATTTGTTGTACATAGCCCAGAATCTTGTCTATCTTAGTAAGTGTTTGTGTGCCCTTCAAAAGAATGTGTGTTCTGCTGGGGTAGAATATTCTATAAATGCCAATTAGGTTCAGTTTGTTGATGGCATTGTTCAAGTCTTCTCTGTCCTGACTAATTTTCTGCCTATTTGTTCTCTCAGTTACTGAGAGAGGAGTATTTTGCAATCTTTAGCCAACTGAAGTTTGTTTATTTCTCCTTGAAGTTTCATAAGTTTTCCCTCATGTATTTTGAACCTCTGTTATTATGTTCATAAACGTTAATAATTGATACGTCCTCCCGATGAATTGACACTTCTGTCATGAAATGGTCGTCTTTATCCCAGTCAACATTGTTTGCATTGAAGTCTACTTCATCTGCTATTGATAACGCCACTCTAGCTTTCTTTTGATTAGTGTTGCGTGGTATATAATTTTCCATCCCTTACTTTTAACCTATTCTGTCTTTTTATATTTAAAATGTGTTTCTTAGAGGCTGCTTATAGCTGGGTCTTGCTTTTTTATCCAGTATGATGATCTATGCCTTTTAGTTGAATATTATATGGTTGGGTTTTGGATGTACCATCTTGCTATTTATTTTCTATTTCTTCCATCTGTTCTTTGTTCCCTTTTCCCTCTTGTTCTGCCTTCTTTTGGATTAATTGGGTAGTTTTTATGATTCCATTTAATCTCCTTTGTTGGCTTCTTAGTTGTTATAACTCCTTGTTTTGTTATTTTGGTCTTCGCCTTAAGATTTACAGTATACATTTTTAACTTATCACTGCCTACTCTCAAGTGTTATTATACCACTTCACATTTAGTGTAAGAACCTTACAAGAGCCACTCCGAGTCTTTGTGTTAAAGTGGTTGTACATTTACTTCTACATAAGAAATGGTAAATAGTCAATTATCCTTTAAAGATATTTAAATAGAGAAAAAAACGTATTTTATATTTACTCACATAGTTCTTGATTTCACAGCTCTTTATGCCTAGACGGTTGGATCCATATTTCTACCTGTTGTTATTTTTCCTTCTGCCCACCTTTAACGTTTCTTGTAGTGCATATCATCTAGGGATGAAGGCTTTCAACATCTGTGTATCTGAAAACATCTTTAATTTGCCTTTATTTGTGAAAAATATTTTTCTTGTCTATAGACTTCTAGGATGACTGTTTTGTGTTCTTTTGGTTTTTTCCTTTTCAGTACTTTAAAGATGTTGCTCCGTTGTCATCTGGTTTACATTGTTTCTGATGAGAAATCAGCTGTCCTCATTTTCTTTCTTCCTCTGTAAGTGATGTGTCTCTTTCCTCTGGCTGCTTTGAAGATTTTCTCCTTATCACTGGTTTTGATGAATTGCATTGTAATATGCCTTGGTATAATTTTTTCATGTTCCTTGGGCTTGAATTTTGTTGAGCTTCTTGGACCTATAAATTCAAAGTAGTGACCAAATATGGGGAGAAAATCGGCCATTATTTCCTCAAATGTATTTCTGAACCCCTGCCCTTAATTAGGGACTCCAGTTACACATATAACAGGCAATTTGAAGCGGTCCCACAGATCACTGGTAATCTGTTTATCTTTTTTATATTATTCTTTTTCTCTGTGTGTTTCCTTTTAGATATTTTGTATTTCTATGTCATCAAGTTAGACAGTCTTTTTTTCTGCAATGTCAGATATGCCATTACAACCATCTAGTGTCGTTTTCATCTCACACATTGTTACTTTCATCTCTAGAAGTTCAATTTTGGTCTTTTGTATATCTTCCATGGCTCTACTTATCACTTCCAATCTTTCTCCTATATTTCTGTACGTATGAAATAATGTTATAATCATTGGTTTTACCATTCTTTTCTGCTAATTATACATTTGTTTCATTTCTAAGTTTTGATTGATTGATTTTTATACTTATTATAGGTCATATTTTCTTTGCTTGCCTGGAAATTTTTGACTGAATGCTAGTCATTATCAATTTTGTCTTTCAGGGTACTTGATATTTGTGTATTCTTATAAGTACTCTTAAACTTTGTCCTGGGACACAGTTAAGAAACATGGGCACATATATTTCAAGTCTTGCTTTTAAGCTTTATTAAACATGAACACAGCAGCATTTAGCCTAGAGCCAATTTTCCCACTGAAGCAATTTTCCCACGTAGCACTGAAGCAAGACCCTTCTGAATACTCTGCCCCATGACTGATTTGGTTTTCCACTCCGGTGGAGTAGGAACTGTTTGAGTTTCAGGATTGTTCCCTCAAATCCTTTTGGCTGTGTTCCCCCAGACTCAGGTGGTGTCCACACACCAAATCTTCGGTGTCATCTCTGTGTGAAGTCCTCTCGCTTCCAGTACTCTGCCCTGCAAACTCAAGCTGCCTCATTCTCCCCAAATTCCAGCTCAATCTCCTTAACTCAGGAAGACAACCCAATTCTGCCTGGATTTCCCCTCTCTGACACCTGGCCTATGATTTCTCTTTAGGCAGTAAGCTCAGGAAATTATAGGGCTATTTCCCATTTCTCAGGGATCATTATTCTTTGTGGCTTGGTGGCTAATGTCTAGGAAACTGTTGTTTCATATATTTGGTCTGTTTTTTAGTTGTTTCATGTAAGCAGGTAAGTGTGACCCCTGTTATTCCATCTTGGCTGGAAGAAGAATTCTTGGTAATTTACGGAGCACTCATAGATGCCAGGCCCTGTTCGTAGCCCTTTCCTTGCATTAACTCATTTTATCTTCACAGCAACCTATAATATAGGGACCATCATTGTCCCCATTTTACAGATGAGAAAACTGAGAGGCAAGAAGTGGAGTTACCTCCCCAAGGCCACTCAGCTGGTAAACGGTACAGCCAGGATTCTTACCTGGCCAGGCTGTCCCATAGGCTGCCCTCTTCACTCTACCCAGCACTTCCTGACCCTGGTGCCTCAAATGGGTTATGCGTGTGTTTCACTTATCCAGGGGTGCGATGGCTGGTAGCTCTCACTCAGGAAGCAACATTGTCTCCTTCCCAGGGTGCTGGAGAAATGCCACCATTTTTCTAGGTGGTCCCTGACAATGGAAAGCACAGCTATGCCCCATGCTATGCATCCTCTCACAGTAAGCACTTCATAAAGTAGCTGTCACTGTTGTTATTATTTGTATTATTCTCACGACGAGAGTCAGGACTCAACATGGTGCCTCGGGATGTCTGCACATACCAGCAATTCAGAAAAGTGCACATAACTTAAGCGCACATAGGTGTCAGCTAGAAATCCCCACTGGGGGTCCTGCTCTGGAGAACTCAACCAAGACATTTCTGACTGTCCCAGACCCCCTGTACTCATTAGCCCAGATTAGGAGGGGGTCCTTCCGTGGGTCTCCAAGGAATGAGGCTGTAATCTTGTTGCCAAAACAGGTCTGCTGTTCTCCTCTGTGGGCTTCAGGAAGAATAAAGACATGTGGGGAACATTCATAATATGAACGTTAGGGCAAGAGACACACAAGTTCAAGCCCTGAGTCCTTATGAGCTCTGTGACCCTGAGCTTCAGTTTCTTCATTTATAAACAGGGAGTTGTAATAGCCACCTTACAGGGCTATGGAGAGGGTTAAACCAGATCATGGATGGGGATGGGCTTAGCACAATGCCTAGAACGGTTCTCTCTGGTCAGAACTGTTGCAATCATCACCTACTAGCCCAGTGACCTTGGATAAGTTATCTCATTTCTGTAAAATGGGGGAAATAATAGGATCTTCCTTATAGTCAAATTATAAGGGTGAAGTGAAATAATCACATCTGCCTGATTCCTACATCACTCACCTCCACCCCTTTTGTTTCACTGACCCTCAAACCCCCTTTCTTAGTGCTACCATCCTGGGAAATCCCATGCTCTGAGGCTGGGGGGAGCAGAGGCAAAGGGTCTCCATGCCCCTGTCTCAGAGCAGACTAGGCAACCACAGCACAGAGTTGGCTTGATAGTTTACCAACTTCTCATAAAGCCAAACAGCCTGTCAGAGAAACAAGGGTGTCATCTCTAATTTCTCTGATGCTTCATTTAAATGCAGCCATTGCCCAAAGGCCTCCAGGTATTTAGAGAAACAACATAACAGTATGGTCCCTGCCTCATGTGCATGTGGAATTATGCTCTTCCTGAAGCCCTGTGAATGCTACACATGTTTATTTGAAAACCAGGTGAATCTCTGCCCCCACAGAACAGCTGGATGGTCCTGAGTTGGCTGGGGGTCATAAGACCCACAGTATGGACTGGCAGCAACATACATCAAATGGTTCAGGGTCACACCCACCACCTCATCCTGTCCTGTGGGTCTGAGTGAGCTAAGGCAGGCCAGAGCACCAGAGTCTGCAGATATAGCGATCGGCAACCACTATGTAAGGTCAACAGACTAGCAGCCAATGTTTCCTGAGCACTTACCATGTTCCAGTCACTGTTCATCATCCCCATTTAGCAGATGAGAAAACTGAGACACAGAGAGGTGAAATGACCTACCCAAGGTCCCACAGCTGGGAAGTGGCAGAGTGGGATTTGAACCCAGACCACCAGGTTCCAGAGCTTGCAGTAAAGTCACTGTAATGAAGTCCAGACTCCCCACCTAGCACAGAAGGCAACTCCCCTCCCCAATTTGACCCCTCATGTGTATCAGTTAGCGTTTGCTGCATAACAAATCATCCTAAAACTTAGAGCTTAAAACACAATCGTGAACATTTCTAATGGCTCTGCTGGTCAGCGAGGCAGCTCTTCCAGGTCAGGCTGACCTGACTGGGGCTGATGGTTCCAAATGGCCTCAGCCAACTGTATGGGTCTCCAATGGAACAGCTGAGATGCCTGGGGCACCTGTCCACATAGTCTCTCATTCCCAGAAAGCCAGCCTGAGCTTGCCCGGGGGTGGCAGTCACAGGTCTCCCAGCAGCAGGAAAGGGCTGGTCCCTTGCACAGCATTTTTCAAGTCCCTGCATGTGTTATGTTATTAATGTCATCCTGATCAAAGCAGGTCGTCGGGCCAGGCCCAGATTCCAGGTAGAGAAACAGGTTCAACCTCCTGGTCAGAGGAGCAGCAACCCTGCATAGCAAAGGGCATACACTGTGGGGGAGGTTGGGGTTTGTGAGCACATTGCAATCTGTCACACCACGTCTCCAGCTTCACCTGTTGCCAGCCTTCCCTCCGCTTGTCTGCTGCTGAAGTTGCCAAAATACTCCGGATTGCCACACATGCTGTTCCCTCTGCCTGGAGTGCTGTTTCCTCAACTTCCCCCAAGAAGATCTTTCAAGATTCAGCTGAGGGGACAAAAGGCTCTCCTGAGCACCCATCCCAGCCCCCGGCAGGCTGGATAGGGCCTCCCCTTCTCATCCCTCTCACAGCACACAAGGGGTGAGTATACTCCCTCTGGGAGGCTGAGAGCTCTGAGGTCAGGAGCAGTGTCTTACAACCCCAGGGCCCAGCAGAGGGCCTAGAATGAACAATTAGCTCAGTAACTGCTTTGGAGGCTGGGAGGGAGGGAAGGAGGCATGAAGGGAGGGAGAGAGGGAGGGAGGCAGGACAGGAGCGAAGGAGGTGGAGAGGCAAACGAATGAGCCTTGGGTGAAGGAGACGAGGTGATCTAGGGTCAGATGCCGGGTCAACGACCAGGCAGGCCCAGGCCCAGGGCAGGTAGCAGCTGCCTAAACACCCAGCAAGCCTGGCACAGAAGAGCCTGAGCTCAGGGTATATATCCTGGTGGGGGGAGGAGGGTAAAACATTTACTAGCTGATAACAGAGTTTATTCCCACAGGCAAGTGTTGTCAAGGAGAAGGGCAGGTGCCTGAGATGGGTGACAGGGCTTGATACGGTCCCAGGTGAGGTTGGGGGAGCCTTCTTGAAGGAGGTGACATTTGATCGGAGACTGAAGGATGCAGTGAGGTAAGTAGAGGCAGAGGTGTGGCAGGCAGAAGGAGCAGCGTGGATGTCCTCTCCTGAGGTGGGAGGGGCAGGGCCGGTCTAAGGAGCTGAAGGAAGACCCCCAGGCTGCTACCCAGAAAGGGAAGCAGGAGGGCTTTATTTGAGGCTGGGAGGGTAGCCAGAGCCTGGGGTGGAGGCTTAGGCCCTCCTCGGAAATCCTGTACAGCTTGAAGGTATCTGTGGGATGGGACGAGGGGCTGAGTCTCAGCCCTGGAAGGTCTGGGGTCTCAGGAGAAGGAGCAAAGCAGCAGCTCAGATGCTGAAATCTAGAACAATAAGGATAAGAGCAAATCCTCACACACCACGTACTACTACAGGCCAGGTCGGTGCTACATGTACTCACTTAATCCTTACAACAACCCAATGAGGCGTGGTGTCCTATTGTTCCTATTGAACAGATGAGAAAACTGAGGCAACAGGGAGACTGAGCAGCTTGACCAGGGTCACACAGCTAAGAAAGTGGTGGAGCTGGGCTTCAAACACAGATCATGTCACTGCAAAGCTTGTGCTCTTACCCACTATCCTCGCCTGCCTTGTTATTTGACAGTCATTCAACAAGCATTCATTAATCATATAACACATGCAGACACTGCCCTTGGTGCTGAGGATATGGCAAGGGACAAGAGACACCTGCTCTTGGTCTCTTGGCACTGACGCTTCAGCTGGGCAAAGAAGTAGAGCAGCAAATGTCAGATAGCAATAGAGGCTGTGATGCAAATAAAACAGGGCAATGCAATAGAAATTATGGCTGGGTAGGGTATGGGGGCAAAGTTGGGTGAGTGAATGGAGAGTCCCCAGAGGAGGTGACATTTGTGCCAAGACCTCAATGCCATGAATGGATGAGGAAGAAGAGCGCCTCCCAGGGAGAGGAAACAGCAAGTGCAAAGGCCCTGAGACAGGAGTGAGTTCCGTGTATTTGAGAAGCTGAACAAAGGTCAGTGTGGTGGAAACAGGGTGAGTGAGGGACAGAGGGCAGAGGATGAGATCCGAGGGGCAGGCAGGGCAGATCTGGTTGGGTCTCAGGGGCCACATGTGTTGCTGTCCTCTGTGTGCACTCCAGATTCACCCTCACCCTCCTCCCCTGCTCTGTACCTGGAACACTGACCTGCAGGGGCAACACCAACAGGGCCCTGCACCCTCCTGGGCCCCAGCTTCTTTTGAGTCCTGGAGGTAACAGAGGAGACCGGGGGAGGAGGAGAGAGGTCAGGTGTTCATTCGCGGTTCTTCCCGCTAAGCCATGTTTGGCAGTGGCTGCATCTCTCTCCTGTAGCCCCAGCTCCATCAGGTAGCCCCTCTCCCATGGCTGCAGCTCTCTCTGGAGTCTGATAACCACCCCTCCTTTGGCCCCGTCAGCACTGAGATGGACACAGCTCCCCACTCTTGCTCATCCCAGGGGCCCCACCATCCCTTGTTGGTTTCCTGTATCCTGTCTATACCTTGGTGAATCATTCCTCCATCAAACTCCCTTCAATCACCCTCCCTCATTAGTCATTTGCTCCCTGAAAAGACCATACTTGGTTCTCCATGATGAGTTCAGATTTTATGTGAAGTTCAATGGGGAAGCCACTAGTGAGGGGATAGACTTATTCTGACTCACTTTTAGAAAGATTCCCCCATGGCTGCTGTGGAAATGGATGAGAAGAGGAGGCAAGGATGGATGGGGGGCACATTAGGGTCCAGGCAGATTTAATGAAGTTGGTCCAAGGTGGACACATTAGAGACAGGACCCCGGCCAGACAGGACCAGTTGCATCATCTACTGAACCCATGGCTCCCAAGCTCCTTGCCCAGTGTCCTGAAATCCCCAGTGAAGGGGAACTGGAGGGTGTAGAACCAAGGACCCTGCTGAGTCTGGGGCAGGGGCAGGGGAGCTCAGTGTGGGAGTGCCCCCTGGGGCCAGCCCTCTAGGATTTAAGAAGGAAGGCAGGAGTGGGGGCATGAGTGGGAGCCAGGAGCTGCTCTGGGCCTTGAGGAAGAGCTGCCTTGTGCTGGGATGTCAGGAAGCCCGTACATTCCTGCAGCTCCATGCAGCGTGCATCTAGACAAGGGACCATTAAGGCACTAAACCAGCAGCCATAAGCCTCATTTTTTCTCTCCATCTAATTGTTTCAGTCTTGGGAAGGGGGGACAGCATGGGGCAGGGCAGTGATGCAACTGACCCTCCATCATCTCCTAATGAGCAGAACCCAGATGCATCTCAGACTCTAGCAAAGGTCCCTGGTCCTAACCTGCATCTTTCCCTCTATGCTCCGTCCCTGGACGACAGGAAGTGGAAGTGTTGGGGGATCTCTGGTTGGTGCAAAAGCCAGGAAGGTCAGGTGTCTTTTCCCAACTGGTCAGTTTTGTGTTTAGGCGGGATGTGCTGTGGGGCACTGAGCAAGTCACTTAATCTCTGTGAGCCTTACTTACCTCATCTGGGAAATGGGATAATACTTGCATCACAGGGCTGATGTGAACCCTGAGTGAGGTAACCCCGGTGCTGTGCCTGGCCCTCAGCTGGGGCCCATGTGGGTGAGCCCCGTCCCTACTGCGGAGAGCTTAGCACTAAAGATGCTCCTAAAATGCAGCCCCTGCACCATTCTCCCTTCAACATCCCCATGTCTGCCTTCGTCCCCCATCTGGACAGTCAAGGCATTGGGTGGATGGTCACCAAGGCCCTTTTCAGCTTGGACAATATGGGGCCCTTTATTTCTTTTTGGTTTTTTTGGGGTTTTGGGGTTTTTTTGCGGTACGCGGGCCTCTCACTGTTGTGGCCTCTCCCATTGCGGAGCACAGGCTCCGGACACGCAGGCTCAGCAGCCATGGCTCATGGGCCCAGCCGCTCTGCGGCGTGTGGGATCTTCCCAGGCCGGGGCACGAACCCATGTCCCCTGCATCGGCAGGCGGACTCCCAACCACTGCGCCACCAGGGAAGCGAGCCCCTTATTTCTTTACCTAGCAAGAGCCTCGCAGCCTGAGCCCTAAACCGCTGCACCCCCGGCCTCAGGAGCCTGTCGAGGGCATTCAGGAGACCCTGAAACCTCCCCTGCTGGGCCCCTAGAGCTGCAGGCAGGAGAAGACAGCCCCGCTGAGTAAGGACCCGCTGTGTCCAGGTCCTGGGCTCACAGGGAAGCCCTCTTCCCGCTGAGGTCACGTGCCTGTCGGCAGGAGGGAGCAGAAACCACAGGGACGGACCCTGGGCCCCCAGGCACCCCTGGGAGCAGGGCGCTCACCCGGAGACCCAGGAATAGACACGCTGGGTGCCTGCGTGAATGCTGGGTGGCGGCGGCAGCTCTGGCCCTGCAGCCTGTCAGCACCGGGAACAATTAGAATCCTGAAAAAGCCCTCATTATTTCTCCCAGGGCCGAGGCACCCTTTGGAAAAAGGAATGTTTCCTGCCAGATCGTCCCCTGAAGATGAGCTTGTCACAGGCTATTGTGTAAATCCGCGTTTGCCCCATTTGAAAAGACGTGACTTAGCCACTTGACTGGCCTTAAGGCTCCTTCTCCAAACCCTCAAAATGCGGCAGAGAGTCACCCCCTGGGCTCTGAGCCCCTCTTCCTCGTGCTGCACAGGAACTGGGACACTTTAGGACACAGGTTTGTCCTCAAGGAGACAACCTGGGATGCCAGACAAAGGCCCAATGTCAAGTTCACTCATGGCACCACCAGGCTTATTGAGGCCCTACTGTGTGCCAGCCCAGATGGGGGTGAGGGTGCAGCAGCGAACAGACGAGGTCCCTGCCCCCAGGATCTGACGTCTGGAGTGGGGAGGCAGGAAGGAACAGGTAGACCATCATCCACGAGTATCCCAGGTGGGAAGAGGCTGGAAGAAGGTAAACAGGGTGACGTTATAGAGTCTCGCTCTGGTGTGGACGATGAACTGTGCCCGTCAGATGGGCAGGTCAGTGAAGGTCTTTCTTTTTTTTTTTTTTTGTGGTACGCGGGCCTCTCACCGCTGTGGCCTCCCCCGTTGCGGGGCACAGGCTCCGGACGCGCAGGCTCAGCGGCCATGGCTCATGGGCCCAGCCACTCTGCGGCATGTGGAATCCTCCTGGACCGGGGCACGAACCCATGTCCCCTGCATCGGCAGGCGGACTCCCAACCACTGCGCCACCAGGGAAGCCCAAGCGAAGGTCTTTCTGAGAAGGGAATCCAAGATGAGACGTCAGTGAGAGGATGGAGGACAGAGTGGTTAGTCCTGCCTGTGGGAAGGGGAAGGCTCTAGGGAGGAGAAGACATCTGGTCTACTCTTAATGGATGCTTAGAATGGCACCAAGTGGGAGAGAGGAAGAGAATCCAGACATGGAGACAGGAGCAGAGGCCCAGAGCAGTGCAGGTTCACAATATGTTGGGGAAGCATTTATTGTGGCCAGAAGTGGGGCTGGAAGTGTCCTGAGGGCTGCACGAGACAGACCTCAAATCTGTGCTAAAGAGATGGGATGCTATCCTGAGGCAAGGGACTCTTCGGACGTGTTTATCAGCGAGCGAGTCCCACCTCTGAAGCGGATACACTCTGTGGCTTCTAAGGTCCCTTCCGGTTCTAAATCTCCATGAGCCAGAAGGGCAAAGACTTTAGTTGAATGAACATTGAATGCTAATAGACTTGTACGCAAATAATCTTGAGTGTCTGGGGTTCCCAGAGACCAGAGCTGGTGGGCAAGACCCAAGCCTCAGTAACCAAGGCTCTCTTGCATGGGGACCTCACACAGATGGACACAGCCGAGGGCAGGGACTCCCACCCTCCTCCAAACAGCCTCTCCACTCAGCTCTATGGCCCAGAAGCGCCAGCAGCACCTGGACCGCCCACTGCCCCTCACCCAGCACCCTCGGGAGCAGCCCGCAAGGCCTGCCCCAAATAACCGGCCCCAAACCAGGTCAACCTCCCTCCCCTTCTATTTTAGATCAACCCAGTCAGGCTCCCCTTGGGGAGCAGCAGACTCTCATTTCTCTCCCGGGCTCACTAAATTGGTAAGACCCTGTGCCTGGCCCAGCAAGCAACAGAGGGAAAAGTTTCCCAGAATTTCAGGCCCTTTGATGGAGAAAGTCTGCTTAATACATAATTGAGAGGTACCTCGGCTTCCCGAGAACAATGCCAAGCAGTGAAGGTGTCCGTCCCAGTTCCCCCAGCAAAGTGGAGCTTCTGAGCACTCCAGCAGAGGTGAGGAAAAGCCTTTACTTAAGGATGAGTCAGGAAAGGCAAGAGGGCTGGGGTGGAGAGAGGCTGGAGGCACCAGGACAGGGTAGGGGCAGGGAGGGGGCTGCTTCAGGGAAGGATGCAACCAGGTAGACCACACTCAGACCGAGGTAGAAGAGCCATTTAGGCAGCATAACGCAGGTCAGAAGCCCAGCTCATCCTTTCTTCCAAATGGCCAGATGCATGGAGAGGACAGGGTGGAAAGACACCACCAGGCTTACCGTGGCCCAGAGGAAAGAGACCTTGCCCTGCCCAGCGTCCATTCATCAATCCCTAGAGAAGAGCTCTGATTGGCCTGGCTTGAGCCATGTGCCTATCCCTGCACCAATCACAGTAGCCACTTGGGTTGGGTACTGTGATTGGTCACTTCTGAGTCACATGCCCCTTCCTTTGTCGGGAGGGAGGTGGTTGATTGACAACCAGTCCAGAACCACAGAGAGTGGGGAAGGGGCAAACAAGAAGGAAATGAAAGGCTGTTAGCAGAAGGATGGAGAGAGGAGGGAGTGTTGCTGGGCACTTGACCAGATACTCAAATCCTTTCATGATCTGGCCCCAGGCTACCTGTCCAGCCCCTTCCAGACACACCCCTCCTGCACTGTGTACTCACCTGAATATTTGCAGGGTCCTCGTGCCACACTCTCTGTCACCTTACCTCCATGCCTTGGCCGTGTGTTCCCTCTGCCTCTGATTGCTTCCCTTCCACCACCTGCACAGAAAACACTCACTTCTTTAAGTTTCAGGTGTCACCTCCTCTGCTAAACCTTCAGTTCTGCCTCCTGACAAACTGCTCCATTCCCACCACACCCTGTAAAACTGTGATGATGCTCATGATGGCGACAATGACTATGAAGAGGAGGATGCGATGTTTTCTGGTTGGTCTGCCTCTGCTCCCACTCCAACTCGACTTGAGAACAGAGATTTCACCTTATTATCCTCTATTTTCCTCGTTCTTGCTCATTATTGGGCACATGGTAGCCATCAGTGGATGTCTTTGGAAGGAATCAATTAATGAATTAATTGCAGTTATCGGCAGAACTGGTCCTTTGCACACCTGGGAAGGGCAGCTGCTCTCCATGTGCTGTGGGTTAAGGGGTTTGTGGGAGATATCCTTGTCCCAGATCATATTCCCAGTAGACACCCTGGAGAAGTCTCTTCTCTCTGACCTTGGTTTCCTCATCTGTGAAATGAAGGGCTGGGCTCCTCAGCCTTTAGCTCTGCTTCCAGTCCTGTGAGTCATTGAAAGGAACCTCCTTGGGAAACACAGGGCCAAGCTGGGGGCCCCTGGACATCCAGGAGGGCCCGGGGAGACTGACTTTCTGGGGAGCATAGGGCAAGGGGCCAAGACAAGAGAATTTTCCAAGTGCATAAAAGAAATTTTGTGGAACTTACAGTTTTACTAATATTAGACTACTGTCAGATATTTCCAAAACTCAAAAAAAAAAAAAGGAATTCTGAGTCTTGAATTAGCCTTTGCATTTTAAAGGGGAAATTTAGACATGTCTTTGAAAATACAAGAAAATGTCACTAACACAAGCTGATCATAATTCCAGGGAAGGAACAAAATATATTTTGTGAAGCCATTTAATATTATAAAAAGGACTGGAAGTAAGAGTATTTACCCTACTAAAATTAGCAAATTGTTTTCAAGCCTCTTAGTCACAAATTCTTGGGTTTGGAAAGGACCTCAAGATTCTCTCACTGGTCTCCTCTCTCTCCTCCCACTCATGTTATCTGTAGCCAGGTGAGCTCTCAGAAGTAGGGAAAGGTTATAAAGGACGTACTGTGTGCTAGCGACTGAGCTAAACACTTTTAATCCTTGCAATTCTATTTCTGCTTCTCTGACCTCATCTCCTACTGCTCTCCCCTCCCTCATTCTGCTCCGGCCACACTGGCCTTTCCTCAGGGCCTAGAACATAGCCAGCTAGTGTGCACCTCCAGCCCTTTACACATGCTGTTCCCTCTGCCTGGAGCTCTCTGCCCCCTGATCTCCACATGACTGGATCCTTCTTATTGTTAAGTCCTGAGTCCAAATATCATCTCCCTCGAGAAGCCCTCCCTGATCATCTGATCGTGCATTTCCGTCCTCCTGTCCCACAGCATCCCCTGTTCAAGCGCATCACCCTCAGTTACTACCTGCATCGCCTTCATCATGGTCTGAAGTCAATCTACTTATTGAGATACTTGTATATTTACCTGCTTCCCCTTCCAGAATGTGAGTTCCTGCAGGGTGGAGCCCTTGTCTATCTTTTTCATGGTTGTATTCCCAGTACCCAGAACAGTGATTGTCACAGTGCTGGGACTCCATAACCGTGTGTTCAGTGAGTGGATGAATAAATGATTGAAGGGTTTCCATTTCCCCAAACCCTAACCTTGCCCATGGTGCTTTCCAATAAACGCTTATTAAACTAACAAATGGATGTAGGAAGTAGAGTAGACCCAAATAACTCAGAATATATCATGATCCAGGCATGAGTTTATCTCTACTTCATCAACAAGTTTTCCTGAGTCATTTGAAAGATTGTAAAAGGCATATCTGTCCTATTTTTGAAAGTTCCTCATTTTCCAGCTATCTGTATTCACAAATTCATCACCTGAATAGGATTTCAGTGATCACATAGACCATGGCTAATTTAACAGATGAAAGAACTGACACTCAGAAAGAGGGACAAGGGTTCAGCAAGATTATATGTGTCAGATGAAGACCCAGGTAAAGAAGCCAGCTCTCTCCATCCTGCCCTTTCCACGTCTAAAACACTCAAGAGGTGATGTCAGTCACTAAAATTAGAACAGCATTTCTGGAGGCCCTCTAAGAATAATAATAATAATAAAATAGTAGTAGCTATAATTTCTTGAGTGTTTTCTTCAGTGGAGAGTGTAGTAAACACTTTAATTTTTCACAAAAGCCCTAGGAGGGGTGGGTACTGTTATCATCCCCATTTTTCAGATGAGGAGACGGAGGCACAGAGAGAGGAAGTAGTCTGCATACTGTCACATAGAGGATAGATGGTGGAGCCAAGGCTTGACCCAAGGCATTCTGGCAAAGTGCCTCAAAAGCATCTGTCTTGACAAGTCCACCCCTGGATACTTCTCTTAAAGAAATGATCATGGTCCAGGGAATGATGCATATTTAAAATGAGTGACCCTCTCTGGTGTGCCCCCTTTACATGGACTTCAAGCCTGCCCATGAGGAGAGGGAAGGAGTGAGCCTCACGGCCTATCACTGGGGGAGACCTTTGTGAGGAGGGCCAAGCTCCTCCCCCTGCAACACCCCTCCCCACAAGACAGGGACTCGTGGGGGAGATCCTGGCACACTTTCTATCATCTCACTCACCTGGACTCATTTATGGAGACATTAAGACACACTAAACGCTGAGTTCACTGAGATCTCTCCATCCTACAGTTTCAACTGAAAATTATATCTCTCGCTTTCTTTTTTTCCTTCTCCTTCATGTCAAATGGGTCTTTTCTAGAAGCACTGAATGGAAATAAAGGGGCTTAGAGGATAATTTTATCCCATTTAAATGTAACCTGCAGCGAGTGGGAGTAAACAGACCCACTTGGCAGCCACACCTCATCCCCCTTCTCCCTCCAGGCCCCTGCCTTCCTGCCCCCACTTCCCACCTCCTCAAAGGTGCCCTGGGAGCTCCTGATACAGGGAGGATTCAGGCCTCCACTGGGGCCCTTGCCAAGGCCTGCCTTCCAGAAGTCCAGTTCCCATATTCACCTCGTGTGAGGCAGGTTGCCAGTGAAAGGCTGTGGTCTTCTGGAAAAGTAAAGGGAGGAGTCTCCTGGGGAGAAGGAAGGAGCCCCTCAAGCCTTGGCCTGGGATGACTTTGCCAACACTCCGCTCCCACTCTCAACCTCCCCTCCCGCTGCTACATCCCCAAGCAGGACTGCCAGATAAAATACAGGGCATCCAGTTACATTTGAATTCCAGATGAACAATGGATTTCTTTTTTATGATGAGTATATCTCAAGCAGAATTAATTGAACCATTCCGTGTAGGAAAACAGAGAGTTGTTAAGAACAGGCGCTCTGAAGACCTGAGCTGGCTTGACATTGATTCCCAGTTGCAGTGCTTATGTTGTGTGTCACTGATAATTTCTCTAAGTCTTAGACGTTATCTATAAAATGGATTTATTACTAGTACGTATCTCATGGGATGGCTGGGAAAATTATTTTTAAAAGTCTAACTCCTGTACCTGGATCTCAATAAATGTATTAATTGAATAAAAAACAGTTAAAAACAGAATAGGTATATCCTAAATATTGTATGGGTCATACTCATACTAAAAAAATATTCATCGTTTAACTGACATTCAAATGTAATGAAGAGTCCGTCTTACAGTTTTATTTGCTAAATCTGGCAACCCAACCATTGAGCCACCTCAGAGGAAGCAGGCCACAAAACTCTTTGGTCTCCAGAATAGATTTCAAACTCCTTAACCTGGCATTACAAGTCTGGCCTTGGGCAAAGTCTGCAGACTCATTGCCTGCCCCTACTTTTCCATCCCCCGCCCCCATCCATCACCGTCCACCTCAAGCTCCTTCTTGCTTCCTTCCACAGTGCTGTGCCTTCGCCTACACTACTTCCCCTGCCCAGGCCACCTCCACACACCTGCCCACGCTCAGCTTTGCCTCTTGGCCAGTGCTGCAGAGTCACCTCCTACAAGGTATCCGGCTGCAAACACGGCACGTGCAGGCAGGTAAACGGAATCTAGGAAACAACAGATCAGACCTCCTGGCGTAGGTTCATTGCAGACTGTGACTGACGATGCAGCTCGTCAGCTCTGCCGGTGGAGCATGAACGCAGCCTTAGGCAGTACACGAGAGGATGAGTGGGGCCGTGTTCCAATAAAACTTTATTTGCAAAAACAGACTGTGGGGTCAGATGTGGCCCGTGGGCTGTGGTTTGCTGATCCCTGGCCTAGACCGTTGGGCACCCTCAGGGCCAGCTGAAGGAAACTGTGTTCTTTCCCCTGCCATCCATAAAATCTCTTTCTGCCACTGACTTATAGAGGGATCGAGAAACAGGCTGCCTTTCCTTCCCCAGGTCTCAGGGGGCCCACGTCTAAGATGAGGTCGTTGGACCCTCAGGATCTTCCCCAAATCGGAGTTGATGACCTGGTCCTGCCAGAGAACACCTGTCTCCGAAGTGGTAGATGCCTTTCTCCCTGCCTCCTTTCCCGGAACTCCCCACCACCTGGCCAACAGGTTGCAAGATAAGACACCCATTTCTTATTCTGTCCACTTCCACCCTTAAGGACTAGGGCTTCTGACTTCCAGGGACTCCAGAACCTCTGGCAACCCTCCACCTCTGCCGCCTCCTCAGTCGCTTAGCTGGGTGGAATACCCCAGAACAGGAGCACTGATTCAACCACCCACCAACTCCCCTCCTGCAAATAAATAGGTGCTAACTCACTGCGAGTTGCCAAGGGCCCTCATCACAGGGAGCTTGCACATAACCGGAAATATGTTTAACACCCTATTGATGGTTCCCCACCCAACCCCCCCCCATTGCTCTGTGACAAAGTTGAAACAGTGAAAGGCATCGATTTTCCAGGTCTGAGCTGTGAGCCCAAGATCAAAGCAGGGAAGAGGTGGGAGGGACACGGTACAAGAGGGCGTGTTTTACAATGAAATGATGGTTATCATTGACCTGGGGGCGTTTCTTCTGTGCCACCACGGCAGACAGCTCTCTGAGTAACTGCAGGTTTGTGTTTCATAGGATACTTTAGTCAAAAGATCAATGATACTCTCAGAACGGCTCTGTCAGTCCACAGGGGCGGATGAACCTGGTGAGAAGCCTGCAAAGATCCAGCTAAACTTGGGCAGCTGTCGACAGATGCTGGATTTGCAATCATAGCGAATCGATTTCCAAAGTGATGCTGAATCCAAGTGACTCTCATCAGCCTCCGTGTTGTGTCTTTGTGGAGAGGGGCCTTTCATAATGAAGTGGGTCCCTCTCTGGGGAAATGGAGTTTTTAAAGGCAGGCTTGGGTTTGGCAGAGTGAGGGGGTAGGAGAAGGTGGTCAGCAGGTTGGGAGCTGTACATGCTCTTTTAACCCAAAGCTTGGTTGTCAGGCTCTGGGGCTCATAAGGAAGAGCAGAGGGGTGCAGGTGGCAAGAGAGAGCTCAGCTTCTGACCAGCTGAGTGAACTCCGGCATCAACTTTTCTGGCCTCCATCTTCCTCATCTGGAAAATGGTACCTTATTCATTGGTGCTGTCCAATGGTACCTCATCACGGGGTTGTTCTGAGAATTCAGTGATCGAATTGGTGCAGAGCGATTGGCAGGGCGCCTGGCGCAGAGGAACGGCTCACTATCCAGAGGCTGTCATCGATGCCTCTTACTAAGCAAGCACCCTCAGCCCCACACACTGTACCTTGTATTTTCCTCACCCACCTGGATGTGACCCCTCCAGACCCTCCTGGGTTCTGAGGCTCTTGGTGGCCTGTGGCACTGCCTGCACCCCAGCATTCATCCCGGCCTCTCCACTGCTCTGCCAATTTTCTGATCGTTTTGAGGAACACCACGGTTCAGGGAGAAGAGGATTGGACTTTGAGCCAGACAAACCTGGATTCCAGTCCCAGCCCAGTCGCTTCCAAGCTCTGTGATCACTCTCAACTCATTTACCTGCTGAATCTCAGACTCTTGGGATAATTATGTCCACAGACCCCTGGGATTGAATGGGAGGAAAATCAGCACGGTCACCCTGCCAAAGCCGTAAGCCCCCTGGGGTGGTGTGCAGGGTGGGAGGTGGTATGAAGGGGGAGGTGGGGGCAGGGTCACCACCCTTCACAACCCCCTGGTGCCTGGGGTAGTCATACGTTCTGCAAAATATTTTCACGTCTCTCCCTTCCAGGTGTGTGATGGTATTGAACTTCCTGTCCCCTGTGGCTCAGTGAGACCACGTGACTTGTTCTGGTCAATGAGTTGCGTGAACGAACTAATGCATGTCATTCCCCTGCTGAGCATTTAATGGCTAGTGTAAACCCACCAGGACTCTCTCCATCTCTGGCTTGATAGCTACTTTGTCACCTGGGGTCCGTGAGTGGCCCTGATGAGCAGAGCAACCTCACCCAACTCACGACGGGCAGGTAGGATTAGCAAGAAATAAACACGTGGGGTTTTATATGTAGAATCCAAAAAAATAAAACAACAAAATGTGTGTAACAAATGTACCTAACAAAACAGAAACAGATTCACAGCTATAGAGAATAACTAGTGGTTACCAGTGGGGAGAGGGAAGGGGGGAGGGGAAAGATAGAGGTACGGGATTAAGAGACACTCTACTATATGTAAATTAAATAAGCAACAGGGGTATATTGAACAGCACAGGGAAATATAACAATTATTTTGTAATAACTTTAAATGGAGTATAATCTATAAAAATACTGAATCACTATGTTGTAACCTGAAACTAATACAATACTGTAAATCAACTATACTTCAATTTCAAAATAAACTAATAAAGAAACAAATAACTAAAATATCAGTAACATATATATATATATATTTTTTTTTTTTTTTTTTTTTTAAGCCACTGGGGACTGTTTGCTACTAAGTAAAGCCTCACCTATGCTGACTGATACAGTACTCCCACAGGCAAGGCCTCAAACTAGGTGTCCTCCATAATTGGCTATTGAATTACATGCACAAGCTGCCCCTCTGATGCTGCTCCAGTAGGGCCAGGGATGGGGGCAGCAGTGACTGGAGGCATTGGTCTAACCATTGAGAAGAAGGGACAGTGATGATCAAGTCCCTCCCCCCCACCCCACCCCCACTGTGGAGACTGTCAGAGTCCTGGTAAAGGTGGCCCTAAGTGACACAAAGCATCTGGGTTGGCAAATCAAAGCCAGAGCCCTTTAACCACAGAGGCCATAATTCAGGGCAGAACAGCCACCCAGGCTGCAGCCAGCACAGGAGCTCAGCCCATCCATCCTCAAAACAGCCTGAAGGTGACATAGAGCTTTGGGCTCCTGGTTTCTGGCCACCAGAACCGAGGACAAGTTTGTTCTTGCTCCTCTGTTTTCCCCTTACAGAAGTCAGACTCAGAGGACTCCCCCTGCTCAGGAGTTCAGAACAAGGGCTCTAGAGTCAGTTGTTGACACCAGGCGCTGCCTAGCTGTGTGACCTTGGACAAGTCCCTTTGCGTCTCTGAGTTACATTGCTCTCAGCTGGAAAACAGAGATAACTAAACTGGCCTCTTGGAGTTGGGGGCAGTTAGGAGGACTAGAGGAGATCTTTGTAGAGGGCTTAGTATAGGGCCAGCACAGGGAAGCATTCAGTACCTGGGAGTCACAGCTGAATAGATGCCATCCTCTGTGCTCAGGGAGGCCAGGAACAAGGAAGGATATGACAGTCCAGCTTCTTAAATAGTTATTTATTTTTTTTACATGTTGGAATGGTTTAGTAGAAAAGTTCAGAGAATAATGAGTACCACAAAAGAGGCAGCCGGTGATACAGCACCACTGTTAAAGCACAGATCTGGGACATGGGAATGACGTCAAACCTTGGTCATGGGAATGCTGTGAGGGTGACATGAGGGGTGACATGCACAGTGCGAGAAGAGGGGCTGGCTCACGGTAAGAGCGCACAGACATCAGTTTTGTAGAACTGCAGTTATTAAATCTTACCTATTTTTATCGATGACCTGGAGGGTGACTAGAGGCATAATGAGGACTGAGGATGGGAAGGGTTGCAGCACCCTGTCTTTAAACCTGAGAAGAGAGGCATCCATGGGCGGAGCCAAGGCCACTTGCAGGTGTCTCTGGCTGTCCCGGAGAGACACACAAATACATCCTGTCCTATGGGGCTCAGGAGAAAAGCTAAAACAAAAGAGGGCAAGCTGGGACAAAGTAAGAGAGTGGCACGGACATATATACACTACCAAATGTAAAATAGATAGCTAACGGGAAGCAGCCGCATAGCACAGGGAGATCAGCTCGGTGCTTTGTGACAGCCTGGAGGGGTGGGATAGGGAGGGTGGGAGGGAGGGAGACGAAAGAGGGAAGAGATATGGGAACATATGTATATGTATAACTGATTCACTGTGTTATAAAGCAGAAACTAACACACAATTGTAAAGCAATTATACTCCAATAAAGATGTTAAAATGTTTTAATTTAATTTAATTTTTAAAATAAATAAATAAATAAAATAAAACAAAAGAGTGGGGCTGAAGGGGGCCAGGTTCAGCCCACCACATGGAAGAGCTTTCTGAAATCCACAAGTTCTCTGACTGCTGAGCCCAAGCTTCCTGGCTTGGCATCCAAGGCCCCGCAGGATCAGGCCTCCTCTCCAGCATCCCCTCCCAGCCAGCCCTTTGCCTCCAGCCCCAGGGACCCACCTGCAAGTCCCTCCCCTCGCCTGCCTTTGCCCCTGCTGTTCACCCAACTGGAACCCCCTCTCCCTTCATGCCTGCCTGGTGAACAGCGCTCAGGGCTCTCCAGGACCCAGCTCAGAGAGCCCCTCCTCTCCAAGTCCACCTCCCCAGGCACTGGAGGGGCTCCGTAAATGCTCCGTGTTATTATTTTTAATCTGTTAGCTCCAGGCTCTGCCACTTCCTGGCTGTGCATTCTCACGTAAGTGACTCAGCCCCCCTGAAATGCTACTTCACGGGGATGCTGCGGAGAGAGTCAAGTCCACATGTGGAGCTCTTGGGCCAGCGCTTGGAGACACTGGGGTCCACTGAAAGGAAACCTCTCCGCAGCCTCCCAGGGCCTGAGGGGCCTGCAGGGCACGAGGCATTTATTTGCAAGAGAGATGGTTGGTTATTCCAGAAAGGAAGTGGGGGAGGGAAAAAGAAATTATATCCCTCCCGCCCAACTTTGTAAGCATTATTGATTGGAGGCAGAAGTCACCAGCGTTGCAGGTTCATTGATTGACTGGGCTGGGCTGGGTTCTTCAGGGTAATGGGAGCTGCTTACACAATCAGTTCTGTCCCTGCCCTCCTGGCACATTGATTATGGATTAAAGGTGCTGCGCCCCACCCCCTTTTCCAGGAGGGATGCAGGGGCAGAGGCCAGGGGACCCACAGAGGAGGGAGCAGCAGTAAAGAAAAGGAACTCCCTGCCCCCGTAGCTTCCATTCTCTCCATTACAGTGACGTTTTCATATTTCATGAGTGAATTTCCTCTCTCTAGATCTGTTCTTTGAGGCCAAGAAATGGATCCGCTTCCTTGGGACACAGCCTTGTGCCTGGCACAGAGTAGGCCCATATATGTTTCGTAAATAAAGTCTTTGAGCTCCCCTTTGCCTGGAACCTCACACTCCTGGAACATTCAGACTCTAAATATCAGAGTTGATGAAGGAGATGCTGAGACCCAGAGAGAGGGAACAACTCTCCCAAAGCTGCACAAGCTCTCAGCGCATCCAGGACTGATTCTCCGCGCAGGGCCTCTTCCAGCTCCTGTTCACATCCGCTGGGCATGTCTGAGGCTGCAGAACGGTCACTTTACGAGAGTGTAAAGAATTTATTTTCCCCGAAAAATAAGTGACTGAAGAAGATACCCAAATGCTTATAAATGTGCTAAAACCACCTTATCAGCACATCAACTGCAGAAGCATACAGGGGAAGAAGGTCCCCGCCCGCCAGGCAACAACAGGCCCATTCAGTGTGCCCTTGATGGCACCAGCTCTATAGGCACCCACTAAAACCCAGCGGGAAATTCTGTGCACAAGGGCAGCCGGACCCCCAGAAAGTGAGTTTCAGATGGCTTCACTATTCCAACTTCACAGCAGAAAGAGCAGAAGACAAAATCTACATTGTCATATAAAAGTACCAACCAACCTAGCATCTTGCACAGAAAATCACAAACTACTTTTACTTGTCTAAGGGGGAAAGCTGGCTACTTCTCATGGAGAATTCGATGGGTTCTGACAAAGAAAAGAAAATGTGGTATAGAACAAGAAGGAGAAAAAGCATATCATTTATTGCGGTCCTACTGTGTGTGACACAGAGACGGGCACTTTTAACTCATTTTCTAAATTCACCCACAAACCCTGTGGAACGGGTATTATTATTCCCAAAGCCCAGATCTGCACCTGCTCCACAAATATCTGCTGACATCAAACACCCACTGTTGGACCTGTTCAATTCACCTGATGGCAGAACAGAGCCACTCTACCCAGTGGCACCCATCAGCCAAGCATGACAGTGCCTGTTTCAGCAGCTACCTGCTTTCTCAGCTCTGTATCCCAGCATCTGGGGGCAGGCACTGAGGTTTCTCTCTCTCTTTCTCTCTCTCTCTCTCTCTCTCTCTCCCTCACTCAGTCTGGACATCTCTTCTCTGCCTCTCACCCTGGCCCTCCTTCACCTCTACGCCCTCCTTTCTCTCCCCCTTCCCTCCTTCCCTTCCTTGCCAATGTTTATTTTCAGAACCTCAAAATCCTTCCCAAGCCTCTGACATTTACTCTTTAGAATTAGAAAAGTTTCCAGTTCTCTTTCCCAGAGCAAAACTGGTGGATAAGGTTTCCCCAGGGATCTTGCCTGCCCTTCTGGAGGTGAAGTTCTGGAGGCAGAGGTGGCTTATGTCAGCCCAGCACCGATTGTGTCAACCAGCAGTTATTAGGCACCCACTGTGCACCAAGCCCTTCTCGTGAACATTCAATCCATTCAATCCATTTAAGAAGCCTGTGGGGCTGGCATTACCATCTGCACGTGCAGGATAAATGAACCGAGGCTTAGAGCAGTTAGATAACAAGTCTAAGGGGCAGGGAGAGGAAGGAGGAGGAAGAAGAAGGGGGGGGAGGGGGAGTAACAGATCACCAGAATGAGCCGGTGGTGAGGGCTCTACACACACTAACTCATTTATCCTCAAAACAACGGCATGAGATACATATTATCATGATCTCCAGTTTATAGATGAAGAAACCGAGGTGCTAAGAAATGAAGTAACTCGTTCAGGGCCACGGCCACGCCAAGATTTTGACCAGGGTAGCCTGGCTTCAAAGTTGGGGTCTTAACCACTGCACGGCACAGCCTCCCTGCGGGACTGTTAATGGGCTCAATCAAGGTCAGCCTCACCTGCAGAGCTGAGTGGCTTCCTTTGGTAGGAGAGGAAGAACCCTGGAATATTCCTAAGCAGGGAGGGGGCTGGCATGGTCAGGGCTGTGCCTGAGACACAGCACATGGCAACTGGGTGACGGTAGGTCTGGGGCAGGGCAGTGGGGAGGACTGGGTAGTGTCCAGGCAGGGCCGGTGAAGACCTGATACAGGCAGGGCGGTGTGGAATGGGGGGAGGGGGGCGGGGCTCTGAGATGCCCATTCATCTCCCCTTGGCCATTTGCCTTTGTGCCTGCGAGCATGGGGTGGGGCCTTGTTGACGGTATACAGCCTGGATCTGAAAGTGTGCCTGCCTGGGTAGGCGTCCTTTCACAGTGCTCCTTGCCTCACAAAGGAAGCAGCCAGTGCCAGACTCTGCAAACCCTCCCCGTTGTTGGGCCACAGGAACAGGCCTGGCTACACAGAGGGCGTCTCAGCCAGCTCTGCTCAAGATGGATGAAAGCACCTCAGCTGCGGCCCTGCCACAATGGGATTCCGTGGGGATCCAGCAGGAGTCAGGGACACAGCCTGTCTCCATTGGGTTGTGTTCTGGGCATTTGGCAGAAAAGCTGGTTGACTCCAGGTAAGATGGATGGAACCATGCCTCACAGGGTAACTGACTTTGCCAGAGAAGGAAACAGGCAAGGAGACAAACCATCCATCACCTGCTTTTCCATTTGAGGGATGGAGGGAAGCAGAGAGCAGAGCCGGGCTCTGGAGAGAGCAGAGGTTACTCTGCTCCGCGGCCAGTGTGGAGGGCGGCAGTGCACTGGCATCCTTCCTCATTGGCATCCACTGGGGAACACCAGGGAGGCTCTGATTTGCTAAGACCAATAGGGACCATCAGACCAGTGATATCCCTTTCCTCGGCCCCCATATGGCCCACTTAGCTGTGCTGCTGGACCCAGCTGTCTTTCTTTTCAGGCCTTGCCTCAACTCTAAACCCATCATTAAAGGAATGAAAAATAAACCACCCCGGCACTCGAGATCTCCATTCCACGGTCCCAAGAGTCCCGACCTGTCCTCTGGGCTGCAGCCAAATCAGAGACTTTGTTTGTTGATTTTTCCATTCATTCATGACCGTTAATTGAGTATCTGCTATGTCCTGGGCTCCGGCTGTTGGTGTTAGGGGTGCAGAAGTGACAAGACAGGCACGACTGCCCCTGCCTGTGGAGGATACAGATGTTATACAAGTAAAAACTGTCCCCTACTATAAACTTCCCGCCTCTGAGCATTTGCACTTACAGATGTTATACAAGTAAAAACTGTCCCCTACTATAAACTTCCCGCCTCTGAGCATTTGCACTTGCTGTGCCCTTTGACTAATTCATCCAGCTATTGATCCATCACCTACGTCTGTAATTCTGGACACAGGACTGCAATTGGGAAAACTGAGGCCAGGGCCAGAACAGAGACACTGTCCAAGTCCTGGATCCCCATATCTCAGCGATGGCGCCACCATCCCCAGGCGTGAAACCTACACTCCATCCTTTATCCCTCCCTTTCCCTCACCCTCCCTCGAAATCCATCACCAAGGCCTGTTGACTCTAAATCCTGAATTCCCCTAAAAGCCACTCCCATGTCCTCTGCCTCAGTTCTGCCCCTGCGCTTTCTCCCAGTGCACTGGGCCAGCCTCCCTCCCGGTCTTGCCGCCTTCCATCTTTTCTTCTCCAATCCAGCCCACACTGGGAGCCAGAGGGCCCTTTCAAATGCATGAGTGTGACCATGTGGTCACATGGTCCTTCTGCTAAAAAGCATTCAGTAGCCACCCTGCAGGGACTCAGCAGGCTTCCCAAAGTCCCCCACGTGGCACTGAGCCTACCCAGGACCCAGCTCCCATTCACCTCTCTGCCTTGGGGTCTCCTCTCTCCCCATCACAGGATATACCCTAACCACACAAACTACTGGAGGTCCCCAGGGCTCAGCTTCTCTCCCCTGGGCCTCTGCACATGCTGTCTCCTCTGCCTGGTGCACTTTGCCCCTTCCCACTGGTCATTTACTTTTTCAAGGCCGTGCACAGGTATCACCTCCTCTGGGTTAAATCTGCCCCACGTTCTCAGAGCTCTGACACTGCCAGCCAGCAGGCGGCTTTCCTCCCTGCAGTGATTTAGGGCCCAGGCTCCTTCCACCTCATGGTTCCGCCTTCCTCCAAGGCCTCAAATTGCTCTGCTTCCAGCTTGCAGAGGGGAAAGAGAGAGTGGAGAAGACACACCTGCTTCTTAATCACCTCAGCCAGAAGTGACAATCACATCACTTCTTCCAACCCACTGGTGAGAGCTGATCCTATGGCTCCACCTACATGCAGGGGGTGCTGGGAAAGGTAGTCCCAGGCAGCCCCTTCCCAGCAATGTCTCTACACAGCCCCTCACATGCATCGCCACCTTGTCATCATCTCTGCATTAGTTTACTAGGGCTGCTGTAACAAGATACAACAAACTGGGTGGCTTAGAACAACAGAAATTTACTTCTCACAGTTCTGGAGGCCAGAACGCTGTATCAAGGTGTCAGCAGGGCCGTGCTGCCTCAGAAGGCTCTGGAGGAGGACCTGGTCCTGAGGCCTCCGCAGGCTCGGGCGTTCCTTGGCTCACAGCCATCTTCTCCCTGTGCCTCCTGACATCGTCTCCTGTGTCTGTCTCTGTGTCCAAATTTCCCCTTTTTATAAGGACACCAGTCATACTGGACAAGGACCCACCCTAACAATTCCATTTAACTTGATTACCTCTGGCAAGATCCAGTTTCCAAGCAAGGTTACATTCTGAGGAATTGGGGGTAGGACTTGCATGTATCTTTTTGGAGAAACACAATTCAACTTACAGCAATCATCAGCTCGCTTCATCTGCAACACCTGGACCATTTTTACCACCATCATCGTCTACATCTGGGGGCCTGCAGGAGGGTGGAGTAGGCTGTCAAGAGGCTTTGAGGCAGACAGAAGTGGATTCAAGCCCTTCTTTCCAAGGGAGCAACAATCAGCAGGAGACCAGCCCACTGAGGGGCGGGGCGGAGAAGCAGGAAAGTGCTGGGAATGGACCGCTCCAAACGGCATCCCAGCTGGTCTTTAAGGCTGCAGGTTCTGAAACGTGATGCACAGAAAGAAAACAGACTCAACTGAAATGGAAATGCCTTATGATGGGCAAGAGGGGGAGGAAATGGAAACCGTGCTTCCTTTCAGGAAATGTTTTATGTCACTCCTGAAAGGAGATCTCCTAATAAAAGCAGCCCTGATGCTAATTGAGACAATGGAGATGAGAGAGCATGGAGCCCCCGGGGAAAGATGCCAACAGTAACTGTGGTCACAGTAAAGCTTGTCTGCTCTGGACACAGCCCAGAGAAGAGGGTCTGGCGCTGACGATGGGGAGCCTGGAAGGAGCTGGGAGCCCCAGTGGCACTGACTTGCCGAGTGACCCTGGGGAGGTCACATAAGGACTCCTCCCTCCCCACCCACCTCCAGCAGCCACAATGGCCTGCAACCTCCTTCGGGGTCAGAAGGTCAAAGGCCATGGGCAGGCCAAGTACTGTGCAGGGGAAGAAGAGGCTCTGGGTTTAGCTACGCCGCGCGGGAGCCTGGGAGGCATTCAGATACTCCATCTGCACAGGCATGAGTTACAGATTCACCACTTTCCTGCAGGAGCCGGGCCAGAGGGGGGCCCCAGGGCCCAGTGCTCACCCCTGACCTTGCCACCTGGCAGGCAGCTTTCATTCCTCCTGGGCAGAGGTTCAGGGCCCAGGGATGAGGGCAGCCCCCTCCTGCCTCTCAGGAGCTGACCATCCCTGTGCAGGACAGACGGTGGCAAGTCTGTGGGGTCATTCAGAGGTGGATTGGGGGAAGGTGAGGACAGGAGACTCACAGCCCTGCAGGAATCACCCTGGGCTATTTCTTCATGTAGGGCAGCCCATCTAAGCCTCATAGCAAACCACAGTGGCCCCATTTTGCAGATGAGGAAACTGAGGTCGGAGGGATATGCCCAAGTCACACAGCAGGAGAGTGGTAGAGCTGAGGCTTGAACCCAGGCCTCCTGGCTCCAGAGCTGGTGGCTTGCCCAGCCTCACACTGAAGCTCTTTACAAGTGGGCATCTCCCCTCTAGCCCCTGTGCCCCATCACTCATCTCTACGTCCCTGTTGTGCTGATTCCCATACCCCAGACTAAGGAACCCCTTCATCAGCCTCCTCTGGGAAGCTCATTAAAGATGCAGGTTCCTGGACCCCATCCACAGCTGCTGTATCAGCATCTCTGGCGCTAGGGGGCCTGAACCTGCAGTTTCGTAAAAACTTCCCTGGGGAGTTATGTCCAAGGAGTACTGCCCCAAGCCCTAAGTGCCACTCTCTCTGTGCCTTTGGGCCTGGGGGGCAGACACCGTGTTAAATGCTTTACATCTAGTGATTCAGCCAAACCTCACTGCAACCTATGAGGTCTCCACCATTATGTCCCCATTCTATGTCCCTAGAGAGTTGACCTCAGTGCCTGGCATATAGGTGTCACTCAAAACACACCTGTTGACGAACTCGCTTCATATATGTGAACTCATTTAAGGCCCAACAGGAGTATGAAGTGGATTTAGTTCCCATTTCACAGAAAGGGAGACTGAGGCTCAGAGAGGTTAAGCGATTGGAAGAGATAGGGTCAGGATTCAACAGGGCCAGAGCTGGCTGGTTTGCAGAGCACTGTCCAGGGCAAACTGGGCTCTCTCCCTCCCCCCGCGCACTGAGTGGCAGCAAGGGCTGGGCGAAGGGAGAATTGATCCTATGGCCCAGTGGCTTTGCTGAAGCCTGAGGCCAGGAGCCACAGGGTGCCAGCTGGGCAAGGAGTCCAGTTGAACCCAGAGAGGCTATTTTCATGTCTCGTGTGTGCTCAGAAGCTGTAACTGCGCTGTCTGCTTCCATCACTGGTTTATTCCCCCAGAACGCCCCCAACCCAAGCTAGAAGCACTGGAGGCAGGGCGGCCTGAGTCCCTGCCACAGGGTCTCCCTCCAGGCCTGACCTGGTTGTGCCTGACCTCTGGGGAGGGGCGCTGTCCACTGCCCTGTGCTGAGCGGCTCACCTGATCAGAAGGTCCCTTCTCCTGAGCTGAACTCCGCCGCCTGGTGGTTCCCCTTGAAGATCCCAGCTCCACATCCAGGGACGACACAGAACAAGCGGAATCACCCACCCGACAGCCTTCACACAGCATCAACCACGGCAATAGCGCCGGCAACAAGAGCTATTTACTGAGTGCTCACCACCTACCAGGCGCCACACAAAGGGATTCACTCGGATCATCTCATGACAACCTGTGAGGTGGGGGCAGTTACTGGCCAACTGTGCACATGGGGACTGAGGCTCATTGAGGCAGAAGATCCTGCAACATGAGTGCTTGAGAAATGGTTCGCTCGCCCCCTTTCCCCTCCTTTGCATCCTGCTGAAACCTTGCTGGTGTCCCTTTCTGAACTCTCCTAAAATCCTAGAATAGCCCTCAGTCTGTCAATTCAACCAAATCTGTAACCTCATCCACCCCTGGATTCTCTTCACGTGAAATAATGTATGTCATTATGATGCGAGCCACTTTGATTGGGGTTTTATTGATTTGGAGTCTGAGCAATATTATAGACACAAGTTTCACGATAATGCAAAGGGCTGACATGACTGTTAGAAGAGATTATCAATGAAGTAGACACAGAGCCAGGAGACGGAGACACCGGGGTAATTCTGACCTCTTGCGCCAATGCCCCCTGCTGTCTGCATTCCCTTTCACAGCTCTCCGAGCACATTTTGCTCTGGACAACCCCACTCACCCTTTACAGGTGATGCTCAGAGAGGTGAGGTCACCTAAGGTGACTCAGCTAGTGAGGGGCAGAGCCTGGGAGTGGACCCACTTTGGTGACAAATAGGGAGCATTTCCCTGCACCATGGTCCTCAACTGGGCCCATATTGCTGGTCCAATTAGATCGGTTCAGTCTAATTGTGTGGATTACAGAATGACAATGCCAGTTGAATGCACTCATCAGACAAGCCCCTGCTTCTCCCTTAAATAAGAGAAAGTGAGAGGTGGAAACTGAGGCAAATGCTTTTGGACAAGACGGCAGTGGCTCCTACTTTAAGAGTCAGTAGGAAAATTGGAAGGGGGAGATGGTGATGCCTTCATTACCCCAACTATTAATATTACATCATTCGTGGTCACTGACCACAGGCCATGGTACAGGTGAGGTGGACTAAACTTCTACCCAAGCCCCTAGCCAGCTGTAAGCCCACCCCTTCCCTCTATTCGAGAGAGCATGGGAACACAAGGGAACAGGCAAGGGAGACAGAGTTAATGCTGCTCCCAAGATCACCCACTCAGACCTTCCTGGAATGGGTTGAGCGGTTTCCCCAAATAGGAAGTGCTTTGGCTCTCTGTGTCCTGAAAGGATTGATCTTTCCCTGTTTATGCTGAGGCTCAAAGGGCCAAGTTTAATCCAGAGAAGCCTTTACGCTTGGTTATTAGACAAGAGTGAGGTCAACAAGGGCTAATGGGGACTATTTCCATCCAGGCACATGGTCACTGCAGCCGCCAAGAAAAGGGTGTTCGCAGCCAAGGTCTGTCCGGGACTCAGGCCTCAACACCAGCGGCGGGAACCAGGGGCGTCACCGCAGCCAGTGTTCTGCTCTGGATTCTTTCTTTCCCCCACAGACTGCAGTGAATCTGGCTGTGACATAAGCGAATCCAGATGTGTGGGAACGCAGTTGGTTGAAGACAGCAAAAGAATCGCAGTGGCCTCAGCTCTCTCCGGAAGTGGAGGATGTTTTAGGAGACTGCCTGACTAGGGCTCACACTTCCCTGTTCAAATGCCTCCAAAGGCTTCCTGCAGCCCTGACTGGAGAGACAGCATGGGCCAGTGTTGCCCCAGCCCCACCTTACCCCGCTCCCCTCACTTTATCTGCTCCAGCCACATTTGCCTCCTGGTCATGCTAACCTGCCCACCCCAGAGCCTTTGCACATGCTGTTCTTTTTGCCTAGAATGATTTTTTCTTCCCACTTACCTGAGAAACTCGCATTCATCACTTGCTCAAGACAGCCTTCCCTGACCCTTTACTAGAGCTATAACTGTACATAGATGATTTACTTTTTATACTGTCTGCTCCCACTGTAGTCTAAGCTCCAGGAGGGCAGGAACCATATCTGATTCTTCTCTCTCTTGTATCCCCAACCCCTAGCACAGATCCTGTCACAGAGCAAGTAGCCAGTAAATACTGAGTGAGTGAGTGAGTGTGTGAATAAACAAGGAGTTTCAGCAGTGGTCACCATAGCTGTATAAGGCTCTGTCAATGTAAACGTTACCTAATTATCCAAATGTTCAGGGGGGTCTCCCTAGTTTGAGGGATCCCAGAGCTAAGCGATGATCCAGAAGGCGCTTTGAGAGATCCAAATTAAGGCAACAAAAGAACCACGCGTCAGTGTCAAGTTTGAGAAACATGGAGTGGAAAGCAGGTCTTGGGGGAGGGAAAGAAGGTGGAGAGGACAGAATGGACCCAGCTCCTTCCTCTCCCACTACCAGCTCCACCCCAACTCCCAGAAACACCCCTCATCGACATGCCTGAGTGGGACGGGTCTGCCAGTGCCCCCCAGCATATTCTCCCATCTTCCTTTAATAACTGAACCTCAAATTTCGGCTTTGTCCCTGGCTGCTCAGACTACATCCCCCAAGGCTAAGAAAACCTTTGCCTCAGCCCATTACTGCCGCCTTGACTCGGACACAGTCAGCCCACAGAACAAGGGAAAGGGAAGGAAGGAAAATGTATGGCACCACTGATGGGGATGATGGTTATGAATGGGTGGATGTCCAGCCACACACCCATCGCACCCGCCGATTGAAGCCTCAGGCAGGCAGGCTCAGGGGCCGAGTGTCCTCCTCACTGCAGGGCTCGCTCTGGCCCCCACCACCAGGCCTAGTGGAGTCATCAAATAAATCCAACATTAAGAAAAGGGGGGACTCAGCAGACACTTTCCTGAAATTCAATGGTAATAAAAGAGAAAAATGAACCAGCTCGCTCTAGACAACCAGTGCCAGAAAAGTAATTATCCCACTTTCTGGTCTTCTGCGAGGATGCCGGTGGCAGAGGCACCTGCCCAGGTAATTCATCAGCCTCAGGTTTATGGACTCCCCGGGAGCCTAATGTACAAAGACTCCTCTCCAGCTCACTTGAAACCATGCTATGTACATTTTGTCAAGATTATTGCTCTTCTCTGCCATCCCTGAGTGGGGAGGCAGGCACCATAATGGGTGGCACAAGTGAATATCGATTTGCCAGCACCAACCCTGAAGAAAAATCACTACAAATGAGCCAGTTGTTGCCAACTGCCCAAGCCCTCCACCGTGGAGGGCCGTGGTTTCCCCATGAGTCACTAAGCTGCCGCTGTCACACCAGGCAGACAGAGAGCCCAGCTGCGTGATCATAGGGGAATAAGGTGTTGTATAGAAAGTACCTCAGTTTCCTCATCTGTGGAATGGGAATCACAGCACGTGCTGATGAGGGCTCTCATCTTCTTTATTGCTTAAAAGAGTTTTTAAGATGAGCATATATTTCTTTTGTATGGAGAAAACTAAGCACAACGAAACATAGATAAAATGAGGGTGTAGTACATACCCCACCGATGTGCAGTGAGAGCTGAATTAGATGATACTCACGGCGCCCACCGCACAGGGCTGGGCAGGTGCTGAGCGCACAATGCCTGGGGCTGCCAGGCCGCTCTGATGACTGTGGCGGATGCTGGATGTGCCTGTCGCAAATCAAGGCTATTGGCAGGGTGCTGCCTTTGACACTGGACAGGGAGGGTGACTTCTCTGATTCATCCATCAAATAAGAAAGACACTGGCTTCCAGCCTAGAGGCAGGGACATGGACTGTAGACCTTCTCATGCCATTTCCAGTCCCTGAAACCCCTGTCTGAGTCAACGAGGGGTTGGTGACCTTTGATGTCAACCCTTCAGGAGAACAAGACATGACCGCCGGGGTCTCTTCACTTTTCCATGGTCCAAAGCCTTCACTCACCTGATCACTCATTCATCCATTCAGGTGCCCAGAAGCACTTATTTAACACTTTATAAGCCATACCCTGGTCCTCCGGGAGCTCTAAGCCTGGTGGGTGAGGAATACAGGAGCAGGAGAGTCTGGTGCAGTCGGGAGGGCTGGCTGCAGGGATGTGTGGGACCTGGGGGAGCTCCAAGCAGGGCTTGTGTGAATCTGCCTGGGGAGGTCGGGCAAGCTTCACAGAGTGACATTGAACTAAGTGGAGGCGGGGAGTTTGTTGGGATGTCATGTTGGGAAGGGCACACCAGACAGAGGGAACAGCATGTGCAGAGGTTCAGAGGCTGGGAAGCATTTGGCCTGTTCAAGGAGGAGCACACGGTCTGGAATGGCTGGAGGATGGGCTGTAACTTTAAGGGGTGGAGCAGAGGTGAGAGATGAGGCTGGAGAGGCTGGTGCCTGGCAGACAGTTATGTCACCTCTCAGAGCCTCAGTTTCCTCATCTGTAAAATAAAGGCAATAACAGCTCCATCCTCATAGAGTTAAATGAGAAGCATAGCATTGTGCGAAGCACACAGTAGGCCCTCATAGTTGGTCCGCATCACTGGTCTGACAGGTATTGAGCTCCCCCTCAGCTCCTCTCAGGTCCTCCCTCTGGCTGCCCTGTCTCCCCATCCTGGAACCCACCCCTGCTTGTGCCCCAGGCCTGATGTCGCCCCAAGGTTCTGAGTAGTTCTAGCCCAGCTCCAGGCTAGGCCACAAGCTCAGCACCTGGCACAGGGCGGGCATTTGTGCACGTGGGTGAGCAGTCCTGTCGGGACAGTGTCCTCCTCCTGCTGCCCAGAGCTGCCCATGCCTCAGCCACTGCCCTTTTCTGTGGCCAACCCCACCCCCTGCCCTCCCACACCACACCCCTCTCCCCGCCCAGGGCACCATCCCAGCCTGCAGCCCTGCTCATGGTTCCTGGGACCCACATATGGGATCTGCTACATCCCAAAGGCCCCTATGAAGGGCACACCCATGAGATCTACTTCCTGTGGCTCTCACCTTTCTAAACTCTCTTGTCTGACAGGACAGCCTTGTCATCTCTCTGGGGCCTCCAAGGTTAACTGTACTCTGAGCTGCAATCAGCTGGTCTGGGCTTGGGGAAACCTGGGTCTTCTGAAGGCAGGCTGGGGGCACAGACATGCCAAAGTGAAGCCCTCCTGATTTCCTGATTCTGCCCGGTCTTAGAATGAGGTCATTTCCAGGAAAAAGAAACTGAGAGAAAGAATTAACAGCCAGACTGGTAAAACTAAAACATAAACATATGGCCATTCACAATAACATCATAAATAAGAAAATACTTAGGAATACATTTAACAAATGAAGGGCAAGATTGTGCACTGAACACTATGAAACATGGCTGAGATCAATTAAAGAACATCTAAATAAATGGAGAGATATTTCATGTTCATGGGCTACAAGACTCCATATTGTCAAGTTGGCAATTCTCCCCAAGTGGATCTACATATTAAATGCAATCCTTATAAAAATCTCAGCAAGCTTTTTTTTTTATAGAAATTGACAAACTGACTCTAAAATTTATATGGAAATTCTAAGGACAGAGAATAGACCAAACTATTCGGAAAAAGAACGAAGTTGGAGGACTGATACTACCTGACCTTGAAACATATTATAAAGCCATAATAATCAAGATAGTGTGGCATTGGTGCAAGATAGGCATATAGATCAAAGAAAAGAAACTGAGTCCTAAAGTAAGCCATTAGATTTTTTTTTTTTTTCAGTACGCGGGCCTCTCACTGTTGTGGCCTCTCCCACTGCGGAGCACAGGCCCCAGACGTGCAAGCTCAGCGGCCATGGCTCATGGGCCCAGCCGCTCCACAGCATGTGGGATCTTCCCAGACCGGGGCACGAACCCGTGTCCCCCCGCATCAGCAGGCGGACTCTCAACCGCTGCGCCACCAGGGAAGCCCTAGTAAGCCATTAAATTTATGGTGAATTGTTTTTTAACTAAGGTCCAAAGACAATTCAATGTCTTGTTGAATTGTCAAGGCATGTTTGATCATTTGTTCAAACTTGTCAACTAATGATGCTGGGGCAGTTGGCTACCCACGTGAACTTAAACCCTCACCTCATTCCATACACAAAAATTAACCCCAAATGGATTAAAGACTTAAATATAAGAGCTAAAACCATAAAACTCCCAGAAGAAAACAAAGGAATACATCTTCATGACGTTGTGTTAGGCGAAGAATTTTTCGCCTTTTTGGAAGAGACCAAAAAGAAGATCCATAAAAGAAAAAAAATCAGCAAATTTACTTTATCAAAATTTTAAAAATTTGTTTCAAAGGACACCATTCAGAAAATGAAAAGACAAGCCCACAGACTGGGAGGAAATATTTGTAAGTCGCATACTGATTAAGGTATTGTATCCAAAATATATCAAGAACACTTATAATTCAATAATAAGAAGACAAACAACTCAATTTAAAAATAGGCTAAAGACTTGTGTAGACATTTCACCAAAGAAAATATATGGACGGTTAATTAGCTCATAAAAACATGCTTAATATATTCAACTAGTGAGATTAGTCATTAGGTAAATGCAAACTAAAACCAGCAGTGAGATACCAATTCACACCCACTTAAAGAAGTAGAGAAATAGAAACTCTCTCATACTGCAGGTAGAAATGTAAAATAGTATAATTACTCTCGGGAAACAGTATGGCAGTTTCTTAAAAAGCTAAACATAAACTTACCATAATACCCAGCAATTCCATTCCCAAGAATCTCCCTAAAAGAAATAAAAAACCTATGTTCACAAAAAGATTCAGATGCAGACGTTCACAGCAGCATTATTCATGACAACCAAAATGCAGAACAGCCCAAACGTCCATCAAATTTGAGTGGATACATAAATGTGCGTATCCATCCAGTGGATACCACTCAGCAATAAAAAGGAAGAGCTACTGACACATATTACACATGAATGACCTCGAATATATTATGCAAAGAAGCCAGATGCAAAAGACTACATACAGTAAGACTCCCTTTATATGAAGAGTCCACAAAAGGCAAACTTACAGAGACAGAAATCAGACCTCGAATGCCTGGGACATTATGTGTGTTTGGAGGGGAGGGGAAAGTGGGGATTAACTGCAAGCAATCATATCTTTAGAAGGGGAAAACAGTGACAGCCCTTGCTGAACCAGAATTACTATCAAAATTCGAAAAGCTGATCATCATTTAGCCACAAGCCAATCCTATTTAAATCAGGACTGTCCAACAGAAATATTCTAGCAGCCATTCATCATCTGAATTCTGGTATATGAGATCAGTTTAGATACGGTATGCATAAAAAGGCCATAGACATTTCTGTGCCGTAATAAATAGGGCAGTAGCCATCTATTACTCATTAGTAGCTTTTCTGAGAGAAGTTACTAAGTGTACGCTTTCTGCCTTCTTAATGCCAGTGAAGATTACTTTTGTTCCAGGGATGTACTACTTAGGATTCTCCAAATAGTCCCCAGTGATGCCTTTGTTCTTTTATTTTATTTTTTTTGATAATTTCTTCTTTATTTGTTGGCTGTAACTCTTCTACAAGGAAGAAACCTCTGTTCAGCTGTTTGTTTACTCTGAATTACAATTTTCACAGGAATGGCAGGAGACACACACGATTCTGCTTACTTTAGCAACGTTTAAATCAGAACCTCAACAGATTTCTCTTTTTTTTTTGGTATGCGGGCCTCTCACTGCTGTGGCCTCTCCCGTTGCGGAGCACAGGCTCCGGACGCGCAGGCTCAGCGGCCACGGCTCACGGGCCCAGCCACTCTGCGGCATGTGGGATCTTCCCGGACCGGGGCACGAACCCGTGTCCCCTGCATCGGCAGGCGGACTCTCAACCACTGCGCCACCAGGGAAGCCCCATGCCTTTGTTCTTGATGACATCTGTGTAAGAGAATCCAGGGTCCTGAACTGTTTTTCGCCCAAATAGAGCATGGAGGTTTGGTCCAGTCTTGTGCTTGCCTCCCTTTTCCACGGTAGGGCACTGGACACACTGCTGAAAAATCGTCTTGCCCCTCTCCACATCACCCACTTTGAAATTGTTCCTTTGTCATATGTGATACGAAAGTTCCAATACAAGTTGGATGTCCACTTTCTCCGCAACTCTTGAAGTTTACTAAAAATCACTGAATCATATTCTTAAAATGGGTGAATTTTATTATAACTTATATGTCAATAAAACTATTTAAAAGAAACAACTACATGAGAATGCCCCACAGAGCTGGCTAAATGAGGAAGACAATAGGTGATGAACACAGTTCTCTGCCAGCTCCCATTTCCTTCTGAGAAAAGAAGAGGGAGCTGGAGAGTGGTCTTAGTGTTTTGGACCAGTCTTAGCAGGAACAACTCCCACAACTCTTAGAATAAAGGCCCAACTCCATCCTGGCCAGGCCTTGTCCTCTCCAGCATCAGTTCCCAACACTCTTCCATGCCTTATGTCCTCCCCAAATACACTGGCCTTCTTTCAAGACTTAATATTAATGTAGTCCTTCTCACCTCAGGGCCCCTCCATGTGCTATCACCCCTACCAGAAACACATTTCACTTTCTGCCTAGGTACCTTCTACTCAATCTTGAGACCTCAGCTCCATTGTCTCTTCCTTGCGGAAGCCTTCCTTGATTTCCTGAGCTTGGTCAAATTCCTCTATGAATTGGTATCATAGACCCTTTCTCCCTATATAATTTATCCCAGTAGCAACTTTTTATTTATTTGTGATATCATGACTCATGTTAGACCAGTCACCATGAAGATAGGAAACATGTCTAATTTGCTCACCATTGTATCCCAGGGCCCAGAACAGTGCCTGCCACATAGTAGATGCTCAGTTAATTGTTAATGACTTGCTGAAGGTTAAAATTCCAAACTTCTTAAGATCAGGGGGTTGTAGTATTCAAAACTTCTGTCATTTTGAGATATGACAACTCAATACATTATGCAATTATTATGTTCCTGAAACATTCCATATGCCAGAGAGCAAAAAAATCTACAAAAAACTAGTAAAACCTGACCTTGAAGTTTATGGTTTCATCATTTAAGGAGCTTTTTTCTCTTCTCTAGCCAGGCTGAACAAGAAAACAGGAGAGAATGTACAAATTACCAATATCAGAAATGAAAAAATGGTCATCAGTACTGATCCCATGGACATCAAAAAGATACTAAGGGAATAATAAGGGAACAACTTTATGCACACAAATTTGATAACTTAGCTGAAATGGACCAGCTCCTTGAAAGACACAAACTACCAACGCTCACAGAAAGGCAAATAGATAACCTGCATAACCCTTCAGCCATTAAAGAAATCAAATCAATAATTCTTTTAAAGTCTTCCAAAAAAGCAAACAACAGATGGTTTTGCTGGTGAATTCTACCAAACATTTAAAGAAGAAATATTGCCAATTCTCTACAAACTTTTCCAAAAAATAGAAACTGAGGGAACACATCTTAATTCATCCTATGAAGTCAATAGTATCCCAATACCTTAAAAAAAGACATTATAACAAAAGAAAAGTACAGATGAATATCTCTTATGAACAGACACAAAAATTATCAAGAAAGTATTAGCGAATCAAATCTGACAACGTATAACAAGGATGAATATGTCAAACAAGTGGATTTTATTCCAGGTTTATGGGCTAGAAGACTCTGTATTGTCAAGAACTGTTAACATTTGAAAATGCAAGGATAGTTCAACATTTGAAAATCAGTCAGTGTAATCCACCATAGCAAAAGGCTAAAGAAGAAAAATCATATCAATTGATGCAGTAAAAGCATTTAACAACATCTAATACCTATTCATCATCATTCAAATAAAGAACATCTACAAAAAACCTACAGCCAACATCATATCAATACTTAATGGTGAGATTAGGATCAAGAATAAAGTAAGGATATCTTCTTTCTTATCACTCCTATTCAACATCATACTGGAAATCCTAACTAGTGCAATGAGACATGAAAAAAAATTAAAAGCGTATATATCACTGTCTTCATTCATAGTTGGCATGGTTTTTTACAGAAAATCACCAAAATTCTGCAAAAAAAAAAACCTAAAATAAGTATAGCAAGGCCACAGGATACAAGGTTAATATACAAAAGTCTGTTGCTTTTCTACATACCAGCAATGAACAAATGGAATTTGAATTTTTTAAATATCACTTACAATAGCACCAAAAAACCAAAGAACTTAGGTATATATATAACAAAATATGTTCAGGATCTATATACTAAAAAACAGAGATAAAAGAAATTTTTGCAGGTCTAAGTAGAAGAGACAGTCCATATTCATGAACTGAGGTTCAATATTGTTAAGACATCAATTCTTTTCAACTTGACATATAGACTCAATGCAATACCAGTCAAAATCCCAGTAAGTTATTTTGTAGATATCAACAAGCTGATTTATGTGGAAACATAATACTGAAAAAGAACAGAGTTGGAAGACTCACATTATCCAATTTCAAGATTAACTATAAAGCTACAGTTTTCAAGACAATGAAAGTTAGACACTTAGATCAGTGGAACAGAATAGAGAGCCCCAAAATAGACCCACATAAAAATAGTCAACTGGTTTTTTACAAAAGGGCGTGGCAAGTCAATGGAAAAATAATAGTGTTTGCAACAAATGGTGCTGGAATAATTGTATAACTATTTGCAAAAACAAATGAACCCAGGCACAGACCTTAACATCTTTCACAAAAATTAACACAAAATTGATCATAGACCTAAATGTAAAATGCAAACTATAAAATTTCTAGAAGAAAACATAGGAGAAAATCTAGGTGACTTTGGCAGCTGTTCCCCCTGCCATCCCTCAGCTACCCTTCTGTGTATAGTTATGCCCCTTCTGGCTGCCCCACCAGCCTAAGAGATGTTGAAGATAAACACAGCCAGACATTAGTTACAGCAGTGAAAACAGAATTTATTCAATAACTACTGACACTAAGGGCAAGAGCTGAGCTCTACCCCAATCTGTGCAGAGGTGATTGAGTGTTTTAAAGGGAGAATGATGAGGAAGAGAGGCAATGGCAGGGTCTCGAGCAGAGTCAGGAAAGTGAAAAATTACAAAGAGTGGGAAGGAAGATTGGTCCACGTAAAACCCATCTGGGTTTGCTAAGTGGCACTCACTGAGTTAGGCTCCTGCCCTCCCATGAAGGTTGGGAGACAGCAGCCATATCTTCAGGTGTTGGCTGGAAGAAACAAAACTTCTTTGGGCATCCTTGAGCTTCGTCAGGCAGGCTCTTTAAGAGGGGCTAAGGACATCCTAGGGATGTGGCCTTGAGCTGTTAGAAACTGTTAGTGTTTTGTTCAATTCTTTAGAGCTAAGGTTAGGCTTAGTCAAAAGGAGGGTTCAGAGGAACCAGGCTAGTGTCCAATCAAGGAAAGAATTTTTGTCAGAAACCAGGGGCATTTATTCATTGTTTTGTTACATTTCCTGTGGCATCAGCTGCCCAGGTAAGTTCTTCTTAAAAGCCTTCTCTGTAAGAGAGTTGACAGTGTCAGTTTCCCTTGGAACATGGATCTTATTCATCTCTGTCCCCCCACAGTGCCAAGCACAGCACCCAGCTCTTAGCAAGAACATGGGAAAATACTGGTTGAATTGGACAGAACTTGAAACAGAAATTGAGAAGGTTTTTAAGGGTTGCATTGGAGCATAAAAGAAACGGGTTTATAAATCAAAATCATTTTCTGTAGCTCTCTGGAGAGTGTAGCATTTCAAGGAAGGCTCTGGAAATCTTTTTCGTAAAGCGTGGAATTGCTTTCTATTAGAAATAGTTCTTGCTTGTAAGGGTGTTTCACACACACGCATGAGCTTGCGTGCACAAATTATAGAGATAATATATGATTTTTGGTAGAAAGAAAGAGAGGGAGAAGAAGGAGGTAGGTAGGAAGAAAGAAAGGGAAGAAGGGAGGCTGGAGGCCAGGAAGGTAGGGAGGAAGGAATGAATAGACACCTGGATGTATAAGCTTAGAGTTCAGGGAGAGGTCCAGGTTGAGATGTACATTTGGGAGCCATCAGCATATGAATGGCATGTAAAGGCCACAAGTCTGGTGAAGTCCCCAAGGGGGTGAGGGAGGATAAGGAGAAGAGAACCAACGGCAGAACTCTAGAATAACTCAAGGGTTACAGGTTGAGAAGCCAAGAAAGAACGAGCAAAGGAGATGGAGGAGGAGTAACCAGGGAAGCAGGGAAAACCAAGAGAGGGTGGGATCCCAGAGCGGAGAGGAGGGAAGGTTTGAGAGCCATGAGCAACTATTCCAAATACTGATAGGTCAAATGTCATTGAAAGTTGACCATTGGATTTATCGGTGCATAGGTAATTGATGACCTTGACAAGGGCAGTTATGGTGGAGTATGAAGGGATGAAATCCAATTCGAGTGCAGTGAAAAGAAACTAGGAGGAGGGGAATTAAAGATAGTAATAATCGTGACTTTTGTTTTATTGTAAAGGGAAACAAAAGTAGCAGAAGAGGTTGAATATTGACTTGTTTTTATTTGGGGAGGATTAGAGAATTAATGGTGTGTTTGTACACTAATTGGAATGATCCAGAAGAGATGGGGACATTACTGATGTAGGCAAAAAGGGAAGGGATCTCAGGCACAAATGGCTTGGATAAGGGACATAGAGTTCATGTAATGAGAGGGCCTCAATGCATGAGGAATTTTCCTGAGAGTCTCCCACACAGGCACATATCCTTCCAGATACTCACTTATCTGTATACAAACCAAGATGATTAGAATCTTTATAATGCTATTTGTATTTTTCATCAGTCTACTTTCTTTATTCAAAAACACATCATGGGGCTTCCCTGGTGGCGCAGCGGTTGAGAGTCCGCCTGCCGATGCAGGGGACACGGGTTCTTGTCCCGGTCTGGGAAGATCCCGCGTGCCGTGGAGCGGCTAGGCCTGTGAGCCATGGCCGCTGAGCCTGCGAGTCCGGAGCCTGTGCTCTGCAGCGGGAAAGGCCGCAACAGTGAGAGGCCCGCGTACAGCAAAAAACCAAACCAAAACAAAACAAAAACACATCATGGACATTCTCCCAAGTCAGATCATAGAGGCCAAATTCAATCATTTTAATGGCTGCTCCGTACTCAGTGGTATGGATGTGCCATAATTTAAGTAACCAGTCTCCTACTGATAGACATTTAGATTTCTCCAATTTTGCTATTACAAATAACATTGTAGTGAAGGTCCTTACATAGCTTTGTACTCTAGCGTATTTCAGAATGATCAACTCCTAGGAGTTAAACTGCTGAGACAAAGGACATGTGCATTTTGAATTTTATTTTATTTTTTATTTATTTATTTATTTTCTTTTTTTTTTTTGCGGTACGCGGGCCTCTCACTCTTGTGGCCTCTCCCGTTGCGGAGCACAGGCTCCGGACGTGCAGGCTCAGCGGCCATGACTCACGGGCCCAGCCGCTCCGCGGCATGTGGGATCCTCCCAGACCGGGGCACGAACCCATGTTCCCTGCAGTGGCAGGCGGACTCTCAATCACTGCGCCACCAGGGAAGCCCTGCATTTTGAATTTTGATGGACACTACCCAACTGTCTTCCGCTAAGGTTACCCCAGTGAATATCCCACCAGCAGGGTGTAAGAGAGGGAGTGTAACGCCAGGGGGTTGGTCTGAGTTTGGACTTTCCACAGCAGACCTGCTCAAGGTAGTTCAGGCTGAAAGTATGTCTGTGTCAGAACCAGAAGCGATAAACAATTGGCCTCTCATCTTCAGCCTGCAGGAATGTGCTGACCCCAGCTGGTCTGGGGAGCTGGAGAAGCGGAGAATTGGGATGGCGAGAGAGGAGAGAGCAGACAACGCGGGGCCGGAGGGCAGATCTGGGGAGCTGCAGGGAGCCGCGCTCTAGCCTGTTTCCTCAGGCCACTCCTGTGGGGTCCCAGGCAAGTGGCTCAGCCTCTCACTGCCTGACCACAACAAACATGCTTGTGTGGATCCAGGGAGGTAGCAAACATGAAAATGAGATTGTAAATGTTGGGGCAGAGACGGCAGGCTGCCCACCAATAGTCACCCTCCTCTTCTTTCCTCCTGACACGATCCCTATTTTGTCCAGGACAACAATTTCCCCTACTTAAAAACATTACATTTCCCATCCTTCTGCAGGCTGTCACGTGACACAGCTCCCGCCAATGAGATGGGGCAGAGGTGGCTGTGGGGCATTCTGGGAAATTCCCTGGAAGGGCAGGGGCCTCTGGCTTCTCCCAGAGGACCGCCAGCTGCCCAGCCTGAAAGGGGGCCCAGGTGGAGCAGCCACGCTGTGACCCCAAGGGCGTCCGCACACCCTGAGGACACTGAGGGGAGATACAGGAGGAAGCTGGCCAGATGGTATCTTGGAGCTGCTGGGCTTTCACCACCTCCCAGCCCAGTGATTCACTGAGTGAATCCCGCCTCACTGAGTGAGAAAAATAACCCCTGACTTGTCTAGAGCTCCACTGATCAGGTTCCAGTTACTCTCAGGAAGGCCAGTCCCAGCTGTACAAGTGGCAGTGTGTAGGGTGACAGGGTACCAGACTGGACTCCAGGCACACTGGCCCAACCCCCATTACCACTGACCAGCTGTGTGAGGGAGCCTGGAGGGCTGGGCCCCTCTGAGCCCCATTATTTCATCTATAACCAGGGCAACAGTTACAGGGACTCCAGCCTTGCAGGGATCAAGGAGGGTAAGTGACACAAACTCTTTAAAGGCTTCTGTCCTGAGACACAGGGGGTTGGCCCTGACCTCTGACTGCTGGTAGCTGACCTTGGACAACCCCCAACTGCTTTCTGGCCCTCATTTGTTTCATGTTTAACACACCTTGCAAAGTGTGATACTGTTTAAGGGAGAGAGGTTGTCCGTAAATATGTGGCTGGTTGATAGTCCCCATCAGAGGCCACAAGAAGGGCAGCTCAGGGCTCATGCAACCAGCAAGGCCAGCGGGTGGTGGGAAAGCATCGGACTGGGAGCCAGGAGCCCTTCTACCCGGATCGCTCTGCCTGCCTTGGAATGCCCCTCCTCTTCGGGGCCTAAGTTTGCCTCCTATAAAATGCAGGGTTTTGGCTAGATGACCATGAAGAGTCTCACCATTTTTCATACTCTTGGAGTTAATTTTTCTGCTTTCACAGACCTGCAGGGAGGCAAGGTGAGGTGGCAGAGGTTGGGGTCAGCTACCGATCAGGAGTGTGAAACGTGAAGAGCCCCAGGATCCTCTGAGAGAGTCTCCAGCAGGGCGCAGCTGGGTGTATCTACTGAGACACCGGCCCATGCTGGGGGGTTGGGGGCAGGGAGGTGGTGAGGGACCCGTTTTTCCACTCACCCAAGGCAGGATGTACTCTAGCCCATGTAGGCTGACCTGCCTGGTTTGCGTGAGAGCCAGGCTTGCCTTGCACCGCGTGGCCTTGCACCCCTTGCACCGCGTTCACTGTAATTCAGCAGCACCTCTGAGGAGATGGGCACCGGCTGGACCGACCTGTCTGGGAAGACCTGAGTCTTCTACTAATGAACCATGTGACCCTGAGGGAGTCACTTAACGTTTCTGGGTCTGTTGCCTCATCTCTAAACACAAGGATGTCAGACCAGGTGCTTTTGAAGATCCTTCCAACACTAAAATATAGGATTCTGGATTTAGGATAATAGTACTCACACTCTAATTAGACTATTGGGAAGATGAATTAAGAGCAGCCATGCTTCAAGGATATTAGGCTTTTCTCCCACTATTCCTCTTGATTTTATGCATTAGCTATTCTTGCTCTCTACCCTAACCCAGTAGAGGATATCTGTAGGCTGTTGCCATCCAGTATCCTGTCACCCTTTTACTAGTAAAGCTGTAATTTCCCCCAGAATTTCCCCCTCCCCTACTCTCAGCCCATCCCAGGCTTAGGCTGGATCAACCCCACCTCCAGATTGCAGGATCTTTCTTGATTGGATTAAGCCAATCACCACATTCCTTCCCACTGACCCAGATCAGTTCAGGGATAGGTGTGTGACCCTTGGAGCCAATGGGAATCGGCCCAGGACTTTTGATTAGTTGTTGAGGAAGCTCTCTCTTCTCTGCTGGACTCCAGTCTGGATGGAAAACCATCTGGCCTCCAAGAAGTGAGATCTGAGCATGGCCTTGCATGGGGGAGAGACGCTAAAAGATGGAGAACATCCTGGTGGCATCATTTGAGCCCCTGCAACAAAGTGGAACTAAAGGTTCATCCCTGAGCTTGTCAGTGGCATAAAACCAATAAATCCCTTCTGAGCTCAAGCCAGGTTTACGCACTGAGGTTCCTGTCACAGGAGATGAAAGAGCCTAATGGCTGCCTCCCCTCCAGCATCTAAGTCTCCAAGCTGAGACCAGCATAAAACTTTGCCTTGTCAGCCTCTCCCCCAGGGGTGTGAGTCAGGTTCATCTCCCGCTGCCCCTTCTCCCCGTTCTCTTCCCTCCCAAGGAGGAAGCTGCAGAAACCACCCCGTAATGGCATCTCCAAGGGCGAGGGCACATTATCCCCAGATTTTAATGAACCGAGCAGCCTTGTCACTGCCAGACCTGCGTCACGCAGCGACCGTGAGGGCTGCTGACTCACCCTGTGGGTTCCTGGTGCTGACTGGCCTTCTGGCAGGAGGCGGGTTTGAGCTGGGAAGCCACGGGTCATATTTAAGGTGGGGGTTGGACGGGAGCCTTCACATAGAACTCTTTAGAGTCAAGGCTCTGGGAGGGCTCTTAGAAGCGCCTTGTTCTGCAGATGTGCAGAGAGGTCATGTGACTTGCCTCAGGTCACACAGTGATCTGGAGACTGAGTTGGGCCCAGAACCCAGATCTCGCTGTTCTGAGTCCAGTTGCTCCTTTCACTCTGCCATGGCTTCTTCCCAGGATGAGATCTGTTTCCTCCCCGGGTCCTAAGCAGCCCCTCTCGTAGAATCCTTGCTATCTCCCAGAGCCTACACTACACTGAACACCCCCAGTTATTCCATAAGCGGTGCCTGCGTCGGTGGGTACAGAGGGGATATGGATGGGTACCGCAGGGTCTGCTGTACTCAGTCCCAGGGCCTGAGCTGAGCTCTGGGCTCAGGCACTGCCCCTCTTCTCAGATCTTATGCATGCCCTTCTTCACCCCGAGTCAGGATCTCCCCTCACCACCGGCTCCTGGGCCCCACAGCGGGTGGAGCTCCACCTGCCTGCAGGACACACACTTGCTCTGTTTTGTTGCTGGAAGGCCTGGGCTGACCTTGCTGGCCATCTCTAACCTGCCCCAGTTTCTCTAAATGCTGTCTGGCCTCCTATCAGCCATGGCTGGGGCTGCCTCCAAAATGCTGCTGTCTCTTTGAGCAGGAAAGTCTATTGCCCACATCCCTGAGTCTCCATGTCTGGTCGGCCTCCATGTAGACCCACTCTCCCACTGCCCAGTGGTGCCCAGAGCCTCCGCAGACCATCAGTGGCGGGACGGGGAGGGCTGGAGGCCAGGGCTCCCCATCACCACTCACCCAGCTCAGCAAGTCATCTGGCACCCAATTCAAGTCAACAGCCACTTATCTGAGCAGCTACTGTGTGCAGAGAGCGTGCTCAGAGCTTCCCACAGCCCCTCCTGTGACCCCCGCAAGTGCCCTGTGGAGGAGGGTTCATCAGCTCCACCTGCCAAGTGGGGAAACTGAGGACCTGCCCCAAGGTCACCTGCCTAACCCTAAGACACCCTGAAGGGGATGCACACACATTCCCTCCCTCCCACTGCCCCTGCAGGGATGTGGTTTTCTGTAACCTCCAGGTACAACCCACTCTGCAGTCTCCCTTCTTACATCCTTGGCCATTGTTTACCTGGACTCATCCCATGGATCTCGCTGGGTAAATGTCAGAGACTGTCTCCTGGAACCAGAGGCCAGGACCAAGTGACCAGCAGACCCCACAGCCCTGCTCTGGCGAGGGCCTTCTTCAACCACAGTCACCAGGGTGCTGCATCTGCCGACAGTCACAGGAGGGCTTGTTGTCAGAATTGATTTGTGAGGGTTGGAAGGCTTCGGATGAAGATCTCTGCTGTGGGCCCGCTGGACTCAGGTCAAAAATCCAAGGCTATCATCAGCTGTTTGGGTGAAACATGATGACTGTCGTGAAATTTTAATTAAACTCTTACTGGCATGAATAATTGAGCATGACGGTCAGGTGCACTGACTTCCTCAGGCCCGCTCTGGAAGGAGAGCAGGGGCAACCTCGGTGTCAGGTGCAGGGCTCTGGGGGAATCTGCAGATGCCCCAGGTGCTGAGGGGGCAGCGAGCGACAGGACTTTCACCCTCACCGGCCCCAGGAGCTGCCCCCATTATCTCTCACCTCAGGGGAGTCATTTTTCCCTGTTTCCTGCTCTGCTTGGCCCAGCAGGAAGCGGCAGGTGAGAGGAGCAGATGGGAGGAAGAGACGGAAAAGCCAGAGGTGTTGAGGGTTGCGGTCTGGATTGCAGCTGAACCTCAGGTATAAATCGCGATTACCCAGCTTGCTAGCTGTGCTATCTTTAGCAACTCACTGTACCTCTCTGAGCTTCAATTTCCTTATCTGAAAAATAAGGACCGTAACTCCGATCATTTTAGAAATACTGATTCTTTTCTCCTGACCCACTCCTCCCTGCTCAGCCCACAGCCCCGAAGCCCTTCTCCTGCTCCCACACCAGCAACCCTCAGCTGACTAACGTATTGAGATGGACACCTGGTCCACACTGGCCAAGTCAGCAGATCTCCCCTCTTGGGAATCTCAATTTGGAACATGGAGACGGAGTCATTAAACTGTGGCAGCCGGCTGGAAGAGGGGTAGCTCAGGGCAGGTAGGGGCTACCATTTTGGTGTGGCCACAGTGGGTCAGAGTGGGCAGAGGAGGCCCCACCCCCGGCCGTACCACATAAACACACATACTCATGAATGAGTACAAGTGAAAAGTGGGGAAATCTGAGTAAGGTGGGTGGGTTGTATCAATGTCAGTCTCCTGATTGTGATATAGTCCTGCAGTTTTAGAGGATGTTACCATTGGGGGGAACTGGACAAAGGGTACACAAGATCTCTCTCATTCCTTTCTTTTTTTAAAATTCAGCTAAATATCAATTCCCCTACAGGATGATGAATGCTTGCCCAGCTGGGGGCTGTGGTAGGATCCATCTGGCCAGTATCACCTGATAGTGTGGGCAGGGCTCCCGTTAGATCCAGTGAGGAAGGAGCTTACCTGGGTTGCCTTCTGTGGCCAGGTTGGGGCTAATAGAGAAACTGGGCCTGGGTCTCCTTCTTCTGTGGGTAGGTGGGATCTGAGACATCCTGCCGCCGTGTTATTCCTCCAGTCCTGGGGCCCTTAACCCGTCTGCCTTCCTCTGTCCACTTTACAGAGTGCTCCTTTGGTCCTCTTGTCATTTCCAGCAACGATAGTTATGCTTAGTGGGGAAGAACAGGGAAAGACCTCTGTATTATTTCTTATAACTTCACAGGGCTCTTCAATTACCTCCCCCCACAAAAAGGTTAACTTTGGAAACAACCTAAGCGCCCATCATCGGATGAATGGATAAAGAAGATGTGGCACATATACACAATGGAATATTACTCAGCCTTAAAAAGAAATGAAATTGAGCTATTTGTAATGAGATGGATAGACCTAGAGTCTGTCATACAGAGTGAAGTAAGTCAGAAAGAAAAAGACAAATACCGTATGCTAACACATATATATGGAATTTAAGGGAAAAAAATGTCATGAAGAACCTAGGGGTAAGACAGGAATAAAGATGCAGACCTACTGGAGAACGGACTTGAGGATATGGGGAGGGGGAAGGGTGAGTTTTGACAGGGCGAGAGAGTCATGGACATATACACACTAACAAACGTAGTAAGGTAGATAGCTAGGGGGAAGCAGCCGCAAGGCACAGGGATATTAGCTCGGGGCTTTGTGACAGCCTGGAGGGGTGGGATGGGGAGAGTGGGAGGGAGGGAGACGCAAGAGGGAAGACATATGGGAACATATGTATATGTATAGCTGATTCACTTTGTTATAAAGCAGAAACTAACACACCATTGTAAAGCAATTATACCCCAATAAAGATGTTTAAAAAAAAAAAAAAAGAAAAGAAATTATATGCCAGAAAAAATAAATAAATAAATAAGACTAATACCACCAATCTCATTGCATCATTGTGAAAATTAAGTAAATTAGCATATGCAAAGAAGTTAGACCATGCCTGGCATGCAGGGGTACAAGACAGATATTCATTCTTCTCCAAGAATTTAGGAATGTTATGTTTCTAAAGTTTTTTTGAAGTTCAAAATATAATTTTCCCTAAAACTCTGTTATAGACTGGGGTTGGACCAAAAGTCCTAACGGCTTCTACCACTACTAACCATGAAAACAAGGCTTCTTTGGGGAAATGTAGTGCAAACGCCAGACACCAACAACACATTCTCCCTTCCCTGGGCCATTCCCAAGAAATGGGGGAAAAAATTGTATGGGTACCCTAAGCAGAGAGAGCAAAGCAGAGTGAGACCAGGCTCTGTAGACATAAGAAGTCAGAGTCAGGGTCGACGGAGACCAGGAGCATGAATGTGCCTCCGATTCACGTCCCTTTAGAACACGAGTGATACCGCCCACGGTCGGTTGGGGGCTTACTGTGCACCAGGCTGTGTGTACCACCTCATTAATTCTCACCACCACTCTCCAAGGAAGGGACTGTGTTAACCTGTTTCACAGCTGAGGAAACTGACACTGAGAAGTTAAGGAATGGAACTTCCCAAGGTCATAGCTTGTATCTAAATCCCAGACCTGTGGCGACTCCACCCCTGGCCCCTGACCACTGCCCTCACTGCCCCTCTACTCCTGGGTGTCTATTTGTATGGCTTTTAGGGCTCATGTCCTCAACCCCCCTGTGAGGGAAGAGCTGTTTAAATCACTGTCCCCCATCTACAGATGAGGAAACTGAGGCCCAGAGAGGGAAGGCAACTTGCCCAAGGTCACACAGCAGGGAGTTGGGGGATCCCCATGTACCTAACTCCTCCTCTAGGGCTACCTTGCCTACCCCCCCCCCCGCCCTCCCCACAACAATCCTCAGAGGAAAGCATAGACTGAGGCCCCCTTCTCCCTGGGACGGGGGTGTCGTGGGCTCACAGAAAAGCCTCCATTCGCGGTATCTCCTGTCCTGGTGACCAAACCCCTCTTTCTAAGTCTGCACCACATCCACCTTATCCTCCCCTCCCCCAAGCCCATGACACAATAAAGATGTTTAAAAAAATAAAACCAAAAAAAAAATTTAATGACATCAGCTTCCAGCCACTGGGAAATTGTGCCTGACCCTTTTAGTGTTCTACATGTGTTACTTCAGTTTAGTCTCGTAATACTTTAGTGAAGTATAATATAATTGACATAAACTGCATGTATTTAAAACATACAATTTGGTAAGGTTTTTTGTTTTTTTTTTTTCGGTACGGGGGCCTCTCACTGTTGTGGCCTCTCCCGTTGCGGAGCACAGGCTCCGGACGCGCAGGCTCAGCGGCCATGGCTCACGGGCCCAGCCACTCCGCAGCATGTGGGATCTTCCTGGACCGGGGCACGAACCCGTGTCCCCTGCATCGGCAGGCGGACTCTCAACCACTGCGCCACCAGGGAAGCCCAGTAAGTTTTTTTATATACATCCTTGAAACCATCACTGCAATCAAGATAATCAAAGTACCCATCACCCCCAAAAATCTCCATGTGCTCCTTTATAATCCCTCTCTCCTGTCCGTCTCTGCTCTCCCCCGCCCCCATCCCTGGACAGCCATGGATCCGCTTTTTGTCACTATCAATGAATTGGCATTTTCTAGAATTTTATGTAAATAGAATCATACAGCAATGTGATCCTTTATATCTGGCAACAGTGTAATTATTTTGAGATCCACTCATGTTGCATGTATCGATAGTTATTTTATTGCTAAGTAGTATCACATTATATAAATATGCTGAATTTGTCCATCCATTGACCTGTCAATGGACATTTGGGTTGTTTCTAGTTTGAGGCTATTACATTTAAAGTTGCTATGGACTTTCACGTTCCCCTTTGGTGAATAACTGGGAGTGGAAGAGCTAGATCATATGGTAGGTGTTTAACTTTGTAAGAAACTATCGAACTGTTCTCCAAATTGGCTGTATGATTTTACATTCCCACCAGCAATGTATGAGCATTCCAGTTCTTCCATACCCTGGGCAAAACTTGATATGGTCCATCTTTTAAATTTTAGCCATTGTGATACCCCAGGTCTATAGAGGCATTTCACTGTGGTTCTAATTCGTGCTTTCCTAATCACTAGTGATGTTTGGCATCTTTTCATGTGTTATTTATTTGCCATTCACAGATCTTCTTTGATTATGTGCTCAACTCCTTTGTCTACTGTTTATTAGTTGTTTGTTTTGAGGGTTCTTTATATACTCTGGATATAAATCTTTTATCAGATATATGCTTTGCAAATATTTTCTCTGAGTCCATGGCTTGTATTTTAATTCTCTGACTATCTTTCAAAGAGTAAATGTTTTTTTTAACTTTCATTAACTTCAATTTATCAGTGTTTTCTTTTACAGATCATGCTCTTGGTGTCATCTAAGAAAGTTTGCCTAACCCAAGGTCACAAAGATTTTTTCCTCTGTTTTCTTCTAGAAGTTATACCATTTTAGGATGTATATTTAGATCTGTAATCAATTTTAAATTAAGTTTTTGTGTGATGTAAGGTATGAACTGAAGCTCACTTTTTTGCATAGGGACATCCAATAGTGCCAGGACCATTTGATGAAAAAACAATTTCTCTACTGAATTTCCTTTTCACCTTTGGCAAAATTCAGTTGTGCATATATCTATGGATCTCTTTCTGGGCCCTCTATCTTGCTCTATTGATCTTCTGACAAATATGTCAATATGACACTGTTTTGATTCCTTGAGCCTTATAAGTCTTGAAGTTAAGTAGCATTAATCCTCCAAATATATCCTTTTTCACAGTGTTTTGACTATTCTAGGTCTTTTGCATTTCCCTATGAATTTTAAAAACAGCTTGTACATTTCCAAAAAAAACAAATGCCTGTTGGACTTTCAATTGGATTGAGTTGACCAAGAGAACTGACGCATCAATATTAGGTCCCCTGACCTTGAACGGTATATGTCTCTTCATATATTCGGATCCTGTTTAATTTCTCACACCGATGCTTTTTTTTAGTCCAGAGTGTATAGGTCTCATGCATCTTTTTTCAGAGTTATCCCTGAGCATTTAAAAATTTTTGATGCTGTTGTAAATGGTAGTTTTTATTTCAATCTCTAATTGTTCGTTACTAGTAAATATACAGTTGATTTTTCTATATTGACCTTGCATCCTGAAACCTTGCTAAGCTCATTTATTAGTTCTAATAACTTAGATTCCTTTGGGTTTTCTACGTAGCTGATCACGTTGTCTGCAACTAAAGTTTTACTTATTCCCTTCCTGTGTGGATGCATTTCATTTCTTTTTCACACCTCATTGTACTGGCTAGACCCTTAAGTACAGTGTTGAACAGAGCAGATTTTGAAAAAGGACATCCTTCTCTTGTTCCCGATCTTAGCGGTAGAATATTCACTCTTTCACCATTAAGTATGTTAGCTGTTGGCTTTCACAGGTTCTCTTTATCAGTTTGCAAAAGTTCCTTTTTACTCCTAGTTTGCTGAGAATTTTCATAAGGAATATAAATGGCGAATAATGAAATGTTAAAACGTGTAAAAACAGATTGGAAAGTGGCCACCATACTTCTTCTCTGTCTGCATCTGTCTCCTGATCTTTGAAATATGACTTTGCTTCTCTTCCCATCAAGAGATGAGGTCTTTTTCCCCAGCTCTTGAATCTGGGATGGCCCTGTGACTTGCTTTGGCCCATAGAATGTGGTAGAAGTGATGTGCCAGTTCCCAGCTGTCCTAGAATATGCCCAGGGTTGTTGTCTTTTTGTGTTTTTTTAAACTTTTTATTTTATACTGGAATATAGTGGATTAACTATATGTGTGTTAGTTTCAGGTGTACAGCAAAGTGATTCAGTTATACATATACACATACCTATTCTTTTTCAAATCCTTTTCCCATTTTAGGTTGTTACATAATATTGAGCAGGGTTCCCTGTGCTACACAGTAGGTCCTTGTTGGTTATCCTGGTTTTTTTTTTTTTTTTTTTTGGAGTACAATTAGAGGATGGATGTGTGGACACAGAGGGGGAAGGGGAGGGTGGGATGAATTAGGAGATTAGATTTGACATAAATACACTACCATGGGTAAAATAGATAGCTAGTGGGAACCTGCTGTATAGCACAGGGAGCTCAACTCAGTGCTCTGTGATGACACAGATGGGTGGGATGGGGGGTGGGAGGAGAGAGGTCCAAGAGGGAGGGGATATATGTATACATATAGCTGATTCACTTCACTGTACAGCAGAAGCTAACACAACATTGTAAAGGGCTGTTGTTTTTTTAAAATCAGGTATGGTAAGACACGCAGACACAGAAATGATTGTCATTAAGGAAGAAGTTTATCCTCACAGATCCCTAGAAGAGGCAGAGCACACTGCACAGGGCCATCTGGGGAAGCACTAGGGTGGGTTAGGAGGCAGAAGGAGAGTAAGGGAGAGCATGGCCCAGAGTCTTTATTAGGGTTTTTGTGAGAAAGAATGGGTGGGGCAAGGTAGGTATGCTGAGAAACCTTAGGATTGGACAGTCTGAATAATTTTTGCAGACTATGGACTATTGGAGTCACCCCGAGGTGCCTGGTAACTGGCTCTGGGGTCATTTAGGGCAGGGGAAATATTGGCATGGTGTGTGAGAGTTTGATAAAGAAGAAGAGTGTGGTATGGGCTCTGGCTTGTATCTCTAGGTGAGTAACTTCTTTTCCTTCTTTTTTTTTTTTCATGTCTGTCTTTGACCATAGTTTTCTTTTTTTCCTTTTTCTTTAGGGTGCTTACTAGCTGGACTCTGAGTGGTCCCCAGTGGCCTCTGCTGTGAGCGGTGGCCTCCCTTTCTAGGGCATCCCACTCAAGCTCAGAGGGGCTGGGGTTTACATCTGAGACAGCACCAGTGCTATCAGCTTTCTTTTTCAAGTTTTTTTCTTTTGAGTGTGGAATTCCCTGGTACTGACACGCAGTACTTCAGAGAGCCCTTGCACACTGATTAGATGTTTTACATTTTTTTATTAATTGAACCATATCCTCGGGGAGTGAGGGGTCTGAAGGGAACCAGGACTGGGATGTTCCTTTCCTTTCCCCCTTTTTTTTTTGTTTTTTGTTTATTTGTTTGTTTATTTTGCGGTACGCAGGCCTCTCACTGTTGTGGCGTCTCCCTTCGCGGAGCACAGGCTCCGGACGTGCAGGCCCAGCGGCCATGGCTCACGGGCCCAGCCGCTCCGCGGCATGTGGGATCCTCCCGGACCAGGGCACAAACCCATGTCCCCTGCATCGGCGGCAGGTGGACTCTCAACCACTGCGCCACCAGGGAAGCCCTCCTTTCCCCTTTTTTATTAAACATTGAGCCTCTGGTGTCCGGGGGGGGGGGGGGGGGCCCTTCTATATCTCACTGGGTGGGGAAACAAATCGCAACAGCAGCAAGCAGATGACAGCAGAGAAGCTTGCAGCCTGAACCACGAGGATTGCAGGGCATCGCGCTCCCCGGAGGAGGAGGAGAAACTCGCACTGACCCCTCAAATGGGACCCTCGACACATGGCAAAGGTTCAGGTGGCGCACTTCCCGACTACTCTACAGAACAGGCGCAAATGTGACTCCGCAAAGCTCCAAGTGGAAAGGGGAGGTGGTGACCGTCACCAGGAGTATATAACGTCCCAGGTACTAAGCACGTTCATCGAAATGACCCAGATGGCCCCAAGGCTTGTAGGTCCTGCCCAGTCAGCTGGTCAGACTTGTCCCACAGCACCAGAAGTGTGGTCATTCCTTGTCCCCTGCAGAGGGGTCTCTTGGGGAAACTGAAGTACCTAATCACCTCCACACCCCCGGATGCTCTGTCCTGAACACCTGAAACTCTAGACCACCAACAGCTCCGGGAGGACTCAGCTTTTCGAGCTCCACAATTTGCGGTTGGGAGATCACGGCACCACCTGACAGAAACAGCACAATGCCGTCACCATCAAGCAGCATGCGCCCCAACACCTGGCTGTGCCTCTCAGGGCAGTGGCCGCTGTCTGTGGGGTCCGGTTAGTAAGCAGAGGGCAGTCTGAAGACATAGCATCTCCACCTAGTGTCAAACCACCCCGCTTTGCTGTACCAGTTGTGTTAAAATGTACCCAGTGTTGAGCATCTTTTCATGTGCCTGTTGGCTAGTAAAATAGTACAAAAGAATCTCTATACAAAACAGAAACAGACTCACAGGCATAGAAAACAAACTTATGGTTATCAAAGGGGAAAGGGAGGGGGAGGGGATAAATTAGGGGTGTGGGATTAACAGATACAAACTACTATACATAAAATAGACAAGCAACAAGGATCGACTGTATAGCACAGGGAACTACATTCAATATATTATAACAACTTATAATGAAAAATAATCTAATATATATATATATATATATATATATATATATATATATATATATATATATATATATAACGGCATCTCTTTGCTGTGGAATGCTGAGTAAGTTTAGGATTAGATAATCTGAGTAATTTTGGCAGCTCTGGGCTATAGGGGTGGTCCCTGGTTGCCAGCACCTAGCTTGGGGTGATTTAGGGCAGCAAGAATATTGACTTGGTATGTGAGAGTTAGATAGGGGTGATCAGGGCTGGAGGCTCTGGATTGGTTGGTTTGTACATCAAAGGCATTCTCACAGGGGAGTCACTTGCTATCTCTAGGAACTAACTAGCCCTTCCTGGAGAGAACCAGCCTCTAACACAGAGCATCAAGAATATGGAAAATAAGAATATGTGGTCAATCCGCCAACCCATGTCTCAAAACTACTTTGTGCACTTTCACTCCCTCTTTTGTACCTTTATCTTCACCATGAAGATAGGAACAGGCCCACTGTCAGAGGAGGCCACATGAAAGAGAAATGAGCCATCCCAGCTGAGGCCATGCTAAACCAGGGACTGCCCCCGCCCTGAGCCAGTCCACAGCTGACTGCAGATGCATGAGTGAACCCAACCGAGATCAAGAAGACCCACCCCATCAGCAGAAGCACCCAGCTTACGTACACACTCCTGAGCTAAATAAATGCTTATATCTTAAGCCAATAAGTTGCCGGGTAGTTTGTTATGCAGTATTAGCTAACTGATACACCACATCTCTCTCACTGCAGAGCTGCGGGACTCAATAGCCTTGCAGTGTTTCTTCCAGTGCCTTGGTTCTTCTCAATCGTCTCTTCACCATTATCTTTGTTCCTAAGATTCCACAGGTATTTCACCCTGCCTAAAGAAACTGAGCTGGTAGAACTCACATCCCCCTTTCAGCGCATCCTTTATTCAACCACCCAGCAGATACTTAAAATGTGCCTACTGTATGTGCCAGGCACCAAAGAATAGAAAATGACGAAGATAGTGATAGAACCTGCCACCAAAGAACTTACAGGAGATCTGAAAATTAAATAAATAATTGCAGAAATAATTACAGTGGAGTTAAACATAGCATTTCACGCAGAATTTGTTCCATTCAGCATATAAAGTAGCCCAATGTGCAATTACGTTGCAGCCACAACACTCAGCCAGAGCTGTCAGAGCTGACCTTGCGAGAGAGCAGGTGCCCATAGTGATCGGAACTCACGCCCCTCCGTGAACAGCGGGACTCCCTCTGCGAGGGGGTACACCAGCTCCAGACCAGAGGAGTCCCGCACAGCTGTAATGAAGGAATTACAGGGTCCTGGAGGAGGAGTCTGGACGGCTTTGAAGACAGACCATCAGGAGGGAGAGGCCGGGTGGGTTGGAAGAGGAAGCCTCCACCAGGGTCAGCCAGGCTGGGTCTCGGTCTCAGATCTCCCACCCACTCACTGGTGACCTTGGGCAAGCCCCTTGACTCCTCTGAGCCTCAGTTTCCCTGGGATCCTGTGAGGGTTGCATGAATACAATGCATGTGAATATGCCCAGCACAGCGCTCGGCTCCGAAAAGATGGGCTGGAATGAAATTTCGTCCACTGTGATGAGGAGACCTGGGACCAGGACCCAGTGTTCTGATGTCTGAACTCTGAGCCTTCTGCTTTCCCTCCTGTTCTAGAAGCTAAACCCAGTGTCCCTCCCTTTGGACCCAAGAATGAGTCACTTTACACTTGGTGCCTCCCTTGGCCATGCGCCCCTCACAGCTTTCAAAGATGCAGGGATTCATCAGGGCACCGCTCCCCAGGATGACCACAGCTCCACACCAGCTCCTTTCCCATCTCCCTCCCTCCCTCCCTCGAGATTCCACATCCTTGGGACAATAGCTGAGTGCATTTGCAGAGGGTTTCTAATGGCCGGTTGGGTCCCTCGAGGACTACTGTGCATTCCCTATAATGACATTCATTAGTCTGTCTGACATCAGTGCTGTTCTCAGGTTAATATGTTTAACTTAATGAGGCATTATTTTCAGTTAGAAAACTCCTGAAGAAGCGTGATTTCTCCTGGTGAACGAAGCTGATGAATAGATTAATACCAGGCTTGAAAAGCTGACCAAGAAATTGAGTCTAACCAGCTCCCTTTTCTTCTTCAGGTATGAACTGAGCTTGAATTAATTTGCGGTAAACTTGTCATTTCTTAAAGTAAGAAACAGGAGGAAGATCCCCACTTTGGCTCTGTGATTTGTCTTCCATGTGCCTGCTGTTTCCCTCCTCCCATCCCCAGCCCCAGCTCTAAGACCAAGGACCAGCAAATGATGGGGGGGGAGGGGGACATAGCATCTGAAATTGAGCAGCAGGAGGGGGCAGAGTGTGAAAGGGGAGCCCCCACGTGGCTACAGAGGCCACCAGCACAGTGCGCACAGCGGGATTCCGGCTGGCCCATCTCTGTCATCGCCCACTCTGTGGGGTTCACTGTGCCCAGAACCTAGTAGGCACTCAATAGACATTTGCTGAATGAGTTCAGTAGGTGATCAACAAACGGCTCTTATGTATTCAAGGAATCACATGATACCAAGAGAGAGAAAGTACTCAATGTCCCAGATACGTCTGGTGGGTGAGTCAGTGTTTATGACTCCTGGCCTAAGGGCCAAGTATGACCCAAAGGCCAATCTCCTTTGATTAATCGACCAGTGGATATTCCCACATCACTTTTCCCAAGGGCACTTAGAGACACTGTCAGCCAGAAGATGCCAGCTTCTCCCAGAAACAGGCTTCCAAGTCATACCAATTCAATGTGCTGTGTTTGCACAAAAGTCAGGTGGCAGGAAGGGACTCAGCACCCTTGCTGTACCCACCCTCCCCACTCACTCCAGACAAGTCCAGCCCTGTTTCCATTGCGTTCAGAGTCAGGGGTGGGAGTGTTTGCTCTGGAATGAATGAGGGTTTTACAGGCAGACAGAGTTTATTCCAAACGCACTTCTGTCCCCTCCCCAACCTGAGAGAGCTTGGGCAAGTCCCTCCACCACTCTGAGGCTACGTTTACTTAGTTGTAAAGTGGCAATAATGCTGTATTCTTTATTGTGTCACTAAAACGAACTAAATGAAACCACACGTGTAACACAGGGAGTGCTCGGTGAATGTAAAACTAAATTGGAAGGAGATGATTACATCAGGCACTTCCCAGGATTTTACCTTCTGGCCTCCTCAAATCTACCTTCCCTCCTGCAGTTCTCCAGCCCAACTGATTCCAAGTTGTGAGTCTGACCATGGGATCTCCTGCCCTTCCTGGCCCATCTTTTCCACATCCCTGGTCTCCCACTCTGTTGGCTGTAGCTGCTCCTACAGGGTCTTGACAGCCAGCCCATCTAAGGTCTTAGATAATAACCTGACCACAGCTTGTGCGTGTGCCCTTTAGTATATCCGAGAGTGCCCCTCCTCCATCATATGGTATCATGGCTGATGGAGAGAGCTTAGCTTTGGCGTTCTTTTTTCTGGACCACCCAAACCTAGGACAGAGTTTCAGTGTCTCATCAGCGAGAAAACAAAGCTAACATACCATTCACCACTGCTGTTTTCTCTCCAAAGGTCCCTGTCATATACGGTTTCCAAGGCTTAGCTGGGGAGGGCACCGAGAGCCTGGCACGTGGGGGAGCCATGAGATAGTAGAAATAATGATTCTAGGGTGGATGGAATGAGGTTCTGAAGCCAATTGTGCCCTCCTCCCCTTGGCTGTGGGGGCCTGGTTGTAGGGACAGGCTCTCACTCTCCTTTAGAACCTTGGATAGTGGCCATGCTGGCCTAGGTTCTAACCCCAGCTTCCATATGTCTTTCATGACTCAAGGAACAGTAAATTAATATAGTGAGAAGGAATCTTGGAGAGAGAGTTTAACAATCTCTCTCTTCATTTTACAGGTGAAGAAATGCCAGGAGTGTTGGAGTAGTGATGTAAATTGATAAAATGGTCACTGGACTGAAAGGTCAGTGACTTGGATCAGCTTTATAGCCCCTTGGGCAAAATAAATTCCCTCCATGAGCCACAATCCTCTGATTCTAGGATGCCTGGTTTGAGGTACAATGCAGGTGCTATCTCTGAGTTCCACAGCCCTAATTCTGTCCCCATATGGGGAAAACCACCCAACAGGCTGTGAGTCTGCTGATTGCCCACCATATTTTTGTTCTCTAAGTATTTTATCCCTTCTGTTCTCCTATACAGAAGATTCTTGATGAATGGCTAATAAATGTGGCCATATTCATCAACACCAAACTAATTAGATTTTTTTAGAAGTTTCTTTAGCAGACACCTCATGAGACGTTGAAATGTTTTTCAACAGGTCAAGAAAGCAACTCCCAGATTCAGAGAATGTTCTAGCTGGAAGTGTTTTGGCAATTGTTCTATCCAAACTTCTGTATTTTATAGATGAGAAAACTGAGGCCCAGGGAGAGAAAAAGTCCTACCGAGGGTCCCTCTGTGAGTTAGTGGCAGAGCTGGAACCGGAACCAAGATCAGCTCCTGGCCCCAGACAACATCCCTGTCTACTTCCCTCTGCAAGTGCTGCAGAAATCCACCCAAAATATTTCGGTCATGTCCCTGGGCTGAAGACCCTAAAAATCAGCCCTGCTATGATGATAGCTAGCAATAGCAATGATGTCACTGCGTGCTGGCTGCTTTGCACTCATTGTTCCATTGTTCACAGGAGCTCTATGAAGTAATCCCCAGTGTTAGTGGCATTTTAAAGATGAGGAAATTGGGGATAAAGATACTTGGCTGGTTGGTGTGAAATAGGAGATACGTGCTCTTAACCACATGGCTCTTGACTTCTCAAAGGCCCTCTAAGCCAACTGGAGCTTCAGCTTACTCTACCTACTCCAAGACCTCACCCTACCTCTCTACCCGCAAATCTCTGCTTCTCCAGTTGGTGGAGTCCCAGGCACAGCACCTTTTTGAATGATAAGCCAACCCTCCTAGAGCATCAATACTACTCAAAGATTTAGTGGAAGATTTTTTTTAATTCAAGAAAATACAAATATATAATGGAATACAGTGAAAATTAACATGACTTTTTTCAAGATCAGTGCGCAGTCCTCAAAATGTTCTGTTCCGTGGTGGCTCATTTCTGTCAATGCCCTCAGATGCACAGAGAGCATTCACTACCCCCTGCCCTAAGAGGGTTTTGTAAGAAAAGTTTCAGGAGCATTGCCCTTAGTAATAACTGGCATCCTAAAGATCATCTAAGCCCTCGGTAACCTTAATCCCTAAAGGTCAACTGGATCATAAAAGGTGTGACACATGAGGGTACATGGGGAGAGCACTCCAGGCCACAGGAACCACAACTGTGAGACAGGAAGTGGGAGTGTGCCTGGCATACTCGAGGGTCATCAGGGAGGGTTGGTCCCCATGTGACTGGGGCAGAGTGGGGACGGAGGGTTAGGGGAGGGGGGAGAGAGAGGTCCCAGGCACCTTGGGTGCCCGTGAAGGACTCCTTAATCCGAAGAAGATGGGAGCCATGGAGGGTGTAAGCAGAAAGGACCTGGTTACACTGGCACTTTCAAAGGCTCTATTCTTCTGCTCCATGGAGACAAGACCGTAGAAGGCAAAAATGGAACCAGGGAGGACGTTGAACAGCTCCCGCAATAATCCAGACAGATGTAGCTGTGATAAAGCTGGGAGCTTAAATAAACGTATTTTCCAGGTTTACAGTAAGGATCATGAATAACGAAAAATAACTAAACAAACAAGCACCCAACACGGTGCATGGCACATTGTAGGTCCTCTGGAGATGGTAGCTATTATCATCAGTAAATGGAAAGGGCTGATAAATCTGAAATCAAGTCTTGTCGCTGCCTGTCTTCATCTGAGTCGAGTAGGTCCATCTGGTCTCTTGGAGGGAACTAAAGAAACAAACCCTCAGGCTGCAAAGAGAAATTGTTGATGACGCAGTGCAGCAGGGAGTCCCTGGCCTAGGTCTTCCCATCACCGGGGAAAAGCTTAGATAAGTGATAAAACACTCACATTTCACACATTCAACATGTGCTCAAGCGACGTCATCTGGGGTGTTTTCAAGGTGAAGGTAACCTTTTAAAATAATTTGCTGTCTCCTGACTTAAAAATTAAAGTAAAAGTTTGAAAGCAACTTGAGTACCCCCAAATCAAAGCCCTTCACTTGTCATAAACTTTTTTGATGGCATTTTTAATTACATCAATAGCATGCTATGTTCACATAGGCAATAGATCAAGCGTGCTTGCTTTGGAGTGAACCTGACAGCCAGTTCAGATCAGAAAACGTGGTTTTGGGTGAGTCAAAAAGGAAAATAGGGCCCCAAGACAAATTAGCTTCCAGCTTTTCAAAGGCAGCGTTCATGCTTGTTGGCTTTGTTCTTTCTGAGAATATCAGTCAGAAAATTCCCAGACGAGGTTGAACATCTCCCTGGAACATAGAGTAGGAGCCACACTGAGCAAAGACATTGATCCTGAGTGGAGCTGGGAGCTGGACCACAGCTGGCTGGGTGACCTCGAGCCCGTTGCTCTACTTCTCCGGGCCTCAGTTTCCCCAATGTGTAAAGCAAGGGGTTGGGCCAGTTGGTCTCTAACAATCTTTTTGAGTCTAAAATTAAAATAAGTCAAAGAAAAACTGAGACAAAGGAAAGTAAGTGAGCAGGGAGTGGAAAGAAGGAGGGAAGTGGAATCCTACGGGGTGCTGCATAGGACCAAAGTGAGGGAAACACCACCCTCCGAGAGAATGTGATGACCAACCCAGGATGGATTAGGCGGCAGGGTTTGTTAACCCCTTCACCTCCACCGTCTCACTCAATCTCCTGCATAGTCCCAGGAGGCCAGTCTTTTTATCCCCATTTCATGATTGTGGCACCTGAGACACAAACAGGTGAAAGGACTTTCCCAAGGTCACACTGCTGGAGAATCAGAGAAGGAAACAGAAGGAAAAGTGGGTTTGGCTGACTGCAGTCCCTAGAGAGGGTCACAGAGGTGAGACTCTCCAGATCTTCCAGCTCCAACTCCAGGGCCCTTGCCCTCAGTCTCTGGATTCCTAACAGCCCACTGGACATCTCCTCCTGGATGCACTGATGGCACCTCCACATGTTCTAATCACCAAAATTGGTGCTATCACCTTCCAGTCACACAGCTAGACATGAATACATTGGAATTTGAGCCCAGATCAAACTCATTTTAAAGTTCAGGTACTTTCTAGCCTATGACATCCCCACCCCCACCCCACCCCCAGTAAATCAGATGCCAAGTTCTATGATTCTCTCCATGTGAAATTTCCTCTGTCAACTTCTTCCTTTCAAATCTGACTACCCATCTTTGAGTCACAACAAGAGAAACCCCGGCAATATCTCAGACACTACTCTGTGAACTGTGCAAGGGCAAGACCTACACCTGGTTTATCAAAGACCCCCAGTGCTCAGCAGAAGGCCTCAGCCATGGGCCAGTTACCCCAGGAGGTAGGTCAGGATGCCTGGGTACCTCATCCCCCAACAAAGTCCCTAGGGTGGGAAAGGCAGCCAGGCTGGGCCAGGTCCAGATGACCTGGCCTCAAGCCACTCACCCAGAGTGGCTTGAGAACGTGTGCCCAGGACCAGGGCTGGAAGGAACCAACAACAGAATGAGGGAAGAGGAAGACCTTCACTGCAGCCCCAAGGAGAGGCAAGACTGGGAAGGAGAACTGAGCCCCTGGGCCAGGTGTGGTGAGGTGAGGTGAGGTGAGGTCATGGGGAAAGCGAGTGATTCAGGGGCATGTCTGTGGGGGAAGGATGGGCCTCACACACTGCTGGTGGGAATACAAATTGCAATAACCACTTTGGAACACTGTGTGATGGTATCTTTTATGGCTGAACATACGTATAGTCATACGTACATATACTCTGTGTGTATATATATATATATATATATATCTCAGTGTATGTGTAGATTGCTATACATATGTTCATGAAATAGTCCATGAAATCCAGAAATTCCACTCTGAGGTGTCCATCTAGCAGAAATTCATCCATATGTTCCCCAAAAGACACACACAAGAATTCCACAACAGCACTGTTCACAGTAGTCCCAAAGTGGACAGTACTCAATTTCACCTGGAGTTAGATGGGTAAATAAATAGTTGCATATTCAAACAATGTACATATATCAACACGAGCGAACAATGTACAACTCAACGCAGAAACTTGGATAAACCACACAAACATAATGTTGAACAAAGTGGAAACAAGGCCCGTCAGAGCACAAAATAGTTCAAATCCGCTTGTGTGACGCTCTGGACCAGGCACAGGCAGTATGCAGTGTTAGACATCACGGTACCGATTACCAGTCTAGGCTCGGAAGGATAGAGACAGGCTGGGCTACCGGTAACTTTCTCTTGCTTATCCTGGTGTTTGTCCTACACGTATATTTCGTTTCAGAAAATTCTTCTAGCCATACACTTATGATTTGTGTACTTTGCTCTATGTATATTTTACATTCCATTATCCTATAATAAAAAGTTGGCTTTAAAAAAAGAGAAGCCCCAAGGCCCCTTCTACTGAAATGCCTAGAAAATGCCAGAGAGGTGGCATGGCCGCAGTCACACCAGACAGATGCACCCCTCACATTGCATATGAACAAACCGTTCACAGTCAAATGATGAATGAATGACGGGGTGGACAACTACATGAACCGTTGAATAAGTGAGTGAACCAGGGAATAACAAATAAATGAAAGAATGAAGTGACGAATGAAAGAGCACATCCTCGAGTGGTGGAGTGAATGACCCAATGAAGTGTGAAGGAATGAAGAAGTCGCTGGTTGACTGAGTGAGGAACTGGGTACATAAATAAACAAGGGAAGAAAGAGTGAATGAAAGTACAATCAATGGAAGGAGGAATGAACAGCAAGGAATAAATGAACACAGGATAAGTGTGTGAATAAATGAATGAAAGAAGCAATAAATGTATGAAAGATAAAACTAGTACTAGAGGTGAAGGAGTGCATGTAAAAAACAATAAGCAAATGCATAGTGGTGCAAAGGTGTAAATGGAACAATGGTTTGATGTGTTCTGGCTGGATGTGAAGGGGAAGTATCAATAACCTTGAGGAAGCATCTCCGCTCAATTGAGACGTAATAAGAATATAATTGCAAATGTCACTGGTGCCACTGAGTACGCCGCTCGCTCCCCAGGATTAACTCTGGTTTCAGTGGGAAGAGCTAAATAGCATTCACTACATTATTTTCCCAGTTATGTTCCAGGTAATTACCTATTATGTAGCAACCCCCCAGCATGATTTTAATAATCACTATTTAAATAACGTACTCTCATTGTCTCCTTGCAAGTCAAACTCTGGTTAGTATAATTACTGTCAGCGTGGGAAAGTTTGCTGTGTGGCCTGGGAATGAGGAAGGGGGTCACGTCATCACCATGATTGTCCCATAAGCCCCCGAAGCCAGGTGATGCTGGGAACGGAGCTCAGGTTTGGGGAAACCTGGATCCAGGACATAAGGCAAGTCCCTCCTCCATCTGGGCCATCTCTGTCAACTCCCCTCAGAAGTGAAGATGGTCTCCAAATGCCCAAACTCCCCAGGTTATCGGGGAGCTCTCACTCTAGACCCCAGTCAGGGTCAGAGTTAGTCACCCCCCAACTGTTTCCCCACAGCTCAGGCACATCCTCATCAAGGGGTAATGGGGTCTCCATTTCTCTCCACCTGACTGAGGGTGGGACCCATCTGGTCCTCAGCACGCGCTCAGCTCCCAGTGCAGGACCTGCACATAGTAGGTGCTCAGCGAACGCTCGAGAAGAACGCATGAATCTTGCTGCACAGTGTGGGTTTGAGAAGCCACTTCAGTCCCTTTCAGAACCACGACGTTTGATGAGCAGACGGCCACTCACCGCGTCCTCACGGAGCTTCTCACGGTGGCCCCGTCACTGACGCTCTCCCAGGTGTCACTCCTTCCCTGGACTCCGCCTGCGTCTGCCCGTCTCGTCCACTCCCCCACTCCCTGTGCGCTGCCTCTAGTATGTATGGAAACCGGTGCGACTGTACACAGAGTATCAACAGGCTCTGATGTGGGGCCGATGCTCCGCTCTGGTCAAAGCGCATGAGGGTTAACGTGTCTCCGTGTCCCCACACTGACCCTGACCCGGCCCAGGTATTGATGAGAGGTCAGCATGGGGAACGGAGGATGGGGGACGGACAACCGTGGAGTCCCTCATGAGTGCCTGGAGGAGCTGACTCCCTGACAATGACCTGGATGCCACCCCTGCCGTCTGTCGTGTGGATTGAATGCTGTGTCTCCAGTCTGTATCTGTGATTCTAGAATTTCTGCCTCCTTCCAGAGTGAGGGAGAGTTGGAGAAGGACTGTCCAAGAGGGGGACCAGGCTCCTCTTCTTAAGTTTGCTACATTTTTCAAATTGTCCTTGATCATGACAGATTGCTCCTAAGAGAGAAGAGAAATAGACAGAGGTGACCCCTTAGAAATGAAGTCAAGTTTCCTTCTACACAATCGGACATGGGCATTTAAAATTCCCTTTCACATGGTTAGCGTAGATTCTTCAGTAACTGTGTGACTGGAGAGTTTGGATCTTTTAGTGGTATAGGGATCTTGGATTCTCAGCTCAGAAGAGTCTGCCCCTTCACAGGCCAGGAAACAATGTTTGCCCTGGTCTCTAGGTCACAGGGTCCCTTTCTGGTTTCCCTCTTAAGTGGGTAAGGGAAATCAGGATGAAATTCCCAGGGGGATACAGAGATGATTAAGGGGGAAGAGCCAACTTGTCCCACTGGGGGAAGGAATGAAGATGGCACCATGATATTTTTAATTATCTGAATTAATTAATAATAAGTATTATCACTCACGTGGATCGAGAGATTTCCATGTACCAAGCACTGTTCTATGCGTTAACTTATTTAATCCTCATGACAAGCTCACGAGGCTAAGTACCACTGTCATTCCCATTTTACACATGAGAAAACTGAAGCACAGAGGAGTTGAGCGGATCACAGGAAAGGCAGGTAGGTGGGGTGAGGGCCACAGACTTGGGAGTCAGGCAGGTCAGAGATCACACCTCTCCCCGTTTTGCCACCCGTCACCTGTGCGACCTCGAATAAGTGACTCCAAGTCTCTGAGCCTCAGTTTCCTCCTCTGTGAAATGGGGAGATAGGGTATGACACCTGCAGAACCTAGAGTGTGGAAGGGGCTGCAGAGATGAGATGCCCCTCTGCTCTCTTGAAGCTGGAGTCAGCACCAAGCCCCCACCCGCTGGATCTGGGCACATTCAGGCCTGGGCATGATCAGAGGAGGACGCTGGTCCCTCAGCAAGAGATGGATTGTCTGAGCCAGGACGGCCACCAGGTCTGTGGGGCAGAGAAGATCTAGGGACACATAATCCCAGTGCCGTTTCTTGGCGGAGCCCCATCCCAGCAAAGGGCCTGTGGACACTCAACATCTATTCTGAAAAGCTTTCCAGCGGAAGAGCGGAGTTCCCACAGCCAAGCCCAGAGTTTTGGGTAAATGGAGTGGAACAGCTGGATTGTGGGGTGGATGCAGTCAAGTTTTTAAGAAACCACCAGACTGTTCTCCATTGTCATTGTAACATTTCGTATTCCCACCAGCAATGCATAAGGGCTCCGTTCTTCCACATCCTCACCAATACTTGTTATTTTCAGTCTTTTTAACTTTAGCCACTCTAGTAGGTGTGTAATGCCCTCTCGTTGTGGCTTTAATTGGCATTTCCTTGATGACTAGCAATGTTGAGCATCTCTTCTTGTGCTTATTGGCCATTCACAGATCTTCTTTGATTACTTTTTAATGAAAAACACATTTGCATCCAAACTGAAATTATACTGTCAGCAGTTAATTATCACTTGTCAAGCAAGTGTGTGCCCAGATTGTGGATTTAATTTTCATACAGGTTTGCAAAAGCCTCGTTCCTCATGTTTGACGAGGCCTCTGTGAGCGGGAGACATTCATTGCTGGACATGGTGCTTTTTTTAAAGCAGTTTTAAAAGTAAATAGGTCTTCTTGGTGTCCAAGTTAGGGCTCTTTGCAAAAAACAGAAAACCAGTCTAGCTTAGGCAAGAGGGAATTGTGTGTGGATAGAGTACCAGGCTTGGGGTGGGGGGGAGCGTCTCATGGAAGACCCTGCCTCACTACAGCCTGAAACCAGGGCCTGCAGCCCCTGCTGGGACCCTAGACCGCGGCCCACTGCCCACTCCACCCTGGGGGCTCATCTCAGCTTCTCTCTGGGCACCTGTTCATCCTTCTCTCTACAGCTGGTTTCCCTGCTCCTCTCCTCTCATTGCCAGAATCACCTCCCTCCTCCCCTGAAACCACACATCCTCAGGTCAAGGGCCAGCAGAGACGGACATGACTGGTGTGTCTCATCCTGCCGGCGCCCTGAGAATCCTCAGCCTCTCGGATCTGTAAGTGTCACCAGGTTGACCTGTATCGTGTGTGTTGCTTGTCATCACGCAAGTAGAGCTCTTTCCTCAGCCGGGCAAGGAGCCAGAGCAGGAGGTGTCTCTGCCTGGCAGTGGTGGGGCCGGGGGCCCGAGGAAGGGGGCTCAGGGTAGGGGGCTCATCAGAGCTGGGAGCAGAATCTATTCCTGACTCCTGAGAGGGTGAGGGTCGCCACCCACTCCACCCTCTTCATCCTCTCCCTCCTAAGGGGAGTTGGGTGGAGCGTGGGAGATGGGAATGACACTCACAGCCCCCGCTCCCCTCTGCCTTGGGGGCTCACCTTCCCCTGCCTCTGACCTTGGCCAAACGAACACCTCTGTGTGTCACGTGAATGGGTGAGCGTGTGTGCGTGGGGGATGTGTGTATGTGTATCCGGGGGGGAATACATGCCTGTGTCTACCTGTATCTGCCTCTGTCTCTGCCTGTGTGTATCTGTGTCTCCGTGTATGTCCATGTGTGTGCTGAGCATATCTGCACACCCGTCTACACATACAGAGGTTCTGGATGGAGCCCACAGGGGTCTGACTCCAGGCCCCCGGGACTCCCAGTCCAGTGCTATCTCCACTTCCCACGCTGCCCCCCCATTACTGAGGAGAGCGTAATGCACCCCAACCCCACCTCCACACAGACCACCTTTCTCTCCATCCCCAGCTGTAACTGACATAAATGCCGTTCTAATTTCTAATAATTTTGTGCAATTTGTAAAATGGTTTCTTTGGTTCCTGCAAAAAGAGCTACACAGTCGGCTCTGCTGTGCTTCTCCCTGGAGGATTTTGATGAAAATGACGTGGCAAAAAGTGTTGTCTTATAGTTAAGCAAAAGGAAGGAAAAAATAATAGAGCATCCTGAGGGGGAGGGAGTGCGGAGAGAAGACAGGTGGTCAGGGAGCATGCGGTGATCACAGGAAGAAGATGGGAAGCCTGTTATTTCAACAAATCATTTCTTAACTAAGGGTTAGTTCCATTCATGAACTAACAGGCCAGCCTCGCCATCTCCTGTGATGGGAGTTTTTTTCCTTCCTTTCCTCCATCCAGCCCCACGGCCCTCAGCCCTCACCACTCCCTCCCAGGAACATGGGGCTGACACCAGTGGAAAACTCAGGGATGGTTTAGCATAAAAACAGATGTGTTCGGAAGAATCTTCCATACAGGCTGGGAGCAGAGATGCAGGTGTGGGCCATGCAGGTGGGAGAGACTGAGGTCAGATATCTGACCCTGGGCCGCCCACTTCCCTGCTCCGCCCTCCTGCCCCTGGACACTGGCAGCTCCCACAGTGTTTCTCTCAGGAAAGAGGGTAGATGGCCTTTCTTGCTTTTATTTTTATTTTCAGAGTAGCATTTTCACATAGATAACTACCACAACTTTCATTCCAATTTGATAAACGTCTGGGAATCTGGTAAGAACTCTTTCCTCCGCTGCTGCGAAGCAGCCGGCTCCCTCCACGTGTCCCTGAGATGCCAGGAGTGAGCAGTGAGGCACGTGAGCGAGGAGAGGCCTGAGCAGGACCGGGAGGCTCGCCCTGCCCCGCCCCTGCCCTCTGCCTTCTCCCGCCCTGAATGAGGGTCCTACTGGTAACAGGTAACCCGGACAACCTCTGCATTGTCCCAGGCCCCTCACAGACCTGGTTGCCGAAGAGTGAGTAGAACAGAGCATCACAGCCCCGTTCTGCCCAAGAGGCGAGCTGCCCAGCCCGCGTCACGGCCAGTGCACGCACGAGCAGTGACGTTCCTGACCCCAGGGCAGAGACGCCCCTCGCTAGGCCAGCGGAGCTTCTGTGAGAGACGTTCCTGGTGGCTCCAGTGGCCTTGCCCAGTAAGGAAAGCAGGTGACCTGACTACCCACCGCCACCCACTAACCTGTCCAGGTGCCAGGCCTCGTCTGCAGGGGGCCGTGGTTCTGGTTCCGTCCTCATGGTTCAGGCAGCTGCGAGCAGAGCAGGCAGACCCTGTCCGCATCCTGTAGCACCTGCGGGGCTTGTCCCACACCGGCCCACGCCCCCTGTCCGGTCATTCCCTCTGGCCTCCCTGGTGAGGATGCTCCAGGCAGAGGGAACAACACGTGCCAAGGCTCAGACGTTTGGGTGGCAGAAGTAAGACCAGTGTGCCTGGACCATCTTGAATGGGGGGATCAGAGGCGGACAGAGTCAGACTTCCCTGGGCCTTGGCGGCTGCATCAGGGATTCAGAACTTGAGCTTAAATGCCACAGTAAGTCACTGAAGTATATTAAAGTTGTATTTCTAAAGCTGCCTCTGGCTCCTTTTGCTTAGAGGCGATGGGGATGAGACCTCAGGGCCCAGGGCCACTATCAGCGTGGACGGTGCCCCCATGAGGCAGGAGCCCTGGGGTGTAGAGCAGAGCAGGGACGGGTCTGCCCCGAGTCTTACAGGGTCACCCAGCTCCTGCGGGGAGAGTGACGGGAGCATGGCCAGGGCAGAGGCAGGGACGGGGCAGAAGCCCACTGCACTGGTCCAGGCATGATGGTGGTAGGACCAGGGCGAGAGCCTGGACAGTGGGAGACGATCTCGGTTCTGGGGTTAAGTGACAGTCAAGCAAATAAAAATTATTCGCTCCCTATATATTAGGCATTATCAGCTCTTAAAACTTCATACTACTTTATCTAACATCTCCTTCCTTATAGAAAGCTATTCTAACAAAACAGAAGCTTAGAGGAAGATTGAAGAATGAAAATATTAATCGCAGTGTTACTCATAATAGTAAAAAATGAAGCTATCTAAACTACCTAAATAGCATGTTAAATAAATTATGAAATATTAGTCAAATGGACTATTTCCAAGAACATATGAGATGGAAAACTGGTCAGAGGCGAGTGTCAGGCAAGAAGGACCCAAATCGGTGTGTGCAGAGTGGAGGGCACAGCTGGGGTTCTCCAAGACCCAGTTCTCCTGAGTCGCCCGCCCTCACAGTGGGGGAGTGGCACGCCCCCATCACCCTCATGTCAGTCTTCATGCCCATGGACTTGCTTTGGCCAAGGAAACATGAATGGAGGTGGGGAGTGTCCCTTCCAGGAGGGAGCACCTAAGGGTCAGAGCTCAACATTCCAATATTCCTTGTCACAGTTGAGAGACACACGTGGAGATGCTGACATCCTGAAACAGTGGCGCCTCCATCAGTGAGGGTCCCTGGTGATGAGCAAAACCCTCCCCGCTGACTGCAGTGGGCACAGGACAGGAGCGAGGATAATCTCGGTTGTTTTGGAGGGTTGTTCATTATTGCATCATATCTGAGCTTATCCTGACAGTCACATAAAAATGAAAATGTGCACGGACAAACAGAAGAATAAAGATATCAATAATTTACCGGCCACTATCTTTGGGAGATGCGGCATCAGGTGATTTACGTAACCTCATATTTACCATTTTACACTCCAAACGCTTCACCGGAAGTAGGCATCACTTATTTTAAGGGGAAAGGTCAGTGTTATTAACAAGAGTGCTGGGCCCTGGCGAGGCTGTCCCCATCTCAGGCTGCATCTCAGGCTCCGGGCGCACCGCGCGGCTGTCCGGCCCAATTAGCCCTTTATTACAGATGGTTTTGTTCTCTAATTGTCTGCCCTGCATAACTTAGCAGGTCATCTACTGTCTTGTTCTCAAATGTTTAATTTAGTGTCTCTTGGCCTCGGTTTCTCATCTCTGAGTGCAGCAGTGGCAGAAAGGGACATCTTTTTTTTTTAATTAATTTTTATTAGAGTCTAGTTGCTTTACAACGTTGTGTTATTTTCTGCTGTACAGCAAAGTGAATCAGCTATACGTATACATACATCCCCTCTTTTTTGGATTTCCTTCCCATTTAGATCACCACAGAGCACTGAGTTCCCTATGCTATACAGTAGGTTCTCATTAGTTACCTATTTTATACATAGTGTATATATGTCAATCCCAATCTCCCAATCATCCCACCCCTCCCCTTCCCACCTTGGTATCCATATGTTTGTTCTCTACATCTGTGTCTCTATTTCTGCTTTGCAAATAAGTTCAACCATATCATTTCTCTAGATTCCGTGTATAAGCGATATTATACAATATTTGTTTTTCTCTTTCTGACTTATTTCACTCTGTATGACAATCTCTAGGTCCATCCACGACTCTACAAATGACCCAGTTTCGTTCCTTTTTATGGCTGAGTCATATTCCATTGTATATGTGTACCACATCTTCTTTATCCATTCATCTGTTGATGGACATTTAAGTTGCTTCCATGTCCTGGCTATTGTAAATAGTGCTGCAATGAACATTGTGGTACATGACTCTTTTTGAATTATGGTTTTCTCTGGGTATATGTCCAGTAATGGGATTGCTGGGTCGTATGGTAGTTCTAATTTTAGTTTTTTAAGGATCCTCCATACTGTTTCCATAGTGGCTGTATCAATTTACATTCCCACCACCAGTGCAAGAGGGTTACCTTTTCCACACAGAAAGGGAGATCTTTAGAGGCCCCTCAATGCCAACACTCCCTCGGGGCCTGGAATAATAAAGGCTGACTCTATGCCAGGCCTGGTGCTCAGCCCTTCATGTGCATTAGTTCACTTAATCGTTTCAACAGTCCTATGAGGGAGGCACTGTTGCTATGCTCCCATTTTAAAGCTGAAGATACTGAAGCACAGAGAGGTTTAGGAACTCATCCAAGGTCACACAGCTCAGAAGTGCTGGAGCTGGACCTTGAACCCCAGCAGTCTGCTCCCCAGTCCCTGCTCTTCCTGCTGTACTGAGCGTCGACCTCTACTGTGCCCAGACCCTGTGCCGGGGCTGGGCTTGATGCCCATTGTCAAGATGGCGGCATCCACCTGCAAGCTGATCAATGATCGTCATCATAATAATGATGACCATGCCAGTGAACATGCATTCGGGGCTCATCGTGTACCAGGCATTTAACACACATCAGTGGGTGGAGTCTCCACAACATCCTTCCCAACAGAGACCGTCACAATCACTGTGTTACAGATGAGAATCTGAGGCACAGAGAGGCCCTGGGTTTGCCCAGAGTCCCACCTCCAAGTGCTGCCTGGAAGTGCCATGTCAGCCCAGGAATCTGCCTCCCGCTGAGGTAGCCTCATCAAATCCTCACAGTAACCATATGTGGTCAGTATTATTGTGCCCATTTTACAGAGGGGAAAAGTGATGAGGCTCATAGAGGTTAAGCCACTTGTCCAAGTCACACAGCGAGTGAGCACTAGAGACTGAATCTGAAGCCAGGTCTGTAGGATCCAAGGCCAGTCTCTTCTCACTGCGTCAATGGTGAGAGGCCCAGGTGGAGCCAGCATCCTCCAGGTGCAGGGGGAGCTGCCCACCTCGGGGGGCTTGGGGCCAAAGAGATCACCAGCCATGACACAACACAGGAGTAATACTAACAGAGTCTGTCACTGAGTGTGTCACATGTGTTAGCACATCTAAGTCTGGCCCCACCCATAAGGCAGATGCTTTTATTATCTTCAACTCACACATGAGGGGGCTGAGCTCAGAAAGGTTAAGTAATTTTCCTGAGGTCCCACAGCAAGCAAGTGGCTAGAAACCAGGGTTGGCCAGAGCTTGTGGTCTAACAAGTAGGCCATACTGCCTCCCTCTACCACAGGGACCATTAACCGAGACTGACTCTCCACTATTGGTGTTTGGAATCATAATATAAAACCCTTCAGGAGAGGCCCCCAAGGGTCTATATTCAGATGCTGTCCTAAGAACAGGGAGGGGGAAAGTCCCTGGTGACCCAGGGCAGCTGGAGAGGGGCAGGGGCTTAAAGGAAAGAGCTTCAGAAGAGATCCAAATTCAGGCCTTTCTATCCCCCTAGCCATCTAAATAGCTACCATCTATTTACTCAGGGCTGGAAGGACGTCTGGAAGACCACCCAGACCAAGGGTCTCATTCCAGGACCATTAGAGTCACCGGCTTTAAAACAAGCCTGATGCCCACACACCCTCACCCACCCATTGTACAGACAGGGAAACAGAGGCTCTGGGAGCTGAAGAAGAAAGTGTCGGTGTGAGGACTGAGCTCAGGCCTGTCCGGGTCCACCCTCTGCTTCTCTCATCTCCTGAGACATCCCCCGGCTCTGTGCCCTGAACACTATGGACTGTCGTCATTTATCTAAATCCCCCTCCATCCCTAAGAACAGGGACCCTTCCTTGCTTCTCTCTGCTCCCTTCGCCCTCAGCATGGGGCCCCCACCGGTGACCCAGAGACATACACATTTGCAGAACCCACAAGTGGGTGGAGGGCCATCCTCCCTGGGTGAGCTCGGTCCCCCGCCGGCCAAGCCCATGCACATTTTATCCCTCAGGGGCTAGAACAGCTCCGCCCTCACTTCCTTCAGTTCTCCGCTCAAGGTCACCCGCTCAGCGAGTTCTTCTGGGACCCCCACCAACCACTTCAGTTCTCTGCACGTGGCCCGTTACCACCCGGCACTGTCGTGTCTCCCCGCACAGGGACACCAGCACAATCCCGGTGCCCAGAACAGAGCCCGGCACGTCGTGGGCACTCAGCAAACTGTTGGGTGAGAGAGTGAAGGGTGAAGCCTCAGTTTCCCCGTCTAGAAAAAGGGAAGTTCACTCTCGGTGGTCTTCAGGGTCTCTCCCACACCCATCCCCCACAAGGTCTGTCTCTCTGGGAGCTGAGAGGACCAGGAAGGCTGGAAACGGTGGGGATGGGCACAGGTCCGAGTGGCGGGCCGGCAGGGGAGACAGCCAAGGCATCCCACAGGGCTGGGCTGCAGTCTCATTTCACACTTGGTGTCCAAGTTTGCATCACGGTGCTGGCCAGGATCTTCAAGTGCAATTATTAAATGTGATGTGCCATAGGTGTATAATTGTCAGAATGGTTTTGCATATTTTGATAGATCTATATATATGTGTTGTAATTATCCATCATTAGCATATGCTTATGTTCTCATAAGTGTACATTTTTTCCCCAAGGATGCAAGTTGCCAATTCACGACCAAGACACGGGGACCCCAGCTTGGTGCTCATGTGTCCCCATCACGCAGGACATGGAACGTGTCCATTCATCCTCCTGCGGACGAGGGGCAGTAGGGAAGGCGGACAAATCTCCCCACACCACAGGCAGGTCTTGGGGTCCTGGAGCTCTGGAAGGACAGAGAGCAGGGTCAGGAGAGAGGTCAGCCCCAGCCACCAGCCAGGACCACGTGACAGTCGGTGGGGGGAGGGGTTACCTGAGCACCTGCCTGTGGCTCCACCCAGGGCTCTGCAGGGGGTCAGAGCTGGAGCCCCGGCTGCCCTCACTCACCTGGCGACACCCCTGAGCCTCAGTTTCCTTGGCTGTAAAATGGGGATGAAAGCAGCTCCCTCCTCGCAGGGTGGCTGTGAGGATTAAGGGAGTGTGTGCAAATGGGCGCCCAGCAGACGCAGGAAGTGCTCACTTGGATGAAATGCTGCTCCAGATGTTGTCACCCCAGGACTGAGACAGAGGAGGCACCCGGGCCCATTTCACAGATGGGGATAATGGCTGCGATGGTTCCCAGCTGCTGACACCCCCTTGGGCCAGGCGCCTGCTCCCATGACCCCACATCCCCTTCACAAGCACCCTAAGGGGGGAGGTTATGCCCCGGGCCTGTCAAGTACCTCCGGAATCACACAGCCCGCATGGGGCAGAGGCTCAGAGCAGGGCTTTCTGCCCCCAGGGCCCAGGCTGGGCCACCACCCAGACCCCACACTGACCAGAACACTCAGTCACAGCACTGATGAGAAGGTGGCAGACGCTCGTGGCTGCCCGCCCAGCTGCCCACCCCTCCTTCCTCACTCACAGAGCCCTGGGTTTGTTCTGCAGCAATGGGCTCAGGCCTGGTGGGCCCCCCCAGCCCGGGGGAGAAGCCAAGCCTGGCAGCCCACTTCCCTTCTCCAGACATTGTTTTAGGGGTGAGAGTGCCACCCAGAGCTGGCCATTGAGATATAAGGGAAAATCTGGTAGAGGGACTTCTGGGAATTACTTTTTCTGCCTCACTCCACTCCCTCCCTTCTTCTCAACTTGAATGTTTTAGTGTGGGACAAGATGTTTGGAGCTGCAGTAGCCATCATGCAACCATGGGGCAACAAGCAAGGAAAAAGGCCAGTATGGTCAAGGATGATAATCAGGAAAGAGGGAAAGACCTTGGCTTTTTGGCATCACTGAGTGTCTGACCAACCCCAGAACCACCTCCCTCCAGACATCTTTTTATGCCCGATCATTACATGTCTCAATAACTTGAGCCACTGTTGTTGGATTTTCTGTTACTTGATACCCAACACATCCCAACTGATGGAACCACTTACCATGTGCCCAGTCCATGTCTCTCATAACCTTCAACATGCAGAGTCAGGGCTACTTGTCTACACCG